>NC_045721.1:9636760-9941019 GCF_009834535.1 Camelus ferus
CGCCCCAAAAAGATTCCAAATTGAACAGCTCAGGAAAGGAGCAAGAAGGCAAGGGTCTGGAGGGACGGCATGGCATACAGGAGCACGTAAAACGTCTTCTCCCCACATTGGCTTCCAGTCTCCAAGTGGACACTTCACATCCATCCTTTCACCTTCATGAATAAACCTGGCAACTGTGACTACAGTGCCAGTAAGAAATAAGACAGCAACCTGTACTTAACTGGAGAGGATGAAGTGGCCTCATTTTCTCATGAAAGAGAATTTCAATTCAATAGTTATCAAATAATGTAGACATCTCGAGGCCAGGTGGAAATAGAAGAGTAACAGTGAATTACACGTACGTATTTAAAAGTCACCTAGAATGTAAGTCCTGCTAGAATCTGAAAGTCCCCACAAAGGCAAGGCTCTCAGCCTTATTCATTGATTGACCCTAAACTCTATATATTTGAATGAATTGTCTTTAAAACTTACCAACAAATGAGCTCAAGGTCCAAGTAAACCTATGTAGATAATCATGAAAGGACTTAAGTAAAAATCCTAGGCAGCTTATTCAGTGTGGTAAGTCAGAGGCTGACATAACAGTCCTATGCAGGGAAAGCCCCGGGGGCTAGTAAGTAGGAAAGCCGATTGGGAAAAACATAAATGTATGGAGTGGATGGAAGAGAAGAAAGCACTCTAGGGACAAGCAAGTCAGGGACCTGGAGGTGGAATCATCTTTGTAAGGACAGGGTGCCCAAAAAGTGGCAACAACTCATGTTCATCAACTGACAAATGGATGAACAAAATTTGGTATATGCATACAATGGGAATATTACTCAGCCATAAAAAGGAACAAGGTACCAACTCATACAACATGGATGAACCTTGAAAACATTATGCTAAGTGAAATAAGCCAGACACAAAAGGCCACATTTTGTATTATTCCATTTGTGAAAATATCCATAGTTGGCAAGTCCAGGAAGATAAAAAGTAGATTACTAGTTGCCAAGGGCTGGGAGGAGGGGTTGATGAGTACAGGTTTTATTTTGGGAGGGAGGGATGGGTAGCAAAGCGTTCTAAAATTAGAGTTGCAATGGTCACACAACTCTTGAATATACAAAAAAAAAAAAAAAAAAAAAAAAAAGAAACCTGACTGAATTGTGAATCATACCTCCATAAAGTTAAAAAAAAAAAAAAGAAAAAGAAAAACAGGACACCATCACCCAACTAATTGGTGATGGAGGTTCAAGAGAGACTGCACACTGGCAGACGTGAGACACCAGTTTGGAAACATGGGGAAGAATCTGATCGTGGAGAGCTTTAAAAGTCAGCTACAGAAATCTGTATCTCATATACTAACTTCAGCCCAAAAATGGTGGTGGGCAGTGTTCTCCAGTCTCCAGAGTACTTTCCTAGTCATCAGATCCTTTGATCAAGGAGTCTCCAAATGTTTTCAGGTGCCGGCTGATTTATAGGGAATAACGCCTTTGGAAAAGTATCTGCCACTAATGAACTAAGAGTGAGAGAGGGACAGTTGAGGCTCTGAGGGTCTAATTTAGAGTCCAGACAGGTGAGATGGTGAAGATGGGAAAGGGCAGACGTGGCAAGAAGTCACAGACCACCCACATTTCCTGAAAATAGATGCTGTGTCTAGCTGGGTGACTCGCCTCCTTGTAAGGAAGCTGCCACCTTGCTGCTTCCTGGGGGCTTCGGCAGGTCCTGTATCTCAAATTCTCTACGAAGGCAGGATCCTAAGAGGTATAACAGGCTCAAAAGGTCTCTTGATCTCCTTGGAACAGATTTCTCAGAAGAAACAGTACTCAAAACAGACTGGCAGTGACACTGAGCTTGAAACGAAAGAATCTGAACAAACTGCCCAGGTTCAAATACAGGCTTTGCAATTTGTCAGCTGTGACTTTGAGAAAGTTACTCAACTCTCCGTTCCTCACCTGTACATTAGGAATGATGGTTGGTCCCTACGTGACAGTGTGACAAGGACTGAAAGAGTGAACATACACAAAGTGCTGTGAACAGTGCCTGGGACCCACCAACTGTAGTTCTCACATCAGCTGAGCTTTTCCTTCACACCATTCATCACAGTTCCTAATTTTATATTTTCTTGGGCTTTTATTTGTTTAATACACACTTCCCCACAACACTGGAAGTTCCAGGAAGGTCAAGGACAATGCTTGTGTGCTATCCATTGTATCAACAGGGCCGAAAACACTAGGAGTGTAATATCTCTGGAATGACTGTATCACCTAGGAGTTATATATTCTGTTTATAAGGCTCAGAGCCACCATGATCCATTCGTGCGACTGCAGAATGAAGGCGAAAAGAAACAAAGGCAATCCTGGAGTAAAAAGCTCATCAAGGAAGCTGAAGGGGGAGGAAAATGCTTTACTCTTCCAGTATCTGACCAGGTAGCGTGGCTTTGCTAGTCTAATTTTTAAGACAGAAGAAAAGGCTTACTTAGCATGTTGGCATTGGGTTCTGCAAGTGGGAAATCTGTCACGTATTGAACAGGCCTGGGTGGGGAACCAATGACAACTGACAAATATTCTTTAAAATATCCTCATATCTTTATCATTTATTACTCATTCATTCATTCAAAATTAACAGCCAGATAAGGCTCCTGCCTGCCATTATAAATACGCCAGTCATTCCAACTTCCCAACCTTTATGGTGGTGAAGTCTGCTATCCCAGTGCCCATTTCTCTCTACCTATTTAAATCTTCCCAATTCTCTTTCTTGCGCTTTCTGAAAAGCCTGTTTCACTTTCATCCATACTTATCTCTTTGAATTTCTAAGCCTTCCGTCTAAATTGCACAATGGTGTCCATTTACATAGGAACCCATCTTATTCTCCTGTTGTTTTGTCTTGAATGAGTCTTTCCAAGTAGGCAGGAAAACTGCTTCTTGGGGAGCACTTCCACATTCTCCCCCTCCCACACCCCCAGTGTCCAGCACAACCCCGGACAACAGGGCACCTTGTCTTCCTCAAGGACCCCTGACTGTGCCCCAGAGAGTCACACCTCTTCCCCACTCCTCAATGTTCTCTCCAACTCCTTCCCCATCTGTCAACCACAGTCAAGGACTTGAAGAAAAGGCATGTTTTTATTTGCAAGAGTTTCCAGTTCCTTTGAGAAAGGTGCCACATGCACAGAAATTCAGTATTTCATGACCTCAGTGGGCATGTATCCTGAAATACTGTTAGATTAAACGCGAAATGAGATGCAAATTCCATTCATATGGAACACTCGGGATGAGTCAAGCCTGAGGTTTCCATGACATCTGCTCATTTCCTAGAGTCACACTCTAAGAACATGTGTGTAGGCTTTGTGGAGGGCGTGTGCTCTGCAGGAATGTTCTGGTAACAATTAAGGAGGCCTTGTGGACTGGGATTAATGGTGATTGCCTGGCCTGCATGGAGAGACCTAAGCTTCACTACTCAGACTCATTTGGCCCTTGTATTCTGTGGCCCTCCCCGGTGACAACAGCCCCTCTGGGTGGATGAGACAGTCCCGACGGTCCCCCATTCAGACTGAGGAATACTCGAGACACCCTCTACATGGAGTCCAGACCCTCATCCTCAATTCAGAGAGGAGGAGAAGGAACATCTCCAGCAGCAGGTGCACTGCATGCTCCACATCTAATGAAAGGCATTACTGTTTTAACTTTGTCCAGGAAAGTTCCTTAGGATATAACTGGCTAGCTGTCCATCAAAACTTACATCAAACTGACCAAGATCCAAGTGTCTCTATCTTCACCTCAAGAGCAAACCAACCATGTAACCAGAAAAACAGAGCTACAAGGACATATCCACCGGTTCTGACACGTTTCCACTAGGTAACATCTCTGAAATCGGCACGCATCTTACAATACGGTTTCATCAGCAGTGTTACTGGTTCACCTGACCTTGCAACCAATTCAGTGAAATTCTGTACATGCACACAGAACACCCAAAGTACTGGCCTCATCACTCAGTCAATCAGGTTTACTGTAGCCGGCAACATATGTCAAGGACCTAACACTTAAAATCACAGAATCAATATTTTTCATTGTGTTCAAGGAACTCAAGAATAACATATCCAGAAATTATCTGCTAAGCATTTCAGTCCCTGCAGCAGTACCAGAGACAATTAAGAGATGTCTTGAAGTGGGGTTTAAAAAAAAAAAAGTCAACTTGTAACATCCAGGTGTTGGACAGATCAGATTGGAGTATTATGAACCACAACTAGAACACATTTGTGAAAAACACCACAGCGAAGAAACAACCTCTGAAACATTTTAAAACTGCAGTGGCAGGGGATGCAGGCAAATGGGCTTGCCAATACTCTTGGTGGGAGTATAAGTTAGTACAGTGTTTCTAGAGAAGATTTGGCAATAGACATCGAAATGTCTTAAAAAGGAATGTAAGCCCTTTGACCCAGAAATTCCACTTCCAAGAGCCTAAGCTAAGGAAATCAGCACGGGTGCACTCACAGATTTAGCTTGGAGGGGGTACAGCACCATTTACATCACAAAGCTGGAAACAAGCTCCTTGCTCCTCAATAAGGAATGGGTTAAATATATTAAGGCATATCCTTAAGACAGCTTAGTATGAAGAATTAAAAACGGAGCTGCAGAACTTATCCACTGGCATGCAGAGATGTTCATTACTTAATATCAAATGAAAAGAAAATCAAATGTAAGTGAACACTACAATAGTTTGATCTCATTTTTGTTAAAACAGGGGAGTGTGTGTGAGTGTGTATGCTCACCTGTATTTTTGGAGGTGAGGGAGGAAGAGGAGGGTGTCATCTAGGTGAATTTATCTGCCAGTAAGGAAAAAAAAAAGGTTTCACCTGGAAGAAAAAAAGGGGGGGGGGACTGGGGCACAATGTGATTCGATTAGGTAAACAAACGGCTTAATGCATCTTGGAAGTCTCAATCCTAAAAAGCAGATAAATTAAAAATCCAGTGGAGTTATTATTTTAATGTTAGGAGAAATGACTGTAGAATTAAGTGCATAACAGCTATTAAAATAAACAATAATATCCCAGGAGATGATCTCTGCTGCACCCCGAAGCTAAGCTGCGGCCCAGTGCTGTAGGAGTGGGTACCACAGCTGTCCAGCACAACAAAAAATGGCATGAATATCCTCAGAGCTTTCGATAAAGGAAGGGAAACCATCTCAGGACTTTACAATCAACAGTATGCTTTACTCTCTATCCCATCTCTGCATGACTGCGAATGAATCCACGAGGGTGGGGAGGAAAATGAAGTATTTATGGCACTTTTTCCAAAGAATAGGATTGCAATTTCCATTTAGAAAATATAATACTTATTAGGTTTGCGGAGACTTCAGAAAGCATCGGAATGAGCTGGAGGACCGAAGTCAAATTGCCAGGTTTCTATGCCTGGGTCTCCTGCACTGAGCAGCTTTCTGGGCTGACGTCATTAATGAACAAGGAAAAACACTTTTTTGTGGAGTTCAGGCTTAAGCTCGTACCAATTGGATTTTTCTGTAGAATCATGACCCACAATTTACAGTAATAGAAATAAGAGCAATTTTCACATTGATTGCGGGTCTGTGGAGTGTTTTGGAAGGGAGAAGGGGGGGGCAGTTTAACAGTTAAAACTTCTCCAATGAGTATCCGCCAAAAATCAGAAACTCACTATATTCCAAAGCCCTACAAGTATTTTGGAGTCTCTGCTCCCTCCCTACTGGCTTTTGTTTTTGTTTTTAAGATACAGAGTCAGCAGGCTGGGTGCACTATGACCAAATGGCAACAGATGCTAGTCTTGCAAAGGGCAAGACGCTTCCCTTTGATCATCCAAGAACATTCCTGATCAGGACATTTTCCCTTTGATTCAAGGTTTACCAGTAGTTGCACAAATGGAAGAGCTACAGAGAGTGGCTCCTCCGCCCAACACACACTTCAGACACACTTCATTCCTGAATCCACGTCAACCACAAAGGCACCTACCTATGTAAAGGACGCATGTCGGGAACGTTCAGTCTTAGTCACCAAAGCTGATGCAGAAACGGTTCTCAATGCAGAGAATTCTAGCACTTTCTATGGCATAATTATAAGTGCTTCAATACACAGAGTAGATTATCACTGGCATTTTAATCTTTTTCTTGGTAAAAATACAGGCGATGTTAGAGATAATAACTGATATTTTGCAAATGAAAAACATGCCCAATGGATATTGCATACAAGCCTCCGAACGAATCTAAGTCAATATATATTTCCATGTCTGAAAATTACTAACACCACATCAGAAACCTTTCTGTAAAGTTTATGCATTAAGAAAATGGGAAAACCTACCAACACACCAGACACTGGCATTTAACAAGAATAATTTTCCCCTGTAAACCTTGGAATTTACAACGATCACATCTCTTTTAAACAATACTACACCCCTCGAATCAAATTTAAGATAGAGGCTCTCAACATACTTAATATACAAACAAAAGCCTTTCATACTGGGATCTGAGCACGGGCCTTAATCTTATCTCTGCAGTTCTGTTAAGTGTCTGGTGTGGTGACGGTAAACCACCTCTCTGCCCCCAACACACTACACTGTACCCACCAAATACATCAGTAGGCCTTTCTAAAAATATAGTTACAATACAAAGCCTAAAAACAGTAGGTAACAATGCTTCTTTGAGAAGATGTTTGTCAGTTTAAATGTTCTGAAAACTAAGTAAACCACAAAACCATTTTCAACAAAATGTGTGTTTCTAATTATTAGTGGGAAGATTTATATTCCTGGGGCAAAAAAAAAAAAAAAAAAAAAGGTATGCCTGGAAGAGAAGTTGGTTGCTGCAAGTCAGCAAGAATTTGTAAAGGCAAAATAATTTTGATAAGACACAACTACTTTCCTAGCAATATAAATTCAGGATCCTGCTGTATAAATACTGATATAAGGAATGATCACATTAAAGTGAAAAGCAGCAGCATTCCAAAGCATGGACACGGCCCAATGCTGCTTCATCGTGGCCCACGGTCTAACACAAAAATGATTCAAGTGCCTTCTGTTCGTCAACCGGCAGAAATTACTGGCTCTTATCAGTTTAGATTTTTTTTTAATCAGTTCAGATTTAGAAAAATGAAGACAGTAGTTAGTGCAGTATTCAAATCTTCAATTTATAGGGTATTTATTTTCCAATTGCAGCACCCCAACAAAGAGATCCTACAAAACATCCTTTTCCTCTCCCTTCCTTAGTCTGTATTTTGGCATTTTGCTAGTGATGGTTTTTCAAGTAGCAGCTGAAAGCCAAGGTGAAAGCTGAAGGTCACAGCAGGTATAAGGCTGCCCAGCCTGGTTCTTTTTTGCATGTTGGGGGTATGAAGCCACACCCTCCCCAAGAACCACCCTCCCCCCGCCTCACTCTTAAACCTCTCTGGCACTCACAGTGAGTACCGCCTGGTATTTTGGACTTTGGGGAGTGTGAGCAGGGCAGGAATCTTCTTTCTCCCCTCCCCCAAGAGAATGGCTACAGCAGAGATTAATTTCCGAGCTCTGGTTTTCTGCATAAGCCCTCCTCAAAACACAAAGACTCAGGATGGGCCTTAAAGGGTCCTTTTGTTTAGAGAGGGTCATTTCCTGCCGTTAGCTCACACCCAGAAACTCCCACCCATTTCTCTAGGAGAGGCACTGATTTTCTTAGTGAAAAACAAACAAACAAAAAAACAATCTCAGGCTTAAAACCATTCCCCTCCAAACAGCCTCCCCACCTCTGCCCCGGATGTATCTGGGCTGTCCACATCACTAAAGGGAGGTGAAATTGGGATGGAGTAGAAAAATGGCAGTGGAGTTAAGGCTCTTTTAAAGCACAGCAGGCGTTGTCTGTCCATCTCTCTCTACATTTTAGCCAGGGAAACATACACTTCAATGACTTGTGCCGAGTTCCTTAGGAAAAGGGATAATTTAAAAAAAAGGGGGGGGGGACCGATGATTTGATCAAGAACTAACACAAGGATTTATATATATACACCACTGGTTCTAAGACTATCAGACAGTGGATGATGGTAGTTTAAAAAGTTTGCTCAAGGCCAAGTACTATGACATCATACATGAGGGTAATCCAACAGCCTGCGTTTTCATGAGTACATTAGCGAGCTCGATTAACAGGCAGCCTGATGACCAAAAGCAATGCCGACTTAGATTTCTTTCATCCTGAAACGTCATCTGTTGTGTTCTGCAGTGAATAAACACAGCTCCTGAGTCCGTAAGGCCGCCAAGTGGGTATCGACTGTGGCTGTGCGGGGCCTCCGGAAAAGGTTCACGGGCTCAGAGTGGCCGCTCCCGCAAGGCTACCCACACAGGTGCTCCACGGCTGGATTCGGCCAGCCAAAGCCCGCACTATCCCGGGCTGCGTGCCTTTTTACTTTGTAGGCAAACGGAGGAAAGCACGTGGAACTGGAGGCTAGACTAAATCAAAGGACTGAGAGTGCTAAGTCTATCTCCAAATCAGTTCCACCTGGGTTATTAACATTAACCCTTTGCAACCCAAAAGTCTCACCTACCAAAAAAAAGTCAAAGTCATCTTGCCCGTTTTTACTCCATGGGAGGCCGACATTTCACTCCTGCTTCTGTGGAATTATGTAGTTGGTTTCCATTCTAACTGGACAAAGGGAAGGGCTCCTTTATATGTGAAAAACTGCTGCATATCGGCCCCCCCCCCACCTGAGACAGACACAGACAGGCAGACACACAGGCTCTAGCACTTACCATCCAAAATTTCTGGCTTAAAAGCAAGTGGTAATTGTACTTTCTGATAATTAAGTGGGGATGGGGATCCAGAAGTGATCATCTTGAAGGCAGCAATTAATTAAAATTTAATCTAAAAACTGCTAGAAAAGGTTTATGATGATGTGGTATATTCTACAGACCTCTGAACCTGACAGTTGGTTTGTATTCCAGTCATTTAACAAATAACTTACTTATTGGGTCGTTCCTGGCATTGTTCTAGGCATTGTGGTTACAGTCTTAAGATAGGAGTCACATTTAAGGCGTGCAAGACAAGTAAGTACCAGAGGTAATGTGAGTGAGTAAAAAGTACTATCTGGAAAATAAGAGGGATGTGATCATGGTTGAGAATGTGGGACTACTTTAAACTTGGAGGTCAAAGGGCTCTCTGGGTAACATCTGATCTGAATAAACGACAAGGATGAGGCTGCCATGAACATCTGGGTGTCTAGGTGTGTGGTTTTCCAGGCAGCAGAATAGCATGCACAAAGGCCCTGAGGCAGGAACAGGTTTGGCAAGTTGGAGATACCTAAGTAAGGCCCAAGCAGCTGAACCATAATGAATGAAGCTGATTCCTGCTGGATGAGGTCAGAGCCCAGCTGGGCCCAGATCACATGAACCTCGTGTACGGCTGAGAGATTTTAAGCTCCTACCACCAACTGCAAATAAAGCCTCACACAAATTACTTTGTCTCTCAGAGCCTCAGTTTCCTTATCCCTAAGCACGGGCGGAGAACATTTCATTTGGTTTAAGTGCGATGTTTAAAACAAAATAGACATTACTCATTAAATGCTTAGTGAATTCATGGGCAAAAAAACCGTAAATACTTTTACAAGTTGGATTATATCTGGACATGCACCTGATCTTCAATTTGCCCTCCAATTTTCTTACACATGTTAAGACGAAAAAGGAAATTCTTGCAACAAAAATGGCCTCAGTGCTAGTTCTGACAATCCCCCCACCCCATTGTTGGAAAAATGCTTGGAGGTCCTGGAAAAGAAGGAACCAGGTTTTGAAGGATAGAGAGGGGAGAAGGCAGAACAACAGTGATCTGGCCTAATGATGGCTGACTGGACTCCAGGACCTCTCCTGTTCCTTCTACAGCAGGGAGAAGCAATTACCAACGTTTTCAGTCCCCTGTCACCCAGCACCCTAGGGCAGGCGGAGGACGGAAATGCATGTCTGTGTGTGCGTCCCTCCCCCACCCCAAAACACATCCTGCAGGCTTAGAGGGATACTGTATTTAAAAACAGATGCCTCTTTGGAAGCTCACACATTTTAAGTCCTGTAAATCACACATGCTGGGGAAAGTAATTACACTTTCGTCGCACTTCCCCTCGGAGCACAAAGGAAACTCTGGTACTTCTGTAATAAGATAGCACTTTCTGTGCAGTCCCTTCTCTCATGAGGCCTCAACAACCCATCCTCTAGGTGGGCATAAGAGAAATTTTCACAAAACAAGATCCTGGGGATTCGGGGGGGGGGAATTTTTTTTTAAATCTGTAGGATTTCTTAGAGTAACGTTGGCCACCTGCCAGCACATCTACCTGGTGACAGAAAAATTTAGGAAAAGCGGAGTAAGGAACGTCATTTTTAAAAAGTCAACTCATGAGAAATAAAAATTAAAGTAGAAACTGGTCCATCCCTAACTTCTTTTCATGCGTTGGTGACATGTACCTCAATCTTGAGACTCCCAGATTTCTGCAAAATCCTTGGGGCTGACTGGATTGAGCTAGGCTGCTCTGGCACTCCCTCCACACTTTAAATTTGTGTAACAATACTGTATTACAGCCTGGAATTTGGAACCATCTTCGTGGTGTGATTGGCATTTATTACTACCATTTCGTTTTTTTCTCCAGTAGTCTACATAATGTGCATCATAATGGTTGCAGCAGGGTTATAACCTAGAAGAAATACAAATGCAATTGCTGTTTTCTTAAATTCCTGAGCTACTTTTCCTTATTCACGAGCTGACAGTTAGCTGTGAACAGAAAAAGCAAATTTTTAGGAAAGCACGTAAAGAATAAACTGAAAATGTGACCCACAGAAAACACTTTGGGTCTAGCCAAAGGCTCATGCTTATTCCCACGCCACCCCCCATTAAAGTTTAAAAAAAAAAACAAAACAGAGCAACTTGGTAAATTTTCTTCTTAGAAAAACACTCAAGTGTCTCCAGGCCTTCCACCTCTACCTTCCAAAACCATCTACAAATTTTATGGTAGAGCGTGATCTTCCCTTCTAGGTACAGGGTTGGGAAAAGAAAAATTGAAGCAGAAGTCTGGAAATTAACTGCAAATTTTAGAGGAAAACAATTTCCAAAGACTGTTGATGAGAGTAAAAAAAAAAAAAAGTATTTGAAATATACTATATATACCTCGATTTTTTTAAGCTCCCCCGAATCAGGCTTTCAAACGGTAAAGTATACTAGACACTATTATAACTAGGCAGACTATATGCAAAATATTTTTATGATCCTAAATTAAAAAGTGCTTTTAAAAAAATCTGCTTCAATTTTTCCTGAGAATTTCCAGTTCTCCCTTTTTTTTTTTTTAAAGACATAGCTTCAAATTTTAGGTAAACTGTCTCTTTTGTTGCCTACCCTCACAAGGTTTCCTAGAAACTGGGGCCCCACACCCTCTCCAGTTTTCTGGGCACTCAATGCGTATTACCCACCTTTTCGTTATCAGCTATATATTCTGCAATTGTTCTGAAAATTTCTTTGCAAGATCAGACGTTCTCCTCTGCATCTCAAACCCAATCTCTTCACCTCCCAGTTGCCCTCTTTTCTTCCCCTATCAATGTATTTTCTACTTCTACAAATACAACCACCATTCAGCTAGTCATCCAACAGAGAAACCCAAGAGGATCGACGGATGAAAACTCCTAGTCTTCTCCCCTGGCATCTGAAGGTTACTGCAGTCCCTAAACACCTCCCCAGCCCCTGGCTCACTCCCACCGCCAGCCACTGCCTTATTTTGTGACAGGACTCCAGCAGCATTAGCCTCGAAACCCACTGTATCCCCTTCCACACTGGAACGTCCCAGAATGCCACATTCCAGCTGCACAAAAGCCCAGCTCCCATCACAGAAGCGTCCTGTTCCCTGGCGTGGAAGGCCAGCTCCTCCATCCTGTCCCAGGCCAATGCCTCCCCCTCCCCTGTTCATCCTTACTTCCCTTCCTCTCCTGCTCCTTTTCCCTTTTAAGCCTTGGTATCTTCATAGGGGGCCAATCCCTCTGACTGGACCATCTTGCCCCCACTGTCTCAACCCTTTGCTCATCTGTTAAAATCTCAAATGTCACTTTTTTTTTTTAAAGCTTTCTTTGCTATAGCTCCATCACCCTCTCGTCCTTGTACTGTGGTTGACTGTGTTCTCAACTCAAACTACCACTTCACCTAATTGAACACAGTACTTTATCATACATGTTTACCCAGGGCCATCAGCACTAAACCTGGAGCAATTTAAGACGAAGAGCTGTCACAGCTCTCCCCAGAATCTGCACGTCAAGGCTCCAGTCACTCAACCCCTCAGTGCCTCAGTCACCTCCCCCTAAAATGAGGTTCGTCATCACAGTCATACCTCCATCAGCTTGTTGTGAGGATGAAGTAAGATAATACACATCCAGTGCTCGGCATGTAGTAAATTCTCAAAAGTTAGCAGTCACCTCCTGAGTGAATGGTTAAAAAGATTTCTGAAAATTTCCCAGGATCAAATATTTCAGTATTTTCTTCTCTCTGTGCTCAGCAAAGACGACAAACTAGGCAACTTTGTTCCAGTAAGCTCCGCGGTCAAGCGCTCACCCTTCCCCTCCACATGCACAATACACTGAAGTGGTCTGAAATATTCTCCCAGTGCACTTCAAGATAGGGGTCTGAGTTCCAGGAATCATTACCAAGTCATCCCTGCAGGACAGACAGGCTCACCCCCATCAGGGGAGGACATCCTCTTATCAGCACAGCATCAATTTAAATACCTGGTTCCTGCTGGCCTCAAGCCCAAAGAGCCATGCGGCCACTTTTGCCCCAGCTAGTATTAAGGTTCATTCTCTTCATTCCTTCCTAAATTTTTTCTTTGACCAAAGCAAGCACTGTTCAAGAGAAACACTGGCATTCCCCTTCCCCTACCCCCAAGCAGACACGAAGGTGCCAAATGAAACTGAACACAAACATTCCAAAGTGGCCATCACACTGAGCAGGCTTGTTTGGAAATGCAGGGAGCTCGATGCTCTTCCACCTAACCAGGGCTTCCGGAGGCCCTTGCCCAAAAGGTTAAGCTGAATCCTGCAGCAGAAACCAACTTCTAGTGGTGAAACCAACTGCATCTCGGAACAAGCAGACCCACGTTGGCAGTGGCTGGTGGATGGACCAGGCACACTGGCCCGTGAGGGCAAACAGAGGCTGTGGATGCCAGGGTGGGGTCCATCCATCAGCAGCTCTAAATCCCACATTCAGTAAGTGGCTGCTTTTAGGCAGCTTAGGCATTCAAGGTCATCACCACCAACCCTACCAGTAAGGGTCTTTCGTATATTTATAAATTATTTATAAAGAATTATGTGTGTACATGTTTGTGTGTGTGGTACTTACCTGGTGCTGGGGTACTAACTTTGGGAAGATACTGGAGACACTGTGATAAGATGGCAGAGAGCTTTAAACACAAACACAAACACACACACACGAAAGTAATGATCCAGTACAGTACCTTCTCCTGAAATTCTGCAGAAAGTCATCTCTTTGGAAATAGGACATTCAGATGGGACTGAACTTGGGATGGTACTTGCAAAATGTAGGCTGAAACTTGACGTCTGCCTTGAAAGCAGCTCAAACTAGATCAAGAGGGGAAAAGGCAGCTGACGCAAACGGTGTGCAGAGTATGTACGGAGGTACACTGGAGCAATCTTGAGTGTCAGATTTGGACTTTGAGTGCTGAACGAGTTGGGGCATCGGAGGTTGCAACAGTTTGTGTTAGGATGATTGAGACAGCATTTTAGAACAAGGAGAGCAGTGGAAGATCACTAGGAAGAGACAGGATAAAGGAATGAGTAAGATAAACATTGTGAGAAAAGGCCAAGAGGAACAGAAGAGGCCTGATTCCCACCGCAAGGCTTGGGAGCAAAACCAACCAAAATGCAACCAGCCCAATGGTTTTGTGACACCTACAGATACTACAAGGAAACTTAATGAAATCTTCAAAGTGAAAAGGCATCTGATTGGTTTTGTTCCTACGTCCATTCGAGGAAATTCAGAAAACAAAGGAAAGCATCAGAAAGTAAGTAAAAAATGATCTGTAATCCACTAGTTTTTATTACTGTTTGGTTACTGTAAAGAATTGGCATCACATAATATAAAACTTTTAATTCTGCTCTTTTCACTTAATGTCGTGAGAATTAGCCCCTCAATTAAAATGCAGAAGCTGGAAGAGAAAGTCAGATTCTCCCCTAAGCATTTAGAGGGAGCGAGGTGATGCTAACACCTTGATTCCAGATTTCTAGCCTTCAAATCTGAGAAATAAATTCGTTGTTTTAAGCCACCAAAGAAATTTACACACACACTTTAAAAATGCGGCTTTTAATGGATACATAATATTCTCTTTGAGGAATTTCACCGATTTACTTGGCAATTTCCCTCTTAGACATAGTATTTGAATTTTCACTATCGTAAATAACTCTAATAATCGTTCCTATGAATAAATCTTTGTGCGTGTTTATTATTTCCTTAGGATAAATTTCTAAATAAAAGCATGGAGTCAAAGGGCTTGAAATTTTGATATATAGTGCCAAAGTCCTTCAGAAAGCTGCAGTAATTCATAACCCCATTGCTGCGCACAAGAATTTCCACTTTATTGCCTCATCACCAGTGTCAAACACTTCTATCCTCAAAGCAAAAATTAAGATGAACCTTCTAAAATTATACGAAAGCATCTCCAGTAAGAACTTCTACCCTATCCGATCTACCTCTCCAACAAATGCCTTAGAGACAGACGACTGCCCGTGAGCATAAGGGTTTATCAGGGAAATTTTAAAACCCCTACTGGAAAAACAATTCATAAGTGCATGTCGTATTGGCTGTGGTCTTGCTACCACCATTCTACTATGAAGTTACCACATTTTCACCCAAAATGCTGTCACCAAACCCTATTTATGACTGAAGTATAAGTTTACTGTATTTGATTTGATTTGGAGTAACAAGACTCCAAACTTGGTTAAACTGTACAAAACCATTCTGTATTTTTCCCAAGTCATAATGTAAATTAATATTAATGTTCAATGAAAACCTGAGGTTGCCACATCGAGCTAACATGGTACCCTCTCTCTGTGCCAATCCCTCTTAACAGTTTTCTTCATGAATCCGATATTTGCGCAAAATTAGTATTTTAAAAGAGGGAATGCGAAGTAAAGATTTGTGTTAACTTTTGAAGACCTGACTTTGTGATTTCTGCCCCACAGCTGCCAGACATCTTTTTTGATCAATTTTCCAACAAGGTCAAGCTTTTTGTTTTAGTTTTAAATACAAAGAATGTTCAGTCAAAGCAATTTAAGGAGAAATTACTCTAACACCAGTGCTTCAGTATAATAAAACACCTTTTAGAAATGATTTGTAAATCAGCCTGAAAAATACTCAATGACATGGATAAAAGTAAAAATAAACCCAAATTACCTATTTATCTTTCTTTCCAAAAAAAGAAAGCTTCCGTTTTGAAAATTCAGTGACCAAAAATAATTTCTATTTACAAGAATAGGCTGTCCCAATATACAAAACTTAAATAAGACATATAATTATGTCTAGTACTCATGTATTAATTTTAATAGTCAAGTATGAAATGCCAAAGGTGTTTTAAGAGAATATTGTCTAGTCCAAAATTAGAGGCAAATTTTAGGATTATTTTATTCATTGTCAAGTTATGTAAGAAATGATCTAATGCCCTACATATACATATACAGAAAGCTTGTAAATCTTAGATCCCAGTGAGACTTTGACAACTGGTTTTTCTTTACAGGGACAACTTGCATAGGAACAGACGTGTATAGCACACTAGAAGCCAGAAAGCCAGATGTATTCTCACTCCTACACAGCTGGCTAGCCAAATCTTATTTTTCCTCAAAGCTTTAAATACTACCCAAAGCAAAAGTCTTCATCCTGCCCACGTTCTCAAAAACTTTCAATGATTAAAAGCTGCAAAAATTCTCCTAAATCCTGGACTGTTCATCCTATTCAATTAGAGCCAAGTAAGTGTTTTAAAGTAAGCTTCAGAAGCGCTCAAACAGGGCTGAAACGTACTGGAAGATAAAAGGAAATCACTTAAAAAATAGGAAAAAAAAAAAAAAAAACCCTGGACTTTACAAAGTGGTATAGAAAGCCTAAATTACCTTGATGACTGTGAAATAAACTGTCTTCTCTTAATGATGACCCGACTCACTCTCCTTCCTCAGCTCAATGGCTACCAGAAACTACAAAACACATATTTCCTCTTTTGTCATTATATGTATATACGTCTTACATGTGTGTGTTCTGTTTACTGGAATCCGCAGGCCTGGCTTTTAAATGTGTTTGAGAGCAAATTGCTGATCGCTGGGTGGGCAGGGAAAGGGTCCAGGGCGGTGGTTTTGTATAATGCTGAGCACATTAATGGGACTCACCCAATACCATATTTATTTTACTTGTGGCTTTCAGGGTTAGGAAAAAGAGGTTAGGAGTTTTTCAAAACAAAACATAAGCCCAAAACAGGGAACTAGGGCAAAATTACCTAGATCATTTAGGCCAACTGACTTTCTTTTCCTGAATTTTCAACATTAGAAAACCTCTCTCTTCAAAGTGTATCTGTTTTGTAGGCTCCACCTCTTGTGCAACTTGGTTTCTGAAATGTTTTGGACTGTCCCTTTATTTTTAAAATAAAAAAGTGTCTTGCTAAAAACGGATACTTCCTAGAACCACGTATCATTCCCACCTGAGAAGAAACACTGAAAGGGCAACAGGACGGGTATGACGCAGAGACTGTGCTGGGATCACCTATGTGTGATTCCACTTGGACACCACCTCGCACAGTGAAAGACACTCAGGAACAGGGCAGACAAGTCAGTGCTGGAGGCAGTGAGGCCGAAATTGGTCAAGCAGAAATCTGATTTTTCCCTACTTAATTTGTCAAGTTGGTTATGGTTTGGGGACACTCAAACCAAAACAAATCTTTGGTTTACCTGATTAACTTTCCATTTCTAAGTTCTCAATCAAGTGAACAGAGAAAGATGGTTTCACAGAATATATTCTTACCCTTAGAGGTCAACAGATTGCCAATCTGAGAGTGAACTAGGAAGGTTTTTAAAGCAATTATTATCTCAGTGTGTTAGATGAATTAGTTAATTATAGCAACTCCTTAAAAAAGTACAATTATTTTTAAATTTTTATTTCAGGGGTAGGGAAAATAAGTAGAAAAGCAACCAGTTATGGTTCAAGAAAAAAACAGAACTTGCAATTCAAGTCTCCATCTCTTTGAAAAAGAAGGAATGTCAGTAGTATTCGATCACTTGTAGTATTAAAAAAAAAAAACTAGCCATGTAAACAATGCTTTTCAAAATAATAGTTTATGATAATAAAAGCGATTTCCTCAGGTAAGAAAGCAACTTCTGGCTTATGGCAATTCACCTAGGTTGTACTGTGTTTAGAGTAAAACCTTGTATTTATTTTGTATTGTTCTGCATGGTCTTACGGCTCTCCTCCATCTTCTCCATTTGAATAGTTCCCATTTTACAAGTGTTGAGGGCTTATACGTGTTCATTAAATCCTCTGCAACGTTTGGTTTCACTATCAGAATTTTAGTGTACACAGTTATCTTCATAATAATCTCAACATTCTAACTTTAGAATCAGTTTACCTTTCTGTTAACCTTATATAGGAGGATGCAACACCTGTAGGAATGCTTTATAGGTCATATCCAGATGCATACTTTCTTGCATCTACATACATTCTAAAGTTCCTTTTAGAATGTTTAAGACAGTTTTCCGGGCTTTTTAACAAGTAGGCGAAAAATATTTTTTATTGGGCTCCTGAGAAATGGCTCTGTTCCTGCAGGTACATTAACAGGCTATCACAAATAACCTAACTACAAAATTCTGAAACGTTTGTTCAGGAGTTCCCTCCTACATTTATCGAATTTTATTTCTACCAAAGGAACGCTCCGCAGCCGCAGCGTTTTTATCGTTATGGACGCACCACATAAAATTTACGTTCAGACGTCAAAGTCCTATTAAAATACCCTCGATGATCACTTGGTGAATTGCAAAGTTTGAAACTCTTGTATTCCGCTCCCCACGACCGCAACGCCCCTCAATCTACAAAACCTAGTTACCCAGGTTCGGGGTCTTTGACTCATCAGAGAAGAATGCGGCTGATGAGTTATCTATTAATCCAAAATGCCTCAGCTGGGAAGATTTCACCAAGAACTTTTCACGTTGAAAGGGAGGGGGCAGGGAACCAAAGGTGTCTTTTAACGAGAACTTTCCCCGAGTTTATTCCTTAAACTACACAAACACACCCCACAACTTCCAGCTCTAGATGCAGAACTAAGCGCTGACCCTCCCGGTCCCACTAATCTAAGGTCACCCGGGAGTCACCTCTCGATTCCGCTTTTAAAATCAGGGGCAAACAAAGCTAAGCATTATACTTACAAATACTTTCTCAGGAAAGTCTTCAAAGTTACGCAATTTTAGGCACGCAGACGCGCATGAACCCACAAAAACACACTCTCCCAAGATCCACCGTCCGGGGCCACAGTTTGGGGCTGCGCCTCGGGGCCAGGGCGATCCCCAAACCCTCCACCGCGACGCCCCGGCTCCGGCGCAGCCTGGCTCCCCGGGACCCGCGCCCCACTGGCCCGGCCGCGCGCACTTCGGAGAAAGCCGTCCCATGTCGTACCCGCCACCGCACCCAGCCCCTCCGTACCTCTTCCTCCTGAAGGTTGGCCTCGTTCGGGGTGTTCTCTTTCTCGGCTTTGCCGCCGTTGTTCATCTTCCCGGTCCTCCCTCGCCGGGCCGGGCTGGGACGCGGGGCTGGGCGAGGACGCGCTCGCCCACTTTTCCCTTCCCCGGGCGCGGGGGGCTGCGGGGGCTGGAGCCGGGGCAGCGGCGGCGCGGCTCGGCTCGGGCTCCTGCGGCGCTGCGAGACTACGGCGGCGGGCGACTCAGGAAGTGCGAGCGAGAGACGGGGCAGGGCGAGGCGCCGGCGGACAGAGAAGGGGACGGAGACAATCGGGACCCGGGAGGGAAACCTGAAGAGGGAGGGCAAGCGGGCGGACGCAAGGGAAGGAAGGAAGGAAGAAAGGATGGGGCGAGGAGCGCGTCCCAGGAGTGAACCCAGAGAGCTGGGGATGTGGACGACGAGGGGCTGGGGGCGGCTGCTGCCCGAGCGTAGTAGCTTCTGGAGCGAGGGGGCGAGGGGTACCCGGAGAGGAGCAGGAGGAGGTGCGGGGCAGCGGGGTGCGGCTGGGACCCAGAGAGCCGCGGAGTGCACGCTCCTGGCTGGCTGACTCTGGGAAGTACGGGCTCCAAGCAGCTCCCCTTCTCTCGCCTGCCTTCCTCCCTCCCCTCTCTCCACCCTCCCTTCCTCCCCACCTCCTCTTTCCTCCGCCCTCCCTGGACGTGGGCTGCAGGCTGGAGCCCGGAGGGACGGGACGCGGGACGGCAAAGCCCCCCGCGGGAGGAGGGGCTGCGCGGAGGGCGGCTGCCCTGCGGCCGGATGGCGCGCGCCGGGGAGGGGCCGCGGGCGGAAGCGGCAGACCCCAGCCCCCGACACAGCGGTAGGTCGGAGGGCGAGGTCCGAGGAGGGAGAAGGAAGAGGGTCGGGTCCTCTCGCTCGCTCGGCCCCTGGGGGCCCCGGCGGCTAAGTAGGAGGGTGAGCGAGGCTTGGAAAGGGGCTTCGGGGAGCCAGGCCCTGCCCGCGCGAGGACCGGGAAGTGGGATGTGCTACTTTTGTTTGCTTGCTTTTCACAAGGGATTCGCACCCCTATCCCTCAACCTACACCTCCTTTGCAGTACCAGCTTCGACATATTCCTTCTTAGTCGGCAGCTTGAAATGACAAGACCAGAGAACTCGAGTGATATCCGGGGGCAGCCCGCTCCGAGCCGCCGTTTTCAGGGCGCAACTTCAAACCCACCTCCGACGCCGTTTCCTCCGAAACCTCTCCAGCCTCCTCGCTCTGGCCGGCCCTTGCTCTCCGCGAGGCTTCCCGCGCGGCTCCTCCTCCGATTCCTCTCCAGCCCTTATCAGACTGTCCTGGAATTAGTTGTTTACCTGGCTGCCTCTGATTCTTCTGGGAGATCTTTCTTGGAAGACAGGACCAAGCCCTTTTTATCTTTTGAATCCCACGTTAATTTGAATATGCTACCCGCTGTATAGTAGGCACTCAATAAATATTTGTTGGCTGAGGGACTATTCTTCACTGCCAGCCCAACTGGAGGCCAATACAGATGACATTCCGAGGATCAAAGCAGCTTAAAGAAGGGAGATAGCATTCTGGGAGGTCAGCGCACGAAGCGCCAACGTCTGAAGGAAGAACTGCCTGGTTTCTGTTTCCTCGTCTGTGAAATGGAAGTAGTTCTGTTTATCTCCCAGGAGTTTGCTGTTAGAGATGAGTTGATAGATAAAACTGTAGCACCTGGCACCCATTCTTACCCAGTTAAGTTTACAATACATGGAAACTGACATTAAGGAAATTTCCATTTTTCCTGAGCCATCGAGAACTTTTCCAACGCTATCATTTAAGCTTTCAAACTTAGTGACTGGTACAAACACATACATTTGAAACTCCGAACATCGGTAGATTCTCCCTCACTTCTCACTCCCAGGAATTCTCCCTTACAGCAGGCTGTTCCCTATCAGCACAGCAACAATCACAGTTTCTAATTATTTATTTGCTTGCTTGGCTGTTTGTCTCTCCTTCCCCACCCCTCCCCTACTGGGTATTCTTTACCCTGTACTGGTTTAAGTGCTCCTGGGAATGGGATGGGGGTGGCGCCTGGAATTAAAAGATAAGGCTTCTGCTTTTAGCGAATTTAAAGTGGTGTGGAGACAAGATAACTCCCGACAACATAATCGCAGATCCTGGTTCAAATCTTAGAAAGCAAAGAAAATATTTGTTTTTATGAAGAGAAAACCAGTAGTGATACTTGGATTAACATACTGAATTTTCTAGGGTGGAGGGGAAGTCTGAAGATTTTGATAAAGTGAGTTCATTGCTGTCACGATGTCATTTCTCTCTATGGGAAAAAAAAGTGTATCCCAGATAAAAATAAACCGAGTCTATTAAAACTGCAATCGAAGTTCAGGAGCAGCAAAGGTACAGTTAATCTGGAAATTTAAATGGCCTTTTCCTCTTCCAGTTCCTCCCTCAGTTATATGAGGAGCCACGAGGGGGCAATATCTTCCTGAGCAATGGCTGAGTGGTGGTCTTGGGCGCCTGTGCTGACCAGTGATGCCAGAACTTTACCCTCCTTGGCCATTCTTGCCTGTTCCTGAACACACTCCACAGAAAGGCATTGTCTTGCTGGAGCCTGGCAGAGACCCAAGAAGAATGACAATTGACCTAGTCATTGATAGTCCCCGTCAGGCTCCACTTAAGAGTAGGTGGATCTTGTGTGATTCTAGGATTCTGGGAGAACCTCCCCTACCCCCATTCAAGGAAATGTGACTTAATCTAAAACATGGAACCCGATTCCTTTATCTTTAAGCCAAGTTGGCACCTTGTCTATCGTTACAAGTCAAAAACCTCTGGAATAAAAAAATGAGAGTAAGTTCCATGAGAGGATCCTTGTCTGGCTTGTTCACTCTTGTGTCCTCAACATCTAGACAGTGCCTATCACATAGTAGGCACTCAATAATTATTTTCAAATGAATGAACACATTCTTACCAGGTGTTGGTTGTAGGGCCTGGATAATAGTAAGACATCCTTCCAAGATCTTGCACGAAGGACTGAATTAGTGGAGGCATCTTGGCATGGAGAGCACCACAAGGACACTGGGCAGATTCCTGGTAATCATTATTTTGCTGCGGGAGACCCTAGATAGAGAGCTTGTGCAGAATGGAACAACTGGTGAGGTTTCAAAAAATAAAAAGTAAAATCACACCACTCAGCCAGTCAACTGACAGACACATCAGGCAGCTGATACTAAAGCAGGGAGATCTAGAACATACAGTCAGTGGCGAGTGAAATCCAGGTGTTTTCAGAAAAGTGTATGAGGACAGGGTAATATTGTCCTTCCTATGAAAATGGTTTAGAAGACTTTTTTGGAGGAACAATAGAGTAATGTTGCCAACAAAAGTGACTGAAAATCTGTAAAAAGACTAGGTATTTATAAAATTTTGTGAGTGAGGCAAAAGAGTTGTTGGGGGGATATACATTCATTCAGGAAATAAATGATCTTTATGACCTGTTTACTACTTCAAAGAAAAAAGTTTCAAAATGAGATCTCAGTAGCAGTAGTTTCCAGACAAACGAAGAGTTCTAAGACAACAAAAGGATTTTATATCCTAAAAAAAAGAAGTCTAGTGACCAGGAGACATCTGCTTTTTCCCCTGCCCACCACCTCATTGCTTCTGCAAGGTTATATGCTAGATTGAAAGGGAAATGCTGTATGCACCTGTAGTTTTCATTACCCGTCTCTGTTTCTCTGGCAGGGTTCATTTTGAAGCTTCCTTTAAGAAATCTAAACCTATAATTATGTCTTAAATGTTTGTCTCTGGGAATTTCAGACATTAAAGGTCTATTTTGAGGCAATTTGCGTGGCATGGGCTTGATAACTCTGTTAGCACTGAGGCAGAAAGCTGCAGTGTCTACCACGTGCGTTGTGACTGTCTGTTAACTCTTCTGCAGCCTCTGCTGGACAGGAAATGTTTTTGAAGCCAGAGGGGGTCTTTGGTTGGTTTTTGTCATTCTTAACACTTCTCTTTCCCTCACTCACTCCCATCCGCCTCCAGGCCCTCACCACCTTCCCCTGATTGTATTAATTAATTTTTAATTGTGGCTAAAACACACACACAACATAGTATTTACTGTCTCGACCACTTTTAAGTACGATTTAATGGTGTGAGATATATTCACATCATTGTGCAACATCCTGATTTTTACCTCCTAAATAGTTCTGAGATTCAATCACTTCCCTCCAACATTTGTGGAAGCCCACGCAGCCACGTGGAGAGGCCCATGTGGAAGAGAATTAGGTCTCCGGCTTATAGCCCGAGCTGCTCGCTCAGCAGACAGCTGGTACCAATTGCCAGCTTATAAGTGGGTTATCTTGGAAGTGGATACTCCAGCCCTCGTTGATTTGCCCCAGCTAACCACACATGGGAGGGTGATGAGCTTTCTTCACTGAGTCGTGCCTGAATTGCAAAACTATTAGCAAAAAAGTGAATGCTGTCATTTAAAAACACTAAGTTTTAGGGTGGTTTGTTATACAGCAATAAATAACTGAAACACAACTGCATATCTAGAAAATGGGATTCTGCTGTCACAGAAATTTAAAACATGTGGCAGTGGCTTTGGGATCAGGTGGAAGCTGGAAGCTGGAAGGACTCTGAGGAGTCTGCTAATGAAGAGCATTATTAAAGGACAGTGAGAGTATTGTTACTGCAGGAAGGAGAAAGGGGAACCCCGTTTACATACTGGAAAAACAATTAGCCAAACCAGCTTGTTGTCACATGAAAGATAGACAAGATACCTAATGAACATGTGGATCTGGCTAGATCTGGGTGGAATATTAAAAGGCTTGGTTGGTTTCTTTCAGATGCTTGTGATATAGTACAAGAGAAATGAGATGAGCTAAAGAAAACAGGAACTGTTCCATTTTCAGTCACAATCTAGAGGAAACCTAAAGAAGCCAGGAACTGCTGGATTTAAAATAAAACATTCTTTCATTCCTAGCTTCTCCAGAAGATAAAACTTTCAAAATGAAAAATAGCCCAGAGTAAAGGTCAAATCCAAGGTGCTACTAGGAAAACATGGCCTTAGGTAAAGTTCAGGTCAAAGGTATAGCTAGAAGACCTTGTGGTAGGCAGCCTCCACAAAGATCCCTACCTACTGGTATTCAAGCCCCTTGAGTGTGGGCTGGACATAGTAACTTGCTTTTAATGAATAGATATAATTTCTGAGGTTAGATTACAAAGAGACCATGACTCCCATTTTATACACCCTCTCTTGCTCGCTCCCTTGCTGCCTTTAATGGAAGCCAACTGCTAGGAAGTGAGCTGTCTGATGGAGAGGCACATGTGGCAAGGAATGGTGGAGGCCTCCAACCAAGAGCAAGGAACTGGGGTTTTCAGTCCAACAACCCACTAGGAGCTGAATCCTGTCAACAACTATATGAGTAAGCTTGGAAGCAGATCTTCCCAAAGTGCAGCCTTAGATGAGCTCTGTTATGGACTGAATGTTTATATCCTCCCCAAATTCATATTATGAAGCCCTAATCCCCAATGTGTTGTTGGTATTAGGACGTGCAGCCTTGAAAAAGTAATTTGGTTTAGATGAGGTCATAAAGGTGGAGACTCCAAGATGAGATTAGTGCCCTTGTAAGAAGAGACAGCAGAGCTTCTGCTCTCTCTGCCATGTGAGGAGGCAGTAAGTAAATGGCTGTCTGCAAGTCAGGAAAAGGGCCCTCACCAAGAACCAAACTGGCTGGCACCTTGATCTTGGACTTCCCAGCCTCCAAAACTGTGAGAAAAAATACATCTCTTGTTTAAGTCAGCAATGTATGAAATCTTGTTATGGTTGACAAGATCATAACTCTGGATATCTTGGTTAATAACCTTTGAGAGACCTTAAGGCCAAGGGACCCAGCTAAGCAGGGCCTGGATTCTTATCCAACAGAAACTGTGAGATAATAACACTGTTGTTTTAAGCCACTAAGTGTTGGGGTGACTTGTTATGCAGTAATAGATAAGCTAATATCTCAGCAAAGTTTAAGGTGGTACTTCTACCTTAACTGGACAGCAGGGCTTCTGAGGATCTAAATGATGTCCCACAAAAGTGTCACACTGGCCCAAGGTAGAGAAGGGCCTGTCCTGATAAGAAACATGAGGACAGCCTTTGCCTAAGGGAGATGATTATAACTTTAAGTATAAAAAACCTATGGCTTTTATTATGGAAAACAGTATGGAGATTCCTTAAAAAACTGAAAATAGACGTGTCCTGTGATCCAGTAATCCCATTCCTGGGCATACATCCAGAGGGAACTCTAATTTGAAAAAATACCTGTACCCCAATATTCACAGCAGCACTATTTACAATAGCCAAGACATGGAAACAACCTAAATGCCCATCTACAGATGATTGGATAAAGAAGCTGTGACACACACACACACACACACACACACACACACACACACACACACACACACACACACACAGAGAATGGAATACTACTCAGCCACAAAACAGAATGAAATAATGCCATTTGCAGCAACATGGATGGACCTGGAGTCATGCTAAGTGAAATAAGGCAGAAAAAGGGAGAAAAAAGACATATGATATCACTTATATGTGGAATCTTTAAAAAATGACACAAATGAACTCATTTACAAAACAGAGACAGACTCATAGACACAGAAAACAAATTTATTTTAAAAAAAGAAAACAAATTTATGATTAATGGGGGGTGGGGAAGGGTAAATTGGAAGTTCAGGATTTGCAGATACTAACTACTATATATAAAATAAACAAAGTCCTACTGTATAGCACAGGGAACTATATTCAATACCTTATAATGATCTATAATGAAGACATGAAAAGGAATATATATGTATAAATGAATAACTATGCTGTACACCAGAAATTAACACAACATGGTAAATCAACTATACTTCAAATAAAAAAAAAACAAAACCTACATCTTTTTAAGGATCTCTACTAGCCTTCACTGAAATAGGCAGACTATTCATAATGAAGAGAGGCCTCTGGACCTTCAATGTTATAGGCAGGAAGCGGGCTGAGGAAGCTACCCATTTGCAATTATGAGCTGTTTCCAAAAGAGAAGATAACTCCAGATGGATGAAAGAACCACTGAAAATTATTCCTAAAGAGCAGGAGTGGGCATAATTAAGGAACTGATATCATTTGACAAGCTGGGTTTCAGAATTGCTACAGACCGGTTTCTGGGTTCCTCTCATATTCTCCCCTTTTTGAACGGGTGTATCTATTATAGGTTTTCTGTCTCCACCTTACCATTAGATGTTGGCTATGTGAGAGATAGATATTTTGTCTCTGTCATCCCTGGTCTTCAGGTCAAGAGGAACCATGTCTGAGGAGCCATGGTCAGGGAACCACACCCAAGGAGCCAGATCTGCACTCGGACCTGACTTAGATGCTGATACCCTAGACCACGGCTGGCAGACTTTTTCTATATAGGGCCAGACAGTAAATATTTTAGGCTTTGCAGGTCACATGTGTGATCCCTGTCACGTATTATTCTTCTTATATTTGTAAAAATATAAAAACCATTCTTATCTAAGGGCCTGTACAAAAATAGCCCACAGGTCAAAGTTGGCCCTCGGTCTGTGATTTGTTCATCTCTGTCCTAAACTATGAACTGATGTATAAAGGGCTGAGATATTTGGATATCTTAGAGTAGGAGATAGGTGAGTTTTTCATATGGGAGGGAAATGTATTATGGCCATCGGTGGATGGTGGTTGCTAGTCTTCATACACAGCCCCCAAACAACTTCACCTTTTGGTATGTGCAAACCACTCCTGCCATCGAGAGCCGGAGCTTATGTGCACTGCCTTTGAATCTGATCGAGCGAGGCCTGTTTCTGCTTTGACCAACAGAATGCAGAGGAAATGACATTCCGGGAAATCTGAGCCCAGGCATTAAAAATTTCTGGCAGCTTCTGTTTCCTTCCTTTTGGAACCCAGCTTCTACGTAATGGGAAAGCCCAAGCAGTCACCTGGAGAGGCCCATGTGGAGGAAATTCAGGCCGTAGCCATGCTCGTCCAACCCTCACAGCTTCATCTGAGTTCCCTGCAACAGCCAGCGCCAGCAGCCAGCCTTCCGCATGAGGCAGATACTCTACAGAGCTGCCCCAGCTGACACCGCATGGAACAGAGATAAGCTATCTTTTCAGAATACTGCCCAGATAAATGATTATCGTTCTAAGCCACTAGGTTTTGGGGTGGTTACTTAAGTATAATACATAATGAAAACACTGGGGGAGGGAACAGTGGAAGCAAGGCTCTGGAAACCAGGAAGCACTGGGCATTTTTAAGGATTAGCCAGTGTGGTAACCCTTGACCCAAGAGTTAGATCTATAAAACAACAAAAATCACCAAAAGCCATTTCTGGCACGTTTTTTCCTTCTAAAAGGCAGTAAAGTGGAATTGAAGGATATCTGTGGTCCCTTCAGAACCTTCATAAAAACTTCTGAATACATGATGATAAGTAAAAAGCAATGAAGCCAGACTGAGGTGTGGCTGTGGGGCAGCTGGCAAGCACCCTTATGATTAAGTGACTTTTTCTGTCACCGACTTTATAGCTGTGATTTGAATTTGCGCTTCGGGAAAATAATAAATTAGCAACTGTCTCTGGAATTTGAGACTCACTTATAAACAATCAAATGCTAACTTAAACATCTGTAAATGTCTACTGTACTCTAATTTGTCTACCATGTAGAAAATCTGTATCTGAGCATTAGGAGATGAGGCTGAAGATTTAGTTCTTTTAGTGCTTAATAAGAACTGCCCTTTAGAAAGAAATCTTCAGTGGTTTGTAAAGTAGGTTTGAGTGAGGCAAGATGGGAGATGGGAGACATGGATGCTGAGTGGTCCATGGACAGGCAGTGAAAAAAGGATGGAAATGAAAGCCATTTCCAAGGAGTAAGCTACATGATTTGATAAATGATTGAAGGGAGGGGTAAGGGAGAATGATGCATCTGACCTAAGAGCCAGGTTTCAAAGCTTCAAGGATTTGATGGTGCCAACTCCAAAAAAAAAAAAAAAAAAGCAGATGTCCAGAGGACATCAGGCTTATGAGGTTAGCCATTGTTGGGATCATGCTGATAGTTGGAAAATGGGTCTGTAGCCCAGAAGAGATAGGAGATAATACATATATTTGGGTGCCACCTGAACTGAAATCGTAAGTGAGCTTAAAAAATCAGAGGTGGAAGAATAAAATCTTAGGAAATTCTGTGCTTAGACAGGACAAGTAGAAAGACTAGCCAGAAAAGAGGCCACCAAGCAGTCAGATGTAAAATGAGAACAAGCACACTAATTAAAATAATAGCAGCTAACAGCACTGACCAGGGAACCGTGCTACGAACTTTACGTGGATTGTCACATTTCATTGTTTGAAGATGGCGGGTTAAACATACACGTTTCCATCCACTCTGTTCAAAAGCCTCCAAGAAAAACACGGAAAAGATTTGATGCTGTTGTCATTATTATTTTAGGACATAAATTAACAAGGTTAAAGAGAATGAAAGAAAACAACAGTAATAAAATTAGGGGAGCTGAGAATACTAAATCCTAAGCCTGATGGGAAACAACTGAGAAGAAGGCTCACGCTGAAAAATCTCCAAAAGCCTTGACAGCAGTTGGCACCTCGGAAGTGCCAGTGAAAATGGGGCTCTAACTGGGAGGACTGATCGAAAGGAAAAGTGGTTTGTACCCAGATTCCTCTCTGGTTTTTTTGCACATTTTATTGTTAATGTAACATTAAAATTTTTTCTCTTCTTTTTAGGAATATTCAGCAGGAAAAAGAAAAGGAGGCTTTTTTCCCCCATTTTTGTCAGTTTTTTTTCTTCCTATGAAAAAAGCCTCATCAAATCTGCTTAAGTATAAAATAAATATACACATTTTTTAAGAGGGAAAAAATGACTGCTTAGGTAAGATAAACATCAGTGGCTGAAAAATTGCAAACCTAGATCTTGTGTGTGTGTGTGTGTGTGTGTGTGTGTGTGTGTTTATGCAAATTTAGGGTCCCAGTAATCTTAAGCTTTGCTATAATTTTCACCCTAAGTGACTCACTTTAAAATTTATGAATGACTAATCTTTGTAAATATAAAGTAGATATATTCTGAGACTGAAAAGTTTCAAAACTAGTAGCTGGATATATTTCTCTTAGTCCAATATGTTTTTGAACAGTTTGTTTCAACCAATTTATTTAATTGGTTCAATTGGTTTAAATTTTCAAAATCAATTTTAACATATATTTAAAATGGCATAATTATATACTAATACGCTATACCTCCTTTTTCAATTAAATACATGACTGTTTAGACATATCAAGACACATTGGTTTTTCCTATCTCATCTTTTTTAAAGCTTTGAAGAATGCCACTATGTGTGCACAACTTCTAGATGAATGAACATTTAAATTGTTTACAGTTTTTAATATTAATCATTGCTATGATGAACATCCATGTACAAATGTCTTTGTACATTGTCCGATTATTTTCTTAGGATACATTCTAAAGAAATTGCTTGGTTAGATGGTAGGCACATTTGAAATGTTGATATTTATGGCTAGAAAGTTTATACAATTTACACTCACTCCTACAGTGTGTATGAGATGGTCCAGTTCATTACCACATTCCCAACATTGAAGAGATCTCTTTTCATTTTGCCAATCTGTTGGTGAAAAATATTATTTTTTTCATTTGCATTTCTTGATTGTTACAGGGCTGACCATCTTTTCATTTATTTATAACCATTTGGAAACTGTCTATCATGTCTGTGCATTTTTCTAGTGAGGTGTTTGCCTTTCCCTAATCCATCTTTGAAATTGCTGGGCTTCCAATATCCTACAACTCCTTCATGTGTTCCACAGGTATGACTGTTAGGTACCACCTAGGTTCTTAGTGGCTATGTTCCTTGTGTTGTACAATACATCATCGAGCCTCACACCCAGTAGTTTGTTCCTCCCAATCCCCCATGTCTTTACTTCACCACCTTCAAAAAAAAAGAGAGAACAAGCATATGAATTTTGCTGGAACATTCACTGACTTTTTTATTGAAAAAAAATATATATTCCTTTGTTCATTGACTTTAAGACTAAACAGTGACACAATCTCAACTGACCCTTCCATTTTATCTACTTACGCCATATTTAAAACATGTGAAAAATACTGTAGGCAGACTTGGCTAAAAGAGTCTTTTTTTTTTTTTTTTTCAGCCATGATGTATATCCACTGAATTGTCTTTCAAGTTTGTTGCCACATCAGTTAAGCATTCTAGAAAATGTTTTTTTGAAAAGCATGATTTGTTCTGAAACTGTCTGGAACTTGTGTTATGAGCGCTGATCTTGATTTCTGGCTGACCAGAGATAATCCGACTTGCTGTCACAGATTCTGGGCTATAACCTATAAACTGGTCTGATTCAACAAATTTTGTCTGCATTTTGAATGTTCAATTGAACTGCATGGCAGCCAGTCAAGAGACCTGGAGAAGTGTCATGAGGAGATTTTGGGAGAAGCTTTATGGTTTAGCTAATACAGTATAAACACTAACAAACATTTTAAGCAACCATTGATGCTTCCAGTACATGTTAGATGTTTAGAAAATGAGTTCCAAATGAGGACTTCATACCATCTATTATTGAATGAATGAGCTTTTTGAGCTACACATCATAAGATATGAACAATAGTCTGAGATCACAGAGTTACTGCTTCCTGTTGATGTGTGACTCCCTTGAGTGGGCCTGGTACCATGAAAACTGCAGCAAATTTAGAGACGGTGGAGTTCAGAGATCTATGTTGAGCCCAAGCCCTGCGGCTCATAAGTATCAGCTTCAGGAAAGGTGCTTCGTTTTGTTTAGATGTGGTCTCCTTATTTGTAAAACTGGACCAGTGATAAAGGTCACCTGCTCAGAGCTGCTGTCAAGACCATATGAAAGAGCCCATATATTCATTTCAACAGAAGTACGAACATAAGTTAGTACATCTGTTGCTAGTCCGTAAGCTCCTTGATTGATGTGCTTGTACATGAACACATGAAATAAATTTGCCATAAGCAAGCTCTCTACAATATACAATACGATGCTGTGCACTGCTGAAACAGAGCCTACTTTTCTGGAGATCAACTCGGCTTAAGGCACCGTGTGCTTCTTCCATCTTTATGACGAAATGCAGACTTCCCATTAAAAGGTGTATCCTTTATTTGAAAAGCTTAATTAGTAATGATTCTTTAAAAAAAAATTCTAGATGGTTAAATTTAAGCCTGAAGCCCATTCTGAGAATACCCTCTGGCTCTGGGCCCACAGTACTATATATATATTTTTTCAGTACTGTATTTTTATTGGATTTTGAACTGAATGCATTTTCTTCACTTTAAACTCTTGCTTTTCACTGTGAGTTGTTTGTGAGATCGTAGCAATAATTGCATTGACCTATGCAGGTCTAACTCCTTTCTTGATTGACTCTATTTCTGTTATATTTTTGCTAATTAATACAAATGTTATTGGCTGTAATATTTTCACTAAAGGCCTGTGAAAGAAATACTGATAGTTTTCAGCCACACAAGCCTTTTCATTTCTCCTTTCACGTAAAGGCTTTTCTTTCATCCATTTATCACAAAGAGGTGTTTGAGTATTTGAGTGTTCTGTCCTGTTCCCACACCCGGCATTCTTCTGGCTTTCCTCTGTTCATAATTTTTCACTTTTTATTTTGAAATAATTTCAAACTTACAGAAAAATGGCAAGAAGAGTGCAGGGGATTCCCATACACTGTTCACCCAGAGACACCCTCAGGTTTCACTAACTGTCTCAACGATGTTCTTTAAAGCAAAAGGATCCAATCCAGGGTCCCACGTTGCCATGTGTATGTATGTCTTGTTACATCTCTTCAGTGTTCTTGGACTTGAAATAGTTCATCAGGTATTTTGTAGAATATCCCTCATTTGGGTCTGCCTGGTGTTTCTTTCCTCGTGATTGGATTAAGTTACCCATTTTGGCAGGGAGAGCACAGAAGTGAGGCTGTGCTTTCCTTACTGCGCATCAGGTGGCTTATGATGTCAGCTGGTCGGAAAATAATGTTCATCACGTCTGATGGTAAAATTACTCTTTCCTCTTGTAATTAATCATTATTCTGTAGGAAGGAACTTTGAGGCTGTATAAATATCCTGTTCTCATCCAACCTTTACCTTCCTGTTTTAGCATCAATTGATGTTTCCTGCCTGAATTATTACTAAAATGATTGACAAGTGGTAATTTTCTAATTCCATCACTCCTTTTAAACTTATTAGTTGGCCTTCTTCCCATGTATTTCCTCATTTGTCTATTTATATCAGTGTGGACTCGTGGATTCCTGTTCTGTTCAATGGAATGTAATCTGTTACTATCATTATTTATTTTAATGCTCAGATTGTCCCAGATTTGGGCCCCATTCAAGCTGACTCCTGTGTCCTTTTGATACGTCCCATCAGTCTATAAGCACTTCCTTATGCTTTGGTACAACAAGATCTTGTATTTTCCATGCCCTAGACCTGGAATCAGCCATTTCTACAAGGAGCTCTTCTTGGTGGAGAAAAGGAATTTAGAGACCAAGATCTCAGCTTTATGTGGGCTCATTGCTACAGCTCCTCTTAGTGGATCTAGCAAGGGAATATATAAATGTGTACACACTCACATTTATATTTTTGTACACACACACACACACACAAACAGATATATTTGTTTCTGCATCTCTGTATTTCAAACCATTGGTTCACCTCAATCCCTGTAATCCCAATCTGACACACAAAGCTCATTCTAGTTTTTTCCTTTTTGATATTTGTAATCCTCTTTCCAACAGTGAGAAACCTGGCTCTCATTAGCCTCAATATATTTACTTATTTCTCAGTTTCCTTGTATGTGCCCTTCTAACGCCTGCCAGGCTGTCACCCTCCTTGGCTGTCTTTCCTGTGTGAACTCCCAACCACCATATATGCTCAGACCTGCATAATTAATACTAATATATTAATTACTGAATTATCAAGGAAGAAAGGAAAAAGAGTTGCTCACGATTATTAACGTTTTAATTAAGTCTATTTAACATCACTAATATTTAAGGTGCTTTTCAATAACCCAATAAAAAAAGTGGTCAAAGGACAAAGAGACACAACTCACTTAAGAAATGTAATATCTAGATGTTTCACACAACCTAAATGTTCAGAAGTAAGGATTGAATAAATAAATTGTAAACACAGGGTATACTGGGAAACCATAAATAGGATTAATGTAGGTCCTTATTTATTGATTTGAAAAGATTTCCATGATATATATGACATTAAAAATTGTTACAAAATATTACCTTTTTATATCCTATTATGTGTGTGCATATATGTGCACAGAAAATAGCATCAGAAGTTAAAAAAGATACTATTAACACTGTTCCTGAGGTTTATATTAATAGATATTATGAGAAATTCTTAGGAGATCCTCTGAAACTTCCATTTAATGATATTCCCCCTCCCTTTGCAAAGCACATGGGTTTAATAACTTTGACTATTAGTTTACAAACAATAAATGGGGGAGAGGGTGTAGAGGAAAGGGTATTTACCCAAGTGAAATAAAAACTTATATTCACATGAAAGCCTATATGTGAATGTTTGTAATATCTTTATGCATAACCTCCAAAAACAAGAACAAGAGCCATGTGACAATTGAAGAAATTTGAACATTGCCTGGATATTTCATGGTATTAAAGAATTGTTATTAAATTTCAGGTGTGATAGTGGTATTGTTCCTTGTTTCTATAAGGTCCTACAAAGGAACCTTCTGGGTAAACTGGAAGCATTCTAGATCTTGATCTGGGTGGTGGTTTCACAGCTGTGGGTGTACCATCTGAAGATTTGTGTACTTTACTCTATGTAAGTTTTACCTCAATTTTTAAAAGGTAGGGTCCTTGTTTTTTAAGGATACATTCTGAAGTTTTTAAGGATGAAGTGATGTTATGTCTGGAATTAACCTGAAGATACTCCAAGATGGCCCATGGAAGATGGGCTGGGTTGCTAAGTGTTGAAGCTGAAGAATACTCATAATATAATTCTTGTACATGTTCAAAATTTTCCATAATATAAAGCTTAAAAAAATGTCTGGCAAGATAATGTTGCCAAGGATGTGGAACAATGGAAATCTTCATACACTGCTGGTGAGGATGTGAACTGAACAACTCTTTCATGTTATCAAGTAAAAATGAAGGTGGGTATAGTTTATAACTCAGCAACTTCTGAGTTTATAACCTCGAGAAACACTAGCACAGGTGCTCAGACATGTGTGGACATGTGCATACAACATCGCTTATGATAAACCAAATAAAAAGGGAAGGGAACAACTCAAATATCGATTGACAGGAGAATGAATAAAAACACTGTGATCTATACACACAAAGGAATTCTAGGTGTACTTATCAACATGGATTGACTCACAAAATTAATGAGCAAAAACTTTTTGCAACAAGTTGCAAAATAATATTAATACTATTAATTAAATATTCAAAATATGCAAAATAAAACAATGTATTTTTGCAGTACGTATCTGCAGTAAAACTAAAGAAAAGCAAGTGAATGAGAAACACAGGATCGTACAATTGGATAGGGGCCTATCAGGGCTTCAAAGTTCTGATAATATTCTTCTTCTTAAGCTGGGTGATGGGTGTTTATTTTAATACCTTTTTTATTCCACATATATAGTGTAAAACATTTATATGTGTAGAAATCTTTTATAATATTTTACAAGCTATTTCCTGTTGTTTTTCAGCAGTCTTAAAATCTGGCTCATAGTGGTGGCATGGTGTTATGCAAAGAATACGGGACCATCAGGTATGTGAGAACCTGGGTTTTAGTCCCAGCTGTACTACTGAGTAGTCCCGTGGCCTTGCACAAATCACTTAACTTCTCTCAACCCAAGTTCCCTCGTCTAGAAAATGGGCTGATCCACATTTCCCAAATATGTTCTTCAGCACACTGGTGCTAAGATATGTTATTGACATTTTGTGGCAACAACAACAAAAAAGCTTCATGGTCAAATTGTTGGAAGAACTCTGGATTAAACAATAATAAGAGAGTTTCCCCATAGCAAGACTCCTCAGAGCTTTGACTATACAAGTGTGAGTTGCAAATCTCCAGGAAGAATGCAGACTTTTCAAAAGTAGTTTGCCACAGAATCAGGTTTATCTGTGTGTGTATAACCACTATTTAAAAGAACACGGTATACATCTTGTAGTAACTTATGGTTAAGAAGAATATGAAAACGAATATATGTATGTTCCTATATGACTGAAGTATTGTGCTGTATACCAGAAATTGCCACAACATTGTAAACTAACTATACTTCAATAAAAATATATTAAAAAAAAAAAAAAAACCATGGTATGGGAAATTCTGGAAGAGCTGCTTTCTAAGGTCTCTTTAACCTAACCTTCGATGAATCCGCAGTGCTCAGATGACCCTTACTGCAGGATGTATGGTGAACTGTTGGGAAAGAGATGGGAGCTGGGATACCCATAAGGAGATGATTGTGATGGTCTAGGCATGGAAGCTTGACAACCTTAATTTAATAGCAGTGTAGTAAAAGGGATGGAGAGGGAGGGACATAATCAGGAAACATCGCTAAGGAACCATGAAGCAGGGCAGAGCACAGGGCCACCCCTTGCCTGGTTAAACTCTACCAGTGCTAATTAGGCAAAACCGCAGTGTTTGCTCCTGCACTGATCAGTTAACCACTCTGAACATAGCTGCGGCTTTGCAACACGTGGGTATTTTTAGACTAGGAGGGACTCATCATGTCCAATTCTTGTGTTTGCATGTGTGAACATACTGTGTTCTGGAGTTCAACTGACTTCTTCAAGGTCACGTAGCTCATTAGAGTCAAGAGCAGTACAGCTCCAGCCTCCTGATTCCCAGACCAGCCTCTGCACCATGACACCCTGATATCCGAATATGTGTGTGCAGTGTGCCTCACCAAGGGCTCGGTCTAGTTTTTATTCATTTCAACTGCAATAACAACCTTGTACCATACAGCACCTATCCAGTGAGGTGGTGGTTATGAATTCCGGGACCTCAGAACCAAGAAAGGACCATGGCCGCTTTCACCCTGGATAGCCATCTCCTATCTGCCGTCAGTGACTTCTGAGTCTGTGGATGCATTAAGGGGTATCTGCTGCAACTTGAATAAATAAATAAAAGGGAGAAGAGAGAATTCTCCCATGCAGAATAATTACAAATAATTTATGTAGATCATCTGCCCACAATGGGGGAGGCATCACTCCCCTTTAAGTGTGGGCTCCACATAGTAAATTCTTTCCCAAAAGTACAGTATGGAAGGTGGGGGAAGACATCAACAGTGGAGAAAGCTGACAAACAACACTTCAACCAAGTGATCAAGGTCAACATCAACAGTGATGGATCATGTTGATAGTATGTGTCTTTGATACGATATGATGAAAATGGCACTTTACCTCTTCCCTGAAACCTGTAACGTCAGTCTAACCATTGGACAAATTCCAATGGAGGGAAATCCTACAAAATACCTAATCAATACCCCCTCAAAACTGTTAAACTCATCAAAAATAAGGAAAGTCTGCAAAACTGTCACAGTAAGAGGAACCTAAGGAGACATGACAACTCAGTGTAATGTGGTAACCTGGGTGGGACCCGGGAACAGAAATGGACATTAGGTAAAAACTAAGGAAATTTGAATAAAGTATGGACTTTAGTTACTAATGTATCAATATTGTTCATTAATTATAACAAATGTACCATACTAATTTAAGATGTTAATAGAGGAATTGGGTACAGGATATTTGGGAACTCTGTATACTACCTTCTCAATTTTCCTGTAAATCCAGACTGTGCTAAAAAATAAAGTCTGTTTTTTAAAAAAGTCCTTCTCCTTCCCTGTCCCACCTCCCCCAAATCTTCTGGCTCAGATAGCTTCAATGGAGAGTCCTACCAAACACTTAAAAAAGGGTTAATATCAATTTTATACAATCGCTTCCAGAAAATAGAAAAAGAAAGAACAATTCCTAACCAATTTTATGAAGCTAGTATTACCCAGATAACAAAACCAAAAAAAGACTGTACAAAATAATACGACAGACCAACATCTCTCATGAGAATTAAGAACCATGACAAAGTGGGATTTATTCTAGGTATAACTGGTTCAACATTCAAAAGTCAAAGTAATCCACCAGATCAACAAGGAAGGAAGAAAAATCATAGGATCATAACAACTTGATGTAGAAAAACTTTTGGTAAAACTCAACATTGATTCATGATAAAACTCATAACAAACAGAGGGGAAATACCTAAACCCGATAAACAGCATCTACAAAAAACCCTAGAGCTAATGTCCTACTTGATAATGAAAGGATGAAAGTTTTCTCCCTAAGATCAGGAAAAGGCAAGGAAGTCTGCCCTCAGTCTTATCCAATATAGCACTGGAAGTTCTAGACTTTGCAATAGGCAAGAAAAATAAACAAATAAAAGGCAGCCAGATTAGAAAGGAGGAAATAAAACTATCTTTATCTGCAGATAACATATTATCTATGTAGAAAACCCCAAGAAGTCTACAAAAAAACTCTTAGAATAAGTTCATCAAGGATTTAGGATATAAGGCCAACACACACACAAAAGAATGCATTTCTATTTGACAACAAATGTACAGAAACCAAAATTAATATATGATGCCATTAAAATTAATAAGCTATAAGGATACATTGCACAGCACAGGGAATATAGCCAATATGTTATAATTACTGTAAATGGAGTATAACCTATAAAAATTGTGAATCACTATGTTGTACACCTGAAACTTAAGTAATTGTAAATCAACTCTACTGCAACAAAAAAGAAAAAAAAAACTTGATGCCACTTACAACCACTCAGGTAAAGCCAAATATTTAGATATATGTAAAACATGATCTGTATGCCCAAAATTACAAAACTTCAATGTAAGAAAACAAAGGAGACCTACATAAACAGAGACACATATTGCAGTTATGGAGAAGGTCCAACATAATAAAAATATCATTTCTTCCCTAATTGACCTACAGATTTAATACAATTCCTACCACAATCTCAGCAAGGTTTTTTTGTGTATATATAGACAGGATTACTCTAAAATTTACATAGAAAGTCATGGGCCTAGAACAGCTGAAACAATCTTGACAAAGAATAAAGTGAGAGGAATCATTCCACCCAATATTAAGGCTTACCGTATAGCTACAGTAATTAAGACAGTGAGGCACTGGCAGAGAGACAGACACAGCAATGGAACAGAATAAAGATTCCAGAAATAGATCCACAGAAATATTCTCAAGAATTTTTGATAAAGGTGAAAAAGCAATTCAATGGAGGAAGGATAGCCTTTTCAACAAATGGCACTGGAGCAATTGGCCATCCATAGGCAAAAAATAAACTTTCACCTAAACGTTTAACCTATATAAAAATTAACTATAAATGGATTCCTGATTTAATGTAAAATGTAAAACTATAAATTTTTTAGATATAAACATAAGAGAAAGTCTTCATGGTCTAGGCCTAAGCGAAGAAGTCTTAGACTTGGTACAAAAGCACAATCCATAAAAGGAAAAACTGATAAATTGGACTTCATCAAAATTGAAAACATTTCCTCCACAAAAGACGCTATTAAGAAGATGAAAAGACAAGCTACAGGATGGGAATGAATATTTGCAAATTATATGTCTAACAAAGGACTAGTATCTGGAACACATGAAAAACTCTCTTACACACACAATTCCCAAAGTTCAACAATAAAAAAACAAAGTCAATTAGAAAATGGACAAAAGACATGAACAGACATTTCAATAATGAGGATATACAGATGGCAAATAAACACATGAAAAGACATTTAACAGCATTAGCCCTCAGGGAAATGCAAAATAAAACTACAATGAGATATCACTACACATCTATCAGAAAGGCTAAATTAAGAAGTCTGAACACAAAGTACTTGTGAGGATATAGAGAAACTGGATCACTCATATAATGCTGGGGGGAGTGTAAAATGTATAGGCAGTCTGGAAAATAGTTTGGCAGTTTCTCATAAAACTAAACATGCAATTACCATATGACACAGCAATTGTACTCCTGGGCATTCGTCCCAGAGAAATGAACGCTATGTTCACACAAAACCCTTGTCCACAAATATTCATGGAAGTCTTATTTGTAATAGACAAAAGCTGGAACATCCCTACCATAGAGTACTACTCAGCAATAAGAAGGAATAAACCATTACCCAGGACAACATGGATGAATCTCCAGGGAATTATACCGAGTGAAAAAAGCCAGCACCAAAAGTTTGCATACTATATGATTCCATTTATGTAACATTAAAACAGAAGACAAAATTTTAGAAATAGGGGAAAGATGGATGTCAGGGTAAGGGACTTGGGGATGGAGGTTGGGTAAGGCAAGGAAGGAGATGGATGTGGTTTAAAGGGGCTTCATGGGGGTGATCCTTGAATTATTGGAATATTCAGTATCTTGACTCTAGTAGCAGATACATAAACCTACACAGGTGATAAAATTGTATAGCACTTAATAAACACACATACATGCAAACAAGTGTGTATCAATAAAACTAGGGAAATTTGAATAAGATCAGTGGATGGTAGCCATGTCAATTACCTGGTTGAAATATTATACTATAATTTTGCAAATTGTTACCATTGGGGAAACTGGGTAAAGTATTAAAAAAAACTCTCCGTATTATTTCTTACAACTGCATGTAAATCTACAGTTATCACAACAAAAAATTCAATTAAAAATGTGTAAATACCTAGATGCTGTAGTCAGCAGCAAAGGAATGATTTTACAATTGCTTAGAAGACCAAATGATCGTATATAAGAGGAGGAGAAAGGAATCTGGAAAAGGCAATTAATAAAAACAACAAAGAGAGAAACTATGAGGAATGCCTGACGCCTCTGAATTTTGGAAGTATGGATAATATACCAAGTTGCCAACAGTTCTTAAATTTCCTCTTCATGTACTGTCTACATTTGATTTCTGACTCAGAGTAGCTGATCTGTTTGTGGTGTACAGGTTTGAAGCTCTAAATGCATCTGGATCTAATTTGATGGAATCCCCTCCACTTTAAGATGGGTATATCTTATTCCCCTGACTTTCAGTGTCCAACTCGAGCAGATTTAAACATTTCTGGCAAGGATTCACTTACTTGTGATTTCTCATGTGCAATCCTGCAATTTCAGGTTTTCCTTCCAATCTTTTGACTTTGTGCTCCTTGACGTAAATGGTTTACCTTGAAAATTGTCCAGGGTTTCGTAAATGTACCCATATAAGGCACGATCAAAAAGTGATGCCTCCTCATTTTTATCTTCCTTGTCAGTGATTGGTCATTTGCCAAAAATTATTCTTTGATGTTCCCGAATCTCCTATTTCTACTCCTGAAATTACATGAAGAACCAATGGTTGGAAGCTAATTAGGAAGAGCTTTGCAGCAAAGTGATTTTAGCTCAGCTGCATCTCATAATCTACAGTCTCTTTTAAAATATCCGATGTGAGGCTCTCCCCCATGCTTAATAGTGATAACTAATTTCATCCCATTAACAATTCTTTGTGGTAGGTTGCTGTTATTATCGTAATTACATAGATGAAGAGACTGAAGTACAGAAAAGATAGATGACTTGCTCACAGACACATATAGTAAGCCAGAGAGCTGGAATTTGAACCCAGTCTGATTCCAGAATCTATAATCTTGACCTCTGAACCTCTTAAACTTTCTGAATCAGAGTCTCTAAAGTGTTGGTGTCTGAGTACCTCTTATTTTACAAAACAAACAAATCTCCACTCTGCCAGGTTTAGGGGCCTCTAGGTTAAACACTATTCTACTGAGATGACCCTAAGCTGTGGGAGGTGCCTACCCTCTGTCAAGAGCTAACAACTTCCTGCTGACCCACACAGCTGTTCTGAAATAGGTACCATCTGCTGTGGTTAAGTGTTTTACATACATTTTCTCCTTACAAGTGCCCTTCAAAGTTTAAATATTATTATCCTTCTTTTATAGATGAAGACACTGAGTCTTAGAGAAGATAACCTGCCCCAGGTCATTCTCCATTAGTACGTAGCGAGGCTGAACTTAAACTCTGAAGCCCAAGCTCTTGACATTAATATTGCCTCCTCCATTAGAAGTCCACCAGTCAATCTTGAGCAACTGGTTAGAACACCTGCTCTGAGGTATTTAGGGAAGAAGTCTTCCCAGAGGTGCTTTGCAATCTTCAAAGCAGAACCATAAATGTAATAAGCTTTTAAGACTCCAGGGGAAAACTGTCATGGTGGAACCTCAGGCACTGTGATAAATAAATCTATAGGAAAGTTAGATGGGGACTAGGAGGTCTGCGCCGCACCTTTTCAGGTTACTGCAGCTCTGTGGAAGTGCCGCCTGTGGGTACCACCCATCCCATCCCACAGAGCTACCCTCCAGTGAAACAGGAAGTCAAGGAGTTGGCTCTTTCTGGCTTCCCCAGTGTCAGTCCTCTCTTCCTTTTCCTTTTTTGGGATCTACCATGAAACTTTGCCATGTGCCAAAGAGTGTGGAGAAGGTTTTTTAAAAAATGTTCTGGATGTGATTGTTAACGTTTGCCCAGTTTAAATACAACTCTGTTCATTGTTGTTTCATAATGATGAAACTCATTAACTGTGTAATGGCTTCATGCTCCCTGGTCTAAAATATAGAATATGTTCAATATTAAAAATTAAAATCGATCCATCAAAATCTAATGGCTAAATAGGGATATTAAAAAAGCAAGAGGGATTATTTGGATTCATGTAAAATTGTCATGGGATTCATGAAAATAATTGGCAAATTTTGACACAGGACAGAGCCTGAGGTAAAAAGAAAATCTCACACAGACCAAATCACAGATTTGTGAACGTGCATTTAGTGTAAGGGTTCATCTAACTGTACCCTGGTCTCAGCCTGGCATTAGCTCCTTCCCTCCTTCCCACCTTCCCACCTCTCAGCCAGCTCTCTCCCAGGTCACTGGAGGCATGTGCGCTAACGTGAAGAGGTGGTGATCGCCACTGTAAATCAGCCAAGGGCTTCCTGCGCTGACTGTGTCTTCAGCTGCTTGTAATATTTTAATCATTTCAAAATCTTTCTGGTTGGGTCTCTGTCTAATTCAGCGAAGCCTCTGTTGCTCTTTGTTATTAACTTTTGTCTCCGTGCACTCACTGGTGTACTGAGTCCTTACATAACTAAGCAACAAATGAAGAACGAAGCATATTCAGTTTGGGTAGATTTACATGACTAATTTTTTATATTAGTTTAATACTAACTTCAAGGCTTAGGAGTTTCTCCTCATTCTTCAGAGTTATAGTTGATGACCCATAAATTCTTGGTCATGTATCAGTCTTTGTAATCACATCAGTGCTCTCAAGATGTAATAAAAAGAACATACCATCTTTGAAAGTGGAAAAAGAAAATCTTTTATTTTACTCACTAATCCAAAAGAGGAATATGGATTTGGTCCTTTTGAACTGTATTTTCTAAGTTTATTTTATTTTATAATTATAATGTAATATATGCTCATTTAAAAATGTATGAGAAATAGGTAAAAGCGGGAAAACTACCAAATAGAATTCCATTGCCCAAAGATACTCTCATTTGAAATTTTTTGTTTATTTAAAGTGATTTTTATATTATTTACTTATTTAAATTATGTATATTATTATTTATTTAATTATTTAAATTATGTATATTATTTTTACTGAACTATACTCATAATGGACATCCAATTTTGTGTCTAGCTTTTTAAACTTAACATTGTAAGTTTATATATAATATATTATATAAGTAATATTTTAAGAAGTATAAAATTCTGTTGAGTAAATATATATAATAATTTGCACAGGCACTCAAAAATTATTGGACAGTTTAAATTGTTTTCAAGTTTTGTCTTTTTTTTACCTTTTTATAAACAATGCTTTGATTAACACCTTTGTATAGAAAACTAACTTTTTTTTGTATGCAGAATCTCATTTGGGATCCATTTCCAGAACCACTTTGAATGGTCAATATTCTGGTATATTTTGTGAAATGGCTTTCTAAAAGGGTTGTACTGATTTACATTGCCAATTTGCTGTTTGAAGGTTTCTAATTCACTGCATTGTCAAAAACACTGGCTATCACACAGGTTTAGAACCTTGCAATTAAATAAGCAGAAACTGCTATTCATTGTTGTTGTAAAACCACGTTACTTTTAGAAGTAATGATAGTCCTATTAATATTATTTTCTTAAAAATATTACTTCTAGATATAAAAATTTAATAACAACAACAGAAGGAATCCCTTTAACTTCCAACTCAGTAACTTGAAATTATTTGATCTTCCAACTAGTTATTGACCAGCCTTGTGACTCTGGGAAAATATTTAACTTCTATAAGCCTTGGTTTCTTTATGTATAACATGGGGATAATGATAACATCTCCCTTATAGGGATATTATGAAGATTAAATTAAATAATACTTGGAAAGCTTCTAGATGCAGAAAGCACTCAATAAGTGATAGCTATAATTATTACTATGTTTACCTAGTTATTACTTATTATTGACTTCTGGTGGTAAGAATATTTGCTATTTTAACCATTTTAAGTGACAATTCAGTATCATGTTGTGCAGGTATCACCACTATATCCAAAACTTTTTATCCCCCCAAACAAAATTCTGTACCTATTAATAAGCAAGCAGTAACTTCCCATTTGCCCCTACCTCACCCCTGAGTAACCCCATTTCTACTTTCTATCTGTATGAATTTGTCTTTTTTAAACATCTCATATAAGTGGAATCACACAAGATTTGTCCTTCTGTGTCTGGCTTATTTCATTAAAGCATAACGTCTTCAAGGTTCATCCATGTTGTAACATACATCAGAACTTCATTCCTTTTTAAGGCTGAGTACTAGTCTCCATTGTATGGCTACATCACATTTGGTTTATCCATTCATCTGTGATGGGCACTTGGGTTGCTCCCACCTTTTGGTTATTGTGAATTATGCTGCTATGAATATTGGTGTACAAGTATTTGAGTCCCTACTTTCAATTATTTTTGGTACATACCTATGAGTGAAATTGCCAGATCATATGGTAATTCTATGTTTAACTTTTTGAGGAACCACCAGACTTTTTTCCACAGTGGCTGCACCACTTTACATTCCAACCAGGACAGTATGAAGGTTACATTATTTACTGTAGCCATCCTAGTAGGTATCTCATTGTGGTTTTGATTTGCATTTCCATGACCTGATGTTGAACATCTTTTCATGTGCTTATTGGCCATCCATTTATCTTCTCTGGAGAAATGTCTGTTCAAGTCCTTTGCCCATTTTAAAACTGAGTCAGTTTTTTTTTTGTGGTTGAGTCAGAGGAGTTTTTTTTGTTTTGTTTTGTTTTTTATTGAGTTATAGTCATTTTACAATGTTGCAGAGAAGTTTTAAAAAATATAACCTAGATAGTAAATCCTTATTAGATATGCAATTTACAAATGTTTTCTCTGTTTCTATGAGTTGTCTTTTCACTCTCTTGATAATGTCCTTTGATGCACAGAAGTTTTTAATTATAATGATGTCCAATTAATTTTTTAATTGAAGTACAGTCAGTTTACAATGTGTCAATTTCTGGTGTACAACGTAATGTTTCAGTCATACATATACATATTTGTTTTCATATTCTTTTTCATTATAGATCACTACAAGATTAAATATAGTTCCCTGTGCTATATAGTAGAAACTTGTTGTGTAACTATTTTTATTTTGTGCTTTTGGTGTCATCTTTAACTATTACCAAATCCAAGGTCATGAAGATTTATTTGTCTCTGGGTTTTCTTCTAAGGGTTTTACAGTTTTAGCTTTTAAATTTAGGACTTTGTCCATTCTGAGTTAATTTTTATATGTGGTATAAAGCTTCATTCTCTTGGATGTTAATATCCAGTTTTCCCAGCACTGTTGGTTTAAAAGATTATTCTTTCCTCCTTCAGTCTTGGTATCCTTGTTGAAAATCAATTCCTTGATATTTAAATGTTAACCCATTAGATAAAATTTATTCCTGTGTTTGGATGGGACAACTTCTTTGGTTTTCTTCTCTCCCATTCTTTGAAGGTAAACTGAGCTTGTATCTGTCTAAAGCCATATAGACCAACAGTCCCCTTAGGAGCCCCCAATGAGGAAACTGTGTTATAAGCACAGAAGAAAGAGATGCCCTAGCTGATAGAAGTTCTGAGTCAGCTCCACCTGCTGAGGCATCTACTTGTCTGTCCCTTACTTGGCCTTTTGACTCCCACCACTGTCCTCTTTCTGATATTGACTTCAGTATCCTCTCTAGGAATCTCAGTCACCCATTGACCTGAGTAGACTGGGTTCCAAGAGTTTTACTCACCAAGCCTTCAGCCTTCAACCTTCAATTCAATCATTAAAAACATGACAGAGTTCCTGATATATATTAGGCACTGGGAATTCAGATTTTGGAAAAAGGAGACATTGCTAAGAATTTGCCTCTTCTTCCCACAATGAGGGGCATTTCCCCACAACTGTAAATACATATCTTCTACATGTCTTAAAAACTTACTGGACATTTCCACTTGGATATCCCTCTTTTATGTTCAAACTCAGTGTGTCTAAAATTGAATTCATCATTTTCTTCCCAATACCTACATGGTACTTCTGTTCTCCAGGCATCCACACTGCAAACCCTGGGGCCATCTTGAATTCATCTTGTTCATCACGCATCACATCTCATCTTCCAAGAAAGACCTGCTAATTCTTCCTTCCTATGTCTGTATTCCTTCCTTATCACTCCCACACCAGTTCGGGACCTTGTAATAATCTCTTAACTGGTTTCCATGCTCAGTATACCTGACATTTCATAAGTTGTTTAGCTCAGACCACCTGCTTGAAAACCTTAGTGGGTTTCCTTTTCTTATAAGGATAAAATCCAAAATCTTTAGCATGTCCCCCTGGACCTTCCATAATCTTAATTCAGAGTATCTTTCCAACCTGATGTTAGCAACTTTCCCACATAGATCTCCAGCTTTAACCAGATTAGTACATCACTTTTCCACTCTCACGACTTGCATGCTTTTTTACCATGTTGCTGCTTTCCTTATGCTGTCCCCACACCTGTAAATGCTTTTCCTTCCATTTGTATCAAAATCTTTTTCATCCGTCAAAGACCCGCCACATGCAGTACGTTGGAAATCTCAGAGGGATTAATAAATTGCATAATAAATAAACAGCATTATCTCTTCCTAAGTTGTGAAAAATTTGAGAAATAAAATGAAGAGGAAATATGAAGACCAAGGTGTTAGCTTTACTGATAGAGAAGAGTTGAGGACCTAACTCAGTGAGAGGACCAGATGGGTTTGGCATCCAAACTACAATAGAAAGCAGACCCACTCACCCACCCAGTCCTGGGTAGCACTTACATCTTGGTCACTGCCAGGAGTACGTGAGAAGAACGCTTGCCCTCCTTGGCAGTGCACTCCCAAGAGGAAGGAGAAGGGCTGAGACAAACTCTTTTCATGGGAAGGAGACATCAGGATTGAGAAAAAAGGCTTTCACATTCTCACAATCTATCGCTAAGAACTGATACCAGCTTTTTACTCCCGAGTATCTCCCAAATCCATCCACTTCTCTCCTCCAGTGTTACCACTGTCCGCTCCCTGGTCTAGTGCAATTGCCTGTAGCAGAACTGTCTCCTGCACCTACTCTGGAGCCGGAGAAACAATCATTCCCCACCATGTGGCTGGAATAGTATTTTTACAGATTAATCTGATTGTCTCTCCTTTTCTTAAATCCCTTAAGGAGATCCTCATTGCTCTTGGAGTCAAGACTGAAGTCCTCACCCGCCTAGGTCCTGAGTGGCCTGGCTCCAATCTTCTTGTTCTTTCCTCTTTCCTATTATTTTTGCTACATGGGACATTTTAATTTTTTTAGCTTGCTGTTCTTACTCTTATCTCAAGAATTTTGCATATGCTATTCCCTTTGACTGTCATTCCCACTCCCCTCTCCTTTCTTTTTACTTCTCTTTTTTCCTAGTTAACGCCTCCTCATTTATAGCTCTCAACCATGCGTCCCTCCCATAGGGACGTCCTCCCTGACCCCCTCCTTTGTGCCCTCATAGCTCCCTCTACTTCCTTCCTTCAACTGACCATGAGTTATTATATATATATATGTGATCATTTAATTAATGTCTATTTCCCCTATAGGCTCCCATGGGAGCCCCAGGACCATCTCGGTTCTACCCACTCTCATGTTCCCCAACAATCAGCACAGCCCTCAGTCCTCAGAGACACCCAGTAAATATTTATGAAATAAGCAAAAAGCAAACCCGACTCTAACTTCCTCTGTTAAGCCAGAAATGTTCTCTCCCTCCTCTGAAATCCTATGGCACTTGAGTCCCCCACCACTCACTCCCATGGCATTGGTGGCACACTGCCTAGTAGTGTGGCTAACTGTACACATCTTATCTCCCCAGCTAGACTGTGAGTGCCTGCAGGCTGGGGATCACAGCTTCTGTGCAACTATAACTCTCAGAGTGCCTAGCACTTGACATGAGCACAGTAACAATTTATTCAAAGAATTAATAAAGATGTTGGCTTTTCTTTTTTTGTCTGTTGCAGTGTTGGTGGTGACGGGAGGAAGTTATCATTCCCTGATGTTTGGAAATGCAACAGAGACCGCACTTTATAAGTTAGGCTAGGAAAAGACATTAGGATGCTGTCCCTTTATTGCAAGAACATCTCTGCCAATTTGCTTGGCAAAGCAAAGCCTCTTCTGTAAACACAGCAGCTGGTTCTAATTTTATGCAAAAAAAGGATAATGTAACCCCAAAGCTGTATATCCCCACAAAGGTGAGCCGTTTTCATTTAATCATTTGAGTTATGTTTTATTATATTTAGTTGCTAATGAGCATATTAGTTCTCAATCACAACTGTATCTGTTTCAACCTTCAACTGTTCATTCATCTTCCTAGTGGAAGATATGGGGCAAGGGTGTCAGAAATGTGGGATTAACAGGCCAGAACCAAGGGTGTGGACAAACACAAGAAGGACCAGATTGCTTTCTGGGACACAGTGGGTGGGGCCTGTCTGCAGAGAAGTCAGAGATGCTCAGGACCAGGCTAAGCATTTACCCTGAGGCATGGTTTTCAGAGGAAGTGCTGTGTCAAAGAGATGCAAACACAGCCTGAGAAGACCTGGGCTAGGAGGGCTGGTGAGCAGGGTGGTTGCTGGTGGAATGAGGAGAATGCTCTGGAGAACTTCGTACAGCGACGGGGAGGCCCTTGGTTTAGTTAAATCAGTCCTTGCAGGCTGGGCATCAGGGGACACCTCTTTCATTCAGACCCAGGTTGCAGGAGGGCTGGGGCAGTGCCTCAAGGGTCCAGGGTAGACCCTGAAGTGGGGGAGCTTCTGACACATCCCTGTCTTGGAGCTGCTTACAATTAGGTTCTTTGCAGATGGTCAAGCCCACAACTGACTTTAAAGAAAGATCACACAAGGGAAAGTACATGTCTGGGTGCATAATCCCAAGCCCAAGATGCTGGGTGAAACGTGAAAAGGGTGTGCAGAGCTTCTGTAATTCTACATTCACGAATGTCTAATTGGTGGGGGAGGTAAGAGAAAACCATCACACCTTATATATTCCTCCGTAAGGAGTAATCATGAGTTTAATGAGTAATCATGAAAACTGCCCTCCCTTTCTAACTTGCTGTTTGCCCTCTGATGGTCCTCTACCTGGATTCCACCCCCTCGAAGGACCTTCACAATGGTGCTGGCTTTTGAATGGGTTTTGAATTCTAAGCCCAGTCTCTCTATTCACACTTAACTCCATGGTCTGTGCCCTGGAACTGGGTTCTCCCCTCCCCAAGCCCAGGTCAAGCCAACTCAGATCTGGATAAGAAATGTGCACAGTAAGAGACTGCTTGCCAAAACAAAATGAAAACACAACCTAAGGACTGGGAGAAAATATTTACAAATGATGAGATTGACAAGGGCTTAACTTCTGGATATACAAACAGCTCATACAACTCAATAACAAAAAACAAACAACCCAATCCAAAAATGGGCAGAAGACCTAAACAAGCAATTCTCCAGTGAAGACATACAGATGGCCAATAGGCACATGAAAAGATGCTCAGTATCACTAATTATCAGAGAAATGCAAATCAAAACTACAATGAGGTCCCAATTTATCCCTTCCCACCCCGTTTCTCCCCTGGTAACCATAAGTTTGTTTTCTATGTCTATGAATCTGTTTCAGTTTTGTAAATAGACTTTGAGAAACTAACTACTATATATAAAACAGATAAACAAGTTTATACTATATAGCACAGGGAACTATATTCAATATCTTGTAGTAATCTATAATGAAAAAGAGTATGAAAAGGAATATATGTGTGTATATGTATGACTGAAACATTATACTGTACACCAGAAATTGATGCAACGTTGTAAACTGACTATATTCAGTTTAAAAAATGAGGGGAAATTAACTACAATGAGGTATCACCTCACACTGGTCAGAATGGCCATCATTAAAAAGTCTACAAATGATAAATGCTGGAGAGGGTGTGGGGAAAAGGGACCCCTCCAACACTGTTGGTGGGAATGTAAATTGGTGCAGCTACTATGGAGAATAGTAAACTAAAAATAGACTTACCATATGATCCAGCAATCCCACTCCTGGGCATCTATTGAGAAGAAACTCTAATTCAAAAAGATACATGCACCCCAATGTTCACTGCAGCACTATTTACAATAGCCAAGACATGGAAGCAACCTAACATGTCTGTCATCAGATGTCCATCAACAGATGATTGGATAAAGAAGTTGTGGTATATACATACAATCAAACACTACTCAGCCATAAAAAAGAATGAAATAATGCCATTTACAGCAACAGGGATGGACCTGGAGATTGTCATACTAAGTGAAGTAAGCCAGAAAAAGAAAAATATCGTATGATATCACTTATATGTGGAATCTAAAAAAATGACACAAATGAATGTATTTATAAAACAGAAACAGACTCACAGACATAGAAAACAAACTTATGGTTACTGGAGGGAAGTGGCAGGAAGGGATCAGTTAGGAGTTTGAGATTTGCAGATACAAACCACTAAATATAAAATAGATTAAAAAAACAAGATTCTATTGTATAGCACAAGGAACTATATTCAATATCTTATAATAACCTATAATGAAAAATAATATGAAAAATAATATATATAAATGTATAACCAAATCACTATGCCATACACCAGAAACTAATACAACATTGTAAATCAACAATACTTCAATTAAAAAAATAAAAAATATAAATAGAAAAAGAGCCTGCATACCAATGATACTGAGTTGTCCACCGTTCAAAGTAAGTTAGGCACGTTCTTACCCCTTGGGAGCACATAAGCTAAAGCAAAGTAAAGGGACACAGAAGAGACATAATAACCAACTACATCCCAGAGGAAAAGGCAATGAAAAGATTTATATTGTGAAAGTCAAAGGGACTCTCATCATTCTCCCTTGTCCACTTGAAGCCTCAAGCATCACCCCTATGGGGATGACTTCTAAATCTCTGTCTCCAGACTTACAGCCTTGCTCAACTTCCAATTGGAAATCTGTCATTGTATTCAGTACATCTCTGCTTAAATATCTCATTCTCCAAGATGGGAATTTCCCAGCTGAAAGCATCACTTCTTGTCCTCCCTTTCCCAGCATTTTCCCTCACAGCTGGTTTCTCTGTGCCTATACCGACCATGGACATTATTTTAGCATTTTTACAGATTATAAAACCTGTCCTCACACTTGAGATTATTAATTCCCCCAGCTGCTTAGGTTTGGAGCCTGAAACATCAACATTAACTCCTGTTTCCCTTCCATCCCTTTCATCAAATTTTCTACCCGTGTCCTTGGTTTGACCTACAAATAGTGTGATTATCATTACTCTTTTTTTTGCTTTGAGAAAAAAGAATGATCTCATTTACTTATACAGAGAGAGCCAATGGGATTTTTGCTAACTGAGATCGGCAGTGCTGCAACTTTGAAACTAGGCCCCAGTGAACGCAAGGCTTACTAACCTAATAGACTCAATGGGCTGTTTAAGGCTGTTCTTGTTTACTGATTTGATGCATATGCAACACAAAGAAATAAAATACCATTTGACCCTTTTACAAGTTAAATTACAACTTTCATATATTCACCCTCATAGCAACAGGTATATCCACACTAGATTAATTCTCTGTACCATTCCCTTCCACAACCCCCCCTCACTTTTTTTTTTTTTTTTTTTTGGTTGGGGGATATTTTGCCACTTAGAACCCTTCCAAACAGCACCAAGAAGTCATGTTCAATTTAATATTTACACTTTGAGTCAGAGAGCTAACTAGAGAAGGAGAAAGACTAAAGGCAAAAGATTTCTGGGGAGAGGAAGGAAGAACCTCAGGTAAACAGAATTTTGAGAAAAGGGCAACCTAGTGGACTAGACGGTAGATTAGTTCATAGACAATTTCCTGCGGACAGAAATGAACTGAAAACAGCAGGTGCAGTAAAGTGTAGTGCAGACAGCATCTGCCTCCACAAAGATGTCAGCTATTTGGGGAGGATATTTGGGTGTCTTCCTACCTTCCTTAACCGTACGGTCGGTGCTGCTAGCCAGTGGAAACATGAGTGTCGGCAGCACGAAGCAGGTTTAATCCATTCGAGTCTCACATTAAAGGCGGCTCAAGAAAGTGTTTCAAGTATTTTCTTAATTTGGAAGCTCTGCTGAGTGTGAAGCCTGACATAGAAGAGCTGAGATTAAAAAATGACTGATAACGACGTCTAACGATAGAAAATTATCCTCTTTTAAGAAGTTTGTACTCTTACAAAGTCTAAACACCAAATTCACACGAATGTCACATTTATAACAACATAAATTATATGATGAATAATATATTTGTCCATATATTTCAATAGCTATTCTGAGTCCATGAGACACACTGTACTTTGATTTTTGCTAAACTCAATCTTTCATATATTCGGAAAAAATTCATTCAGGTACCAGATTCTCTCATATTTAACTTCCCACTTTCTTTTGCTTTTGGAAAACTCCCTAAAAGTCCATTTGGCTGGTTTTGGTCACTTTAAAAATGGTGAAAATGTTTCCTTTTTTTTGTTGGAAAAAAAGGAGATGCATTTTTATGCTCATAACCAAAAAATGGCTTTGTTTTTAGTAACTTTGGCATGTACTAAATTTGGTCATAGATGAGGAATAAGGCCTTATTTAAAGAAAGTAAATTTTGAGTATGTATTTGTAAATGTTAAAAAAAAAAGTTTATTTCTGTAAGACTCACTTCAGTGTGCTACTTTTATCTAAGTATGTTACTCCCCCTTGGCTATTTCACTGTAAGCATGACTCAGTGAAGACTTGCTTCTGTAAACAACAAAGTTTGAAAAAGTACGTTATCTGAATCAATATGAATTTTTAAGAATAATTAGGTTCCAGGAAGGATGCAATGGTCCTTCCTGATATGAACTTACGAGACTGGGTTGTAAATCTTCACAGCACTTTTGGCTATCGGAGAAGCAGGAAAAGGGGCACCTAAATGATTAAATTTGACTGACAGAATTCCTCACTATTAGGAGAGCATCAGTTTCATCACTTGATAAATATACAGTAGCTTGAACAGATGACTATCGCAGTTTGTCAAATATAGGACTGCTATTTGGTAACACAGACAATGGCTGAGTACTTGATGTCACCCCTACATGGGCTGAAGGTGAGTGCAAGCTGAGGCACACATGTCTTTCTGGAACTGGCTGACCTTGGTGGGAAGCAGAATCATATAGTCACACAGTGATGATGCCAGATCAGGTTTCCAAACATAGGAAGAGCTATCTTCGGCAGGAGCCCAGGCTCGTGGCATCTCTCTCTCCCGGAAGATCAGAGCCCACAGGATAGAAGCCAGGAGTGTGGCCCCCAGGCGTTGAGAGAGACCTTGAAAGATCTTGAACAGAAGAGCATCCTCTCTCTGGAGAGCCAGATGGACAAGCCACTCCCTCGTTAGGAAACTAAAGTCATTCACCAAGAGCTTTTACTTTTAGAAAATGTATTGTTTTATTGAGCAAATTCTGCCTGGTGGCAGCCTTATTCCACACCACACCACCCATACTGTTTCTTCAGATTGCTTATCTTAAAAAACAAACAAACTACCTTTTGACCATGAACTTGTGGTCCATTATAAAATTTCCAAAGTTTCTCTTTTTTAAATCAAGTTGATATTAAATTAATTCTCCCATAGCCTCCACTTTGTCTATTTTAAGATAAGATGTGTATTTGTTCTGTTACGTTTTACATTTTGGATTTTAAATCTGTCAGTCTCAGCTATTGAGATAATATTGGATCCTAGCACTTTCTAAGATTAGAAGGAAATCCACATTTATTGAAGCTCTCTCCTGGGTGTTTCATGCCTGTTGTGTAGTTTAATTCTCGCAAAGCCTCTGGGAGGTACTCTCATTTCACTGAGACTTGGAGAAGGAAATTGGAGCTCCCAGAAGCTCCCGCAGCTGGTGAGAGGGTGTGTGGACGCCTGTGTGGCCCCTTCTGATGTGTCAGCGGTCCCTTGTAATGTGGGGTCCATCACAAGCGTGATAAAGTGGTCTTCCATGTTTCCATTTGGAGGCTAACAAAAACAATTCAGTGGACAGGACTGAGGACAGACACTTCACAGGCCTCCCGGGCATTGCTCCTTAGGCTCCTGCAGGGCCAACAGCCCACTCAGTTGTTCTACCACCGTGAACCCCCCCACCCCACATCCCATGGAGTCCATGGGAGATCTTCTAACCAAGGGACCCTGAGAGACTTGGTTACACGTCTATCGCAAATTAGAGTAACACAGTATGCAGACTTCCCCTATTTTTTAAAAATTAATCTTTAAAAAATATTTTTAAATAACCGAAGTTAGTTTGGTGGTATCTTTCACTTGTCCCTTTTCTCAGTGTTTACTTACCATCTGTTACTCATCAGTTTGGGGGTTTTGTAGGGAATCAAAAGCAAAGAAATTCTGTTCTGCATTTTCTTGGCTACGTCTGTTTTCCCTTGTTGAATTTTTGCATATTTGGTTGCTTTCTATTTTAAGTTTGTAAACAATTACCGACAATGGCTCAAATTACATTCTTACAGTACCATGGGATGTATTTCATGTTGCTTTTTTAAAAATTGAGGTATAATTGACATATAACATTATATTAGCTTCAGGTGTACAACATAATGATTTACTATTTGAATCTATTATGAAATGACTAGCACGATGAGTCTGTTTAACATCTGTCACCATACATCATTTCAGAATCTGTTTTCTTGTGATGAGAACTTTTAAGATTTACTCTTAGCAACTTTGAAATATGTAGTTCAGCATTTTTAAATACAGTTCTCATGTTGTACAGTACATCCCCAGGACTTACATATTTTATAACTGGAAGTTTGTACCTTTTGACTCCCTTTCCCCATTTTGCCTTCCCCTACCTCCCATCTCAGGCAACCACCAATCTGTTCTATCTATAATTTGGTTTTTTTTTAGATTTTACATATAAGTGATATCATATGGTATTTGTCTTTCTCTGTCTGACTTATTTCACTTAGCATGATATCCTCTAGGTCCATCCCTGTTGTTACAAATGGCAAAATTTCATTCTTTGTAAATGACTGAGTAATATTCCATTTGTATGTGTGTATATATCTACACACACACACACATATCTTCCTTATCCATTCATCTGTTGATGGACAATTATGCTGTGTCCACATCTTGGTAATTGCAAATATATATATCCTTTCAAATTAGTGTTTTTGTTTGCTTTGGAAAGATATCCAGACTTGGAATTGCCAATTCATACAGTAGCTCTATTTTTGGTTTTTGGAGGAACCTCCATAGTGGCTGTACCAATTCACAGTCCCACCAACAGTGCATGAAGGTTTCCTTTTCTCATGTTGCTTTGACATGAAAGTGAGAACTTTTCTATCAGAAGTGTCTCTGCTATTCCTGGTTCCATCAGAAAGACATCTTTCTCTTGTAATACTATTTTAATGCCCACTTGTTTATTGACTTTGGGGTTCTCTCTCTATAAACAGAATCCAGGGACTTTCCTCCTCCCTCTTTTTCATTGGAGAATTTCAGAACTGAAATGAGTGATCAGTTGAACCTCCGAGAGCCGTGGCTGTTGTGCTCAGTCTTCCACGGAACCCCTGAGTGAGTCAAGTTCACTCAAGTCAAGTTCACCGTTCTTCTTTGCAGCCTCAAGTGTGCACGGGGTGATTTCTCTCCCAGCTTTCTTGTCACGTAAGAGTGCATTAAAAGCCAGTGAAACGAAACAGCAAAGGACTGGTGTTTTGCGTTCCAAACTCTTGAGGGTTAAGTGAGTCTGTCGAGTGCTCAGCCGGGTTGCCCGGTGTCGCACTGCCACTGAAGGACCTGCTGGTCCAGCTGGATTCACTTACGGTGCTGTAACCACTTATCTGCTCCCTCGTTTCAGCACCGCTCTTCCCGCATTCCTGACAGCACTTAGCTCGACCTAATGGACAGAATGTGATTCCCAGATGATACCGCCTCATAAATCCAACCTGCCAACCATACATTAACGTCTCCAATGGGCACAGAACCTGCTCATTCCAGGAGACTTACATTTTAAGATAAAGCAGGTGCCCTTGCAAGGAATTTGAACAACTTTAGAGCAAAGACAGTTGTCTTTGCTATTTCCACAGGCGTGGGTTGGGGGTAACCCTGCTCAACTAAGAGGGCTCCCCATTGCCCAGACCAGTGGGTAGCTTGTCTATAGCTGTGACATCTTCTTGCCTTGGTGTCATCGGTAAAGTTTGCCAGGAAGCCTTGACCAAGGGGAGGAGAGCATATGTGCTGCATTGAAGGAGGACACAAATAGCCCAATTATAGGAGAGTTCTTTTTAGAGCCACATACCTGTTCACTCAGTGCACTGAGCGCCTAAAATAAGCAGCTGTGCCCTCAGCTCTGCAGAGGGCATTAAAATAGACCTGCTGGGCTCCAAGGGCATCTGAAAGATGACTTAAGTGTGCCCTTTGGCTTAGAGGGCTTTTGGTGTCAGGCTTTGCATTTGGCAATGCGCTGTATCTTTCCCCTCTTGTGTGTGGCAGTTGCTCCTCAGCCTTCAGCTCTTGGGACAGACATCCTTTCCTTGAGAGGCCTGCCCTGGGTACCTTCTCTGAAGCAGGGTCCTCTCGCCTCCTTGTCACCTTGCTTATTTACTTCATGGCCCAGGACACAATTTATAATCAGGTATTTCTTCACGTGCATGTATATTTTCTGTCTCATACACTTGTTTATTATCTCACAATCTCAGGGGCCCTTTGTCTGGTTTTTTTCCCTTTCTGCTGGATCACCAACACCTAGCACACAAGACCTAATTGGTATTCAGTAGGTTCTTAATAAAAACTGAGGTAATAAATGAATCCATCGTTAAGTGCTAGCACTACTGACATTCCATGATGAGAGCTCTTATTTTTTAAAGCTTTCTATCTAGTTGTTACGAAGTTGCATATATTTTACTCTAATATTTTATTCCTCATAGTTTTAAACTGGTTTGGGAACAGTTGCTCAAACCACAACTCCAATATCTACCAATAGACCAAAACTGTTTTCAGAGATGGGGGCTTTTGTTAGCTCTCCCCACTCTCTCACATCCTCATGCGCCTGCTCCTCCTGCAGCTGCTCCAGCGTTACCAGACTGACTGCTCCATTGACAAGAGCTCTGGTCTCTAGAGTGACTGTCCACGCTGAGGGCAGGGAGGAGGGGTGAGTAAAATGACCCAAGGGGTTTGGGAAGAAAATCCTAGAACTTCGGTTTATATACTTTTACCTACAGATAAGAAAGAAATTAAGCTTTATGAATATTTAATCTGTTTTGCCAGTAATTCATGGATAACAGACAGATATGAGGGGAACACACTCAATTTTTTTTTTCTTTTTTACTGAGAGGAGTTCTCAATTTTAAAAGTGTGGAAGCCACTAGTCCACGGCATCATGTTAAGGTAAGTTTCTTGAAGGCGTGATTGTTTGCTTGATTAATGAGATCAAAGGTCACAGGGGCTGCTCAATTCAGGATAATTCATTTTCTATTGGAAAAAACAAAATCAACAGGTTGCACCTCCGGCCTGTCTATGGTTCACAACATCAGTTTGCCAATACTTAGCATCCATCCTAGGAAAACAGCTCAAAACGGAAGCCCCACTGACAGTAGAATCATCTTGGTATATGAAGGGAAGAATATTCTGTTTTTACCATATGCTTTCCCCTCAGGACTCATGAATCAGAGGAACTGTGTCAGTCTCCCGGGTTGAGGCATAATCCTGCTCAAGTTGGCGAATGTCAAATTGGAGGGTCATTTATGTGATGGAACCTCATAGGCTTTGCTTCCGGACTTTCAGAGGGACTCACTGCCTCCTGGGAGACTCGACTCCTCACATGGACTTGAACTCTGCTCTTCTATTACTTCTGTCCACAGGTCCTGGGGCACCCCAGTCCCCCAACAAGCCCACTCCTCTTCCACACGCTGCTTCCCCAGAGCTGGAGGAGTGCTTCCTGGGTCTCTGATAGGTTTTTCTGCTTCAGGTCAGATATCCTGAGGCTTTTCAAGCTCTGCCATGTTCCGCGGTCTTTAGTCATCACAGACCCTAGTTAGCCTCCTGGAAATGAGCTCTGGTTTATCAGTCTCCCATCCACATGGAGTGCAGTGCCTAGGACCATATGTAACTGTGGAGAGACGGCCCCAGGACTGTTGGCCAGGCACCCTCCCCATGACCCCCACTCTGAACGCTGTTTCTATTACGTCGATGAGCGTGGAGCTGGCTCCTTAGTGCAGACACATTACACTGCAGACACACGCTGAGCCTCGGGATTAGGAAATTCCCTCTCCTCCCCATGAACAAAAGTGAATGATGAACCTTCTTTTGTGGTACTGTGGACTTTAGAGGGGGGAAATGCTATAAATTTTGAGCACCGGCTATTTGCAACATTCTGTTGGCTTCTGATCCTTATCGATGCGCCTGCAGACTGATTTATGTCCGCAGCCAGAGCGTGCACACTCTCTTGCATTCTTCTCTTTTCTCTTACGATTATCTTACATGGGCATTTCGATGTATCAACAGAATCTGTAAACTCAAACCCCTTTAATAGCAACACAACATTCCATTGTCTTAATGCACCGTCGTTCGCATAACCTTTTCCCTATTAGGGGCATTGGGTCAGGCTCCAGTTTTCCACTGTTGTGGATGGTGTTACCGTAAACATCTTTGTGGTCTTTGCTTTTTTTTTCTTTTGCATATTTCCCCGGGGTATATTCCAAAGTGGGATGATTGGGTCAAAGTGTATGAACAGTTTTATAGCTCTTTTTATATATTGCCAGACCGATTTTCAGAAGGGATGGATTTTTTTTGTTTTCCCCAAAGTGCCAAATAAGACAATGGGGCATGGAGAAATTGTAACTTAACTGGAAGAGATGGCCCCGCACGTAGCCTCTGGTCCCCTTTGCAAGTCCTCTACTCTTAGCACCAGTGACGTAAAGATGAGGGAGAGGGCGTTAGGAAGACCAGCACCCTCAGTAAACATCTGTTTACCCAGAAGTGCATTTGCTTCTTCTCTAGGAGGGGATTTTACCTCCTGAGATGAGGTCACACAGCCTGATTCTGATTCTAATCCTAGTTTTGCCACCTCCTCACTGTGCACCCTTAGACAAGTCCCCTAACCTCTCTGAGCCTGATTCCTTCCTCATCTGTGCCAGAGGTTATACTGAGGGGGTTTTGAAAGGTACTTGTAAAATTCTGGGCTCTTGTTACTACCTACGACCCACTTACTGTGAGGGATCTACGTGTTTCTTCCTTCTTTGTACTGCTAGGGTCCGGCTCTGTGCTGGCCCTGCGGCTGAGGGCCAGAAGTGTCTACTGTGGAATGCATGGATGCTCTTTACCCATGATCTTGCTTCCCAGCGTTTAGGAACTGGAAGAACATAATGGAAAAGTTTATGAAGTATTATGGCCTTAATATGTAAAGAAAGGCCTGCACTTGAATGTTTGTAGGATGTGCCAGGTTTGGGGCCAGTGCTTCGGTTTACTCACCAAGCCTAATATGCTGCTGCAGGAAAAGCACCTCCAGGTTTCTGAGACTTCCGGGGGGGTGTACGAGATTATAGACCACGTGGGCATAAAGCTTGTGGAGAGAGGTCAGAGGGAGCTCTTCGTTTCAGAGAAAGGTGCTCACAGTGAAGGCCTGGGGCTGTTTGCAGTTCACTCGAGTCTCCAAGAGGGGCTGGGTGGATGTGTTCAAGATCTGCCTTGTATCTCTCCAGTCCCAGTCTCCTTCCTGCTCCTGCAGAAGGAGCTGGAGAAGTGAAAAATGCTTCTGCAGGTGGCCCGCCTCCACTGGGTAGTAATGTCTTCCATTCTCCCGTGTTCTAGGTTAATGGTGGCCGCAAATGCTTAGTACTTCTCCCACCGAGAGGGGGTGTCTAAAGCCTCTCCCCTTGGAGCTAGGCTGGCCTTAGTGACTTGACTGGGAGAATGCTGCGCAAGTGACATTCTAGAACTTTTGAGGTGAAGTCATAAGAAGCTTTGCAGCTTCACCCAGGTCTCTTGGAACATTTTCTCTGGGAGCCCTGAGCCACCATGTACGAGGCTGACTACCCTGAGGCTTCTGTGCCATGAGGCCACACAAGCACGCTCTGGTCAGCAGTTCCAACCAAGCCGGGCTCCAGACATGTGAGTGGAGGGGTGGAGCCAGGCTGGACCCTCCAGGTGAGACCCCCACCAGCTGACCACCACTGACTCCTGAGCTGATACCACATGGGGCAGAAAAACTGTCCAGTTGAAATTTCCTGACCTTCAGCGTCATGAGACAGACTGTTGTTCTAACCCGCAGAGTCCTGGGGAATTTTCGTAGGTGAGAGAACGCCAGAGCCACCTGGGCTGCGCTGGGCCTCTGCCTTGCTTCCTTCCCATCCCTCAGCTCCACACAGCACAACCCACCTTGGGATTTGTCATCTCGTGTCTCACACTTTAGACTAAATATCAAGGGCCGTGCAGAAGTCTTTGACGTCAGTCTTTCTGTTTGACAGGAGTCCCCAAGTGTATTTTTGGCTGCCTGTCTATTATTTATGATCCCTTGTTGAATTTTACAGGCAGATAGGGCAGGAAGAGTCGGCAGTGTTCCAGAATTCCAGTGAAATGGACATTTCTGTTGTATTTCAAGAGGAAATGACAAAGCAAAAATCTCCAGAGCTCTTCCTGTTAACCCGTCTCCCCCATTATGTGTTGGGAGATGGTTCTAGGGCAGCCCTGGTCTGAGTCCCAAATCCCACAGAAGGACCGGGTCAGAGCGCCCTGATATTGAAGGAAGTCAGGGTACCTTCTTGACTACTCTCATCCTTCTTCTGGGAACCCAGGAGATTTTTGTTGAAGTTGACCTTATTTGGGTTTTTTTAATATATTTCAGAAGGTTAAAATTGCACATTCCCTTGCTGGTGTTTCCACATCTCACAGGGCCCAGACACACAGGAGAATCCAAAATAATGAAACAATTGCCATTTCAGTTTTCAGGCTTCTCTGGTAGGACGTGTCAATTATTAACTAAGAAGTTAATCGTTAAGGGCATTAATGAAATTGGCCCAACTGTCTCGTTGGGCCACAGTGCTCCTTAGACAATGGAGCGGGTTAACTTCTGGCCTTCCAACCCTTTTCTAGCAACCTTGTTTCTCTGAGCTGTGTGTTTTTAAGAGAGCCAATTCTTTTTATTTCCATTACTTCCGTGGCTGTGATAGTGACTGCTGGAGACATCAAAGCCAGCACTTCATCTAACCTTCAACTGCTCCAAGCAGATTCTCAAAGGTCAGTAGTTCTATGTTGATTCATTTTTCCTTCCTTCATTTATTTTTTTTCCCACTCATACATTTACTTATTCAATAAGCATCGACTTAATGCTTGAAATGTGCCGGATACAGTGCTAGGCACGTGGGATGGGAGATGAAGAACACAGGGTTCTGCTTTGCAGGTGCTCACTGTGCTTAGTAGATGCTCAATAAACAGCTTGCTGGATAAGTAACCCCTCTCGGAGAGGCCATGCTGGGGATTCTTGTTGGGGAAACTGAAGCTCAGTGTGAGTAATGAGCACAAAGCTGGACAATAGGAAAGCAGGAAGGAACCAAGGTGTGTCTGCCTCTGCATCCTGACCTCATCCCTGTATTCCTTTCCTCTCCTGCTCTGCTCTTCCTGGTCCTTCCACCACATTTAGTCATACATTGATTCAAAATCTGAGACTTCAGTCCCCTGGATTCAACTACACTTTGTCTCCTGGCTTCAAGACAATGCTTATTAGACAATCCTACTGCCAACTATAGAGCATTTTCTACTAATTGTTATGGAAAAGCGACAACTGTATTCCAAGGAAAACAAAAGATAGCTCAAGGGAAATTTTAGTCCATGAAGGATGCCAAAGCCTCTCTCTGAGGGCAAGAGAAGGCCAACCCTTATCTTTGGAGCTAGTGAGTTGCTGGGCACTAAAATCTTGCTCAGGGATACAGCTGTGTGAGGAGCCTGGAAGTCCTGAAGCCCAGAGATTGATTGCACTGGGAACAGACCTTGAAGACCTCGAAACTGAGAATAGTCTGAAACTTAGCTGATACAGTAGCATTAAGGGCATTACCATTAACTCCACCCCTCACCCAACGTCCTATTTCAACAGTGCTCAATCCTTTCTTTAGAGACTTTTTCCCTTTGTCCACTCCGAACATAGACATGGCCAATCAAGGCCAGGGTTCCAGAAAATAGGGGAATGCTTGGCCCACCTGTATAGAACAGGGCAGGAATTGAAGCAATTCCCAGAGGTAGTTACCAAAGAGGGTTTACATGTCAAATATTTATCATGACTCACTTCCAAACTGGGCTTGGGCTGCCCAGGAGGCAGGAAGAAATTCACAACTCCAAGGTGACAGATGAGAAAGTTCCCTGAGTTTCAGAAAGGAGACTGGAGGCCCTATCCAGCCGACTTGCTGGACACAGCCTGGGTGAGTGATACTGACCCTGGTGTCTACTCCACACAGCTCTGAACCTTGCCCTGCCCTTTGCCCACATCCTTGGCTCTCTCAAGAAGCACTCAAATTGCCTTCCACCTTAGGTTCCTGGTCCTAACTCTACTAACCATCAGTGTTAGGACAGAAGGAGCATCACTAGGCATCTATGCTGAGGCTGACCTGCTCTCTCACCCAAATTGGAACCCCTGCATGCTCTTCTGCCATCGCTCTTGCTGATGGCTGCCAGCTGTCAAGGGCTCCCTCTCAAGATGTTCTCCACCCGATGCCCTGTACCCTATCCGACCACTCCCCAGAGCACACGAGAGGCATCTTGCTACAGCAATACTGTGAATCATCACAAATTAGTCTGAACCAAGTTGATTAAGAAATATGGTACTTATGGACTGAAAAGAGCTTATGCCTAGGAAAAAAAGTCATGTCTTTAGTAAGGGGGAGAAAAAATAGGAAATAAAATTGTATGACATAGCATAAATTTAGACTTAATAAGTCACTTAGGAAAAATAACAATCCTTACCAGATATGAGCTAACAACAGAGCAGCAAAATATGTGAAGCAAAACTGATAAACTGTAAAGCGAAAGTGTAAGAAGGTGAATCCACTATCATAGTTGGAGATGTCAACAACCCTCTGCTAGAAATGGACAGATCCATGGGGCAAAACACCAGCAAGGACACAGCTGAACTCAACAGCACCATCAGTAGCTGGATATGACAGACATCTACAGGCTACTTCATCCAAGTACAGTGGAACACACATTCTTCCCAAGCTCACGTGGAACGTTTACCAAGATAGACCATCTTCTGGACCATAAAAGACACTTTGGGGGTGGGGGGTGGGAACGGACAGACTGGGATTTCAAAATTTGTAGATACTGACAGGCATATATAGAATAGATAAACAAGACTATACCGTGTAGCACAGGGAAATACATACAAGATCTTGCGGTAGCTCACAGCAGGAAAAAAATGTGACAATGAATATATGTATGTTCATGTATAACTGAAAAATTGTGCTCTACACTGGAATTTGACACAACATTGTAAAATGACTATAACTCAATAAAAAAAATACGCACCTTAACAATTGTAAAAAGAAGAGAAATCATACAATGTCTGCTTTCAGACTGCAATGAAATTAAATTAGGAATAAGAACAGAAAGATAGCTGGAAAATCCCAAATACTTTAATATTAAGCAGCAACATCTAAATAACACATGGCTCAAAGAAGAAATCTCAAGATAAATTAAAAAATATTTTGAACTAAATGAAAGTGAAAATACAACTTATTAAATATGTGGGATGCAGCAAAAACAGTGCTTGGAGGGAAAATTTGAGCATCGAATGTATATATTAGAAAAGAAGAAAGATCTAAAATCAATCACCTTAGCCTTAGGAAACTAGTAAAAGAAGAGCAAATTAAATTCAAAATAAGCAGAAGAAAATAAATAAAAATTAGAGCGGAAATCAATGATATTGAAAACAAGGCATAGAGGAACCCTAAATGCGTATTACTAAATGAAAGATGCCAACCTGAAAAGGGTACATACTATATGATTCCAACTATATGACATTCTGGAAAAGTTCTGGAAAAGTCAGAACTATGGAGACGGTAAAAAGTTCAGAGGCTGGGGGATGAAGAGGCAGAACACAGGATTTTTTGGGCAGTGAAACTATCCTGTATGACACTGTAATAGCGGCTGCGTGTCATTATACATTTGTGAAAACCTGCAGAATGTACAACACCAAGGGTGAATCCCAGTGTAAACTGTGGACGTTAGGTGATGAGGATGTCAGTGCAGGTTCATCGGCTGTATCAAACACACTGCTGTGGTGCAGGGTGTCCACAGTGCGGGAGGCTGTGCATTTACAGGGGTAGGAGAATAAGGAAAATCTCTGTGCCTTCCTTTCAATTTTACTGTGAACCTAAAGTTGCTCTGAAAAATAAAGACTATTTTCAAACAAACAAACAAAAACAAAAACGTCAAAAGAAGCAGGACATAAAATAGTACCACATAAACACAGACTGGAGAAAAGGACACTAAAGTGTTAATAGTGACTCCTATCTCTGGATAGTTCTAGATATTTTAATTTTACATTTTATTTTGTCTTTCCAAATTCTCTGTGAAGAATATGGATCACTTAGATAACCAGCAAAACAACAACAATGATTATTTTTAATTAAGAGGAAATTAAAAAGCACAGACTTTGAACTCAGGACTGAATTCAGGCTCCACCCGTTACTAGCCCTTTGACCTGCAAGGCCCTAAGCACCACAAACCCCAGTTTCTGCATCTGTAAAACAAGGAATAATGAAAATCCCCCACAGTAGTAGGTGTGTGTGTATGTGTATGAAGATAAAACTATACAAGGAAAACAAATGTGCAAGATGCCTGGGAGATGCTCAATATAGATTAATTTCAGAGCCCTTTAAGGATATTTGGGAGTTTACAGGTTCCAAAGAGATTTTGCTGGGCATACACAAGGTCTTTTGTTCATCCTTCTCCCCTTCCCATCCCAGCATTCCTGATGAAACAACCAACCGGGCTGAGGGCAATCCCTCCCCTGCCACCACCAAGCTTCTGCAAAGTGGCTGATTTTTGTTCTTTTTCTCTCTCTGCCATCCTTTAAACATGATTCTGTGCTTCCTGTCCCAGCTGGAGGGGGAAGCCAAGGGTACACGTCACCAGATGATAGCTGCAGGGCCAAAGTCTTACACAAGGATTTGGATACGGAATGGGCTTTTGACAGACAAGGAGGAGACTGTTGCCAGCCTGGGACAGCAAGGAAGGGTGCCCAGGGCCACAAGCAAGACAGGAACAAAGGACTTAGTCTCCCAACAAGCCTGGGCCAAATCAGGCGGAATTGGGGGAGTCATGAGCGGAAAAGAACTGGGCCCCTCCAGCCAAGAGGGAGGTGTGGAATGTGAGAGGAAGGTGAACAGAATGGAATGAAGGGATTTTGGTTCCTGTTCACATCCAGTTTTACTCTGAAGCATTCCAAACATGGTGGGAACGAAGCCTGTTTGGAGAGGATTGTTATCTCAGGACAGGGCAGGACGGAAGGACTGGGGAGGTGCTCCGGGTGGGGGGTGACGGCTGATGGCTCAAGGGAGCCTTCCAAGTTGGAGATAAGTGAAGCCAGGAGGTTAGGAATGATTCAATGGAAGTCTAAGGAACGGCTCATTCCCCTCCTGATGTGAGCTGAAGAGTGATAAATCAGAGAACTTTCTATGCTCTGCTGGTCCTTTCGTAATGCTGGAATTGATCAGTGGCTGTCAGATTTCAAATAAAGATGGTTCCTCTTACTCTAAATTTTAATTTCAGAAAGCTTGCCTATTCTTTTTCCTTTTCTTTTTAAATTGAAGCATAGTCGATTTACAATGTTGTATTAGTTTCTGGTGTGCAGCATAGTGATTCAGTTATACATACATACACGTATATATTTCTTTTCAGATTCTTTTTCATTATAGGGTATTGCAAGATATTAAATATAGTTCCCTGTGCTATACAGTAGGACCTTATTGTTTCTATTCCTTTTCATTTCTCTAATTTTTCTTTGATAGGATAGGATTTTAAAAGCTAAGGAAATTTGAATTAAAACTACCAATGATGGTCACGTTACCGGGGCTGATCATGACAAGAAGGTAGCAATAAATGATGACAAAATTCCGGAAGCACTTTTTAATGACAAATGTGACTCCCGTAACTGCCTCCAGCCAAGTTCCCTTTTGCCTCATAAGCTCTTCCTGTGCTTGGGGGTACAAGCCATTTTTTTTGAGTGGAGATGAAAGAGGATGGTTACTAATATACCCTCAGTATCACCTACATCCACTGAGCACCACGAGGGTAGAAGGAGGTAGGGGACTCATTCACTGCTTTCAATGACCTTACTCTGTCCTCTTGGGAAATGTCAGTCTCCAGTATTTTAAATGGATGAACCATGAGGTTATGGAGGACACCAAGGAGAAGTAGATGGGTCATTTCTGAGCATAGTGCATTATCCTGCTGTGAACTCTCTCTCCTCGACCTTCCAGGTTTATATTATCTTACCAACGTGTTGTTCTGGAGGAGCCAGTAGGGCCTTTACACTTGCTGTTTCCTCCACTGTAAAGCCCTTTCCCCAGATCTCAGCATGGATGCCCTCTCTTCCCCCTCACCTTTGCGCTTTTGCTCAAATGTCATCTTCACAATAAAGCTTTCTGACAAGCGTTGAATTATGTCCCCTCAAAAGATGTTGACGTCCTAACCCCGAGTGTCTGCGAATATGACCTTATTTGGAAATCAAGTCTTTGTAAATAATCAAGGTGAGATGAAGGCACTCATGAAGGGTGAGACCCTAACCCAACACGACTGGTGTTCCTATGGAAAGGGGAAATTTGGATACAGAGACAGATGCGTACAAAGTGATGCGAAGATACAAGAAGATAGCCATCTACCAGCCAAGGAACACCTGAGGTTACCAGAGGCCAGGAAGGAGACACAGAACGCGTTCGCCCTCACAGCCTTGGAAGGAACAGACCCCACCGATACCTTGGTTTCAGGCTCCTGTGAGACAATACAGTTCTGATATTTGAGCCACCTAGTCTGTGATTACAGCATCCCCAGGGAGCAAATGTACCTTCCTTGACCCACGCTATTTAAAATTGCGCTGTCTGTACCTCTTGTTTGCTCCAGAGTACTTACTGCTGTCAGACACACTATATATGTAGCTACTTATAGTTTTACTCGTATCTGTTTATAGTCTGTCTCTTTCTCCACTGGAATGTAAGCAGCATGAAGGCAGAGGTTTTGGTGCATTTCCTCATGTGCTCTGTGCACCTAGAATCAGTACTGCCTTTACCCCTGTCAGACTGTAGGAGGCCCTCTCTGGCCCTCCTCCGGCTCTGCCCCACCCCCTCGGTGAAGAGTCTGCGTGGCCAAGGGCATGGAGCCCACTCCCCTGCTTCCAGAACATGCACCAAGAACCCACACTTCGGCCCCAAGCCCACCTCCCGAGTCTGCATGGGCCTATTTCTCGGGTCTGCCCTCCTTTGACTGCAGGGGGTGAGGATGGAGCTCAGACAGGCAGTGGGGAGCATCCACAGTTAGCACAGGGCCCTTCCTGGTGGGGGATGAAGTCTCGGGTGGGATGCGAAGAAGAGTAGGACACAGGCTGGGACCCTGCTCTGTCCTTTGCCTCCTGCCCCACAGAAGGTGGGGAATTAAGTATGAGTCTGCCTTGAATAATGCCTGGCACAGAGCAGGCACTCAATGAATATGAAGAAATGAATAAATAAAAGTGCAAGTTACCCTTATAAGCTGTTTTTTTTCCTTTGAATCACATAATCCTTTAAAGGGAACGTCAAGTCCTCAGTGATTCAAATTGAAAGTACCACATTTTCCTTGCTTTCAAACTCGACCCAGCTTTCTATAACTGTGAAATCGACTGAGACAAGGCACCCCCACCACCCAGTGCCCTTCATCTTTGCCATCCCATTCCCTTCTCCACTTCTCCTTTTTTGCCTCCTCATTGGCCTATTTTGTCCCCTCCCTCTGGGGCAGGATAAAGGAAATATTACATCAATTCATACAGGTAATGAGGGAGACTTTCAAAGAAATTTGCATTGAAAGAACTGTAAGGAAACGTTAATAACTCTACTGAAAGAATGAAATTTCTAATGAGATTTGGGGGGATGATCTGTGTCACCTGGAATCAGGGAAAGGCAGTTACTCATCACCCATCCTGCACATGGTCCAGCTGACTCTCTTCACTCAGGTTAAACCTGTGTAGAAGCTGCTTCCTTCTCCAGGAAACTGTTGGGCAGATGATTTTATTTCTGACACTCACCAACCTGGTTTGCCATCCCTCCCACGTAGGGAATACACATTTGATCACGTTTGAACATAAAGGAGATTTTAAAACTGTTTTTAAATTGAGATTTGTGGAAGGGACGTGAGAATATTTATACAAACTACTAACCAAGGCTCCCTGATCCAAGAGCATCCTCTGTTATTTCACAGGAAGGGGACCCTTGAGAGGTCAAGCCCTGAAGATTCATTCAGGTTCCCACGAAGCTTCTAAGGACTGTGATTTGAGGGCTTAGAGCCCCACAGAACCCGAGCCCTGCAAGTCCCACTGCCTTTGCTCCCCTGCAGCATAGAGTCTGAGAGGGCCAGGAGCCACGTCCCTGGCTGTCAACAAGTGAAGTACTCACATGCAAACACTGGTTTGGGGGCTTCATTAAACGGAACTAGTGAGTGAAGAATGCCTACGACCAGGATAAATGCCTCATTTCTCCTTTTAGAAATGAAGACGAGGAACTGGATTCATAATTTCTCCTATTTTTGCACCAAAACCTCATTAAAGCAACTGCAGAAGCCCTTTTAAAGATACCACTAATTACGCACCATTTTGTGGAAGCCCTTTTAAAGATACCACTAATTACGTACCGTTTATTAAACAGTTACTACGGGCCAGGTACTCTACCCAGGTCACTCACTCCTCTCAATGAACTGTTGTGGTGGGAATGATCACTCTCCCCATTTTATGCGGAGAAAATGAAATAAAGCTTTTGTTTATTTAAAAAATAAAAGTAAAAGATCTCACCCAAGGACACACAAGTAATCATCTAGGAAGCAGCCGATCTGTCTAACCGCGCAGCCTGTGCCATGGACCACGAAATCACTCTGCCTTTTGGATGCGGTTACCACCTTACATTCAGTTATTTTGTTCTACAGATGTGTGTAGCACATCTGGAGCATGCAGCTCCTGGTCAGCCACGTGATCACAAGGTTAAACAACCAATACACCTACAACCATTCTGGACCCATCCGCCATTTGGTTTTTCACTTTCAGGACAGCATTCAATAAATTGCAGGAGATAGTCAACACTTTGTCACACAGTAGGCTTTGTGTTAGATGATTTTGCTCAAGTGTAGGCTCATGTTAAGGGTTCTGACCATGTTACAGGTAGGCAAGGCTAAGCTATGATGTTCGACAGGTTAGGTATAAGAAATGCATTTTCGACTTACAATATTTTCAACTGACAATGGGCTTATTGGGATAGAACCACATCATAAGTCGAGGAACATCTGTAATTGTTCAATAAATCCACCTATTTATTCATTCATGTTTATTAGGGGCCTACTCTTTGCCAGGCACTGTTCAACGTGCTGAATAAGACATTCTCCCTTTCCATAAAGACTCTCAGTCAAGCGAACCCTTAGAGGACAAAGGAAGGTGCCTTTGAAGGATATCTGCAGCTAGAGGGAGGGAAGGAACATGGCCTGCAGCCCTGCAGAACTTCTCTAGTGGTCTCAAGTTTGGGATACATGGTCAACTTCTTGGATGTAGGTGGTCCAACTTGGTGAATACTTACTGATTACTCACATTTCGTAGCCAAAGTGGTTTACTTTTCTGGTAGAGTTTTTAATAGAATCACTGAATGTTTACCTGTTTCATTGATCATCACATGGAAACCCCAGTTGTATTAGTTTGGAATCTTTTGGTTGCAGGTAACAGAAAATCCAACCCAACTAGTTCACACAATAAACAGAATTTACTGGCTCATATAACTGTTAAGTCCAGATACATGGTGGTTTTCAGGCAAACAAACCTTGATCCCAGGGTCAACAATTTCAACACTGGTCTAGTTTATTTTCATGCCTTTCTCTGCCTTCTACATTGCCTGTTGTGTCTCAAGGCCAGGTTCTCTGTTACCATAAGATGACTACCGGCAACTTCCCTGGACTGAAGATTTTTCATTCATGTCCAAATGGAAAAGAGCATCTTTGTAGGTCATTTCTATGGAAGAGTGAGAAAATTTCTATCCTTGCAATTGCCAGCAAATGTCATCTCATCTTGCATTTCATTGGCCTGGAGTTGGGTATCTGCCCATCTTGGACGAATCACTGTGGCCAACAGCATGGCAGGATGTGATGATTGGCTTAAACCAAATAAGGCTTGCCCCTTGTGATGGTTAATTTGATGTGGCAACTTGACTGGGACATGAGTTCCCAGACAGTGGTCAAACATTATTTCTGAGTGTGTCCGTGAGGGTGTTTCTGAATGAGATTCACATATGAGTTGGTAGACTGAGTCAAACGGATTGCCCTCCCCAGCGTGGGTGAGCTGCGTCTAACCCGTTGGAGGTCTGAATAGAACAAAGGGCTGGGGTAAGGAAGAATTCACTCTATGTCTGCTTTTGAGTAATGACGTCGGTTTCCTCCTGTACTTGGACTGGAACCTAAACTATCAACTCTCCTGGGTCCCCAGCTTACAGATGGCAGATTGTGGGGCTTCTCTGCCTCCATGGATACATAAGCCAGTTCTTTATAATAGATCGTATATATATTGGTTCTGTTTCGCTGGAAAACCCTGACTAATACACCCCCGGAGCCAGAAGTAGAATCAGATTTTCCCAAAGGGCATTGACTGCATGAGTGAGGAATGGATCACTGATGAAAACTGGGATTCTGTTATTGAAAGGAAGGAAGAAAAAAATTGGCGAGAGAAAAAGAACAAGCATCCGCTACACTTGAGTTTATCTCGTCTTTAGTGGCAGAGTTCTAATACTTATTTCTCTACCCCCCACACTCCCTCTGATTATTTATTGCCTGTAATGGGTAACTCCCTGTGCCAAGTGCTGTGGGAAAATAATGCCCCCCACATGTCCAAGAAACTAGAGTTTAATATGAGATAGAAGGCAGCCACAAATAGCTATGGTGGAAAGTAATGTCATCATACATGTCATCAAAGAAAAATAAGTAAGATGCTCCCTGTAGAAAAACTTCCGCAGACAGACACACGGCACTCCCTTCCTTAGCAGAGCTGCACATCACTTTTTGCACTGGGTGCTGAGAATCCTCACCCTCCAGAGAGTGCGTTTCACAGAAACAGCACGTGGCAAAATCTTTCCTTAAAATTAACATGTAAGATGAACTCATATGGAGAAAACGTAATTCTCTTAAGTCCAGGACTATTACCATATTCTTTAGGGGGGCTGGAGACTTCACTGAGTGGTATATTATGCAATCTTATGCTTTAAAATGTGTCCCTGAGCCTCCAGATATATTCCTGAAATATTTTTCCCTACATGGGAGAATATCTAGTGAGAACGTTCCTTCCTCCCTTAGTCCTAAAATAGTCGTTTTGTTTTGTTTTGTTTTCGCATCTCCCTGCTCAACACTAGAAAGGGGACATAACTCTTTTGTTCTGAATTTAATGGGTTATGTTTTTAAAAATGCCTAGCCTAGTGCCTTGTGTATAACAGGTCCTTGATAAATGCCAGTTGAACCCGAGTCTACAGCTACAGATGATTATCATGTCTGTCTTCTCTTTAAGATACTCCGCTTAAGCAACACCCAGCTTCAAAGTCTTCCTGGCTAAAGGTTTCATTCCCCTGTGCTGTTTAAAATGGAAGTCACCGTCTCCTCACTGAGCACATTCTCTTGGCTACCTAATATTACCATTCTCATCAAGGGTTGCAAACTCAAATAGCCCCAGGGGCCATGCAGGGAAACAGAACAGTGAAGCACTTATGGTAATCTGTTACCAATCTTGACCCCATATGCATTACTTTTTCCGCATCCTTCTCAAACTAAGACAATTAACAAAATAACGAGAAACCATAAGTTTACAGAAAATTTTACGGAGAGACAGAGCAGAACATTTGAATGCCGAGAGCAGAAACAATCAAATTTCCCATCTTCCCCCAGAAGATCTCCTTCCCTGCCAGCTACCTCCCTCTCGGCCTTCTCATTCCCACACCACCTCGCTATGGATGTAGCAGATTCTGGAATATAACAAGGGCAGACCTTGACTTAGTCAGGGACAGATGTCCACGTCTCTTGAGGCAATTCCACCCACGAGGAATAAAGTGTGGTGAACACTCTGTACACTTATTGTGACGGAGGCCGAGGCTACAGGGAAAGGGCTACAATAGGCAGGTCACCCATCAGATGTGTCCTCTTTCCAAGTGTAGAGTTTAGATGGGAAGTGAACCCTGTTGGTACGGGACGGGAGAAGTATTTAAGAGACTCCAGAATGGAAATTCTGCTCACTTCCAAGCCCTTTTAGAATTGTTTGCCTCAAGTGGTTTTAAGCCCCTAATCCTCCAAAAATCATTAAACATTTGACTGGCACAGAGGAGAGGCCCTACCACAGAGGACACGGCATTAACGTCTCTGAGAAAGATTCCACTGATGGGAGGCCGGGAGCAAGCATTTGCTCTTTGTGGCCAGACCTTGTTCTTCACGGGGAGTTAGGTTATTCAGAGGTACCCTTTGGCTAAAAGCACCTAAAACCAATGAGGGAAAAAATGTTTTAAAGTCTTCATAAAAGCATCAAGTTACTAATCAAAGAAAAATGAAAAAATCAGGCCAAATGCTAAGAGAAAGCAAAAATCCAGAGGTAAACAGAGCACTCTGAACCACTTTTGTCCTGATAGCATTTGCCAAATTGGTCCGAAAAACTAAGCAATGGTTTCCCTAGACTCTCTGTGTGAGAGGGACAGAAACTAAAGTCCAAGACTGTCTAAAGCAATGGAAGTCTCCACACTGAAAGTGGGACTTTCAAAGGTGAAGCCACCTCCCTGCTTCCACCCCCAAAGGGTTTGAGAGGATTTAACTGGGCCAGAAGGAGCGAAGGAGAAAAACAAAATCCATGAGAAGTTGTAATTACAAGTAGTAACTCCCACAAATTCAAAAGACTTGGGTGGTCTAAGATATCTTAAAATGGTACTAGACAGAAGGATATCTATGTGCCTAAAAGCACATACACATTCAAATACAAATTCAAGTTCTCCTTCATCTTAGGCCACAGAGCATCTCCACAAATAATCTTCTAAGCACAGTGTGCAGCAATACCAAGCAGGGGGCAGGATAATAGCTCAGTGGTAGAGGTTATGCTTAGCATGCACCAGGTCCTGGGTTAAATCCTCAGTACCTCCATCAAAAAAATAAATAAGTAAACCAAATTACCTATCCACTGAAAAATAAAAAGGAAATAATAATAAAATTTAAAATAAAAATGAATAAAAAACAAAGTACAGGCATGCAAGATGGCCCAGCAGGAGGCCAGAAGAAAATATTAAAAAAAAAAAATCTAAGCACACAAGGAAATCAACAGAAACAACAGAAAACCATGAAAAGACACATGTAGACTTTAGATGATTAAATTCGTGGTTATAAATTATAAACATCCAGGCTTAGTGTTTAAAATATAAATTTAGAAATACCTGCAGAGAATGGTAAACTATAAAAAGTGTCATTGGATTTTAAAAACAACAAAGTTTAAGTTTAAATTAAAATTAAAATCTCAGGACAGATTAAGACACAGTAGAAAGGGGGAAGGTATAGCTCAGTGGTAGAGTGCGTGCTTAGCATGCACGAGGTCCTGGGTTCAATCCCCAGTACCTCTATTAAAAAAAAAAAAAAAAGACACAATTGAAGAACAATTAGTGAAACAGCAATTAAATGTTCTGAACGCAACAAAGAATCAAAAAGATGGAAAATATAAAATAGAGGTTAAGAGACATGCAAGATAATGTTAAAGAGGAATTCCAGAAGGAGGGAGAAAAGAATTGGGCACAGGCAATATATGAAGACATAATACCCAAATATTTCCAGAACTGCCCCAGATACTTATCCAGAGATTTGGGAAACCCATCAAATCTCAAGCAAGATAAGTAAAACATACTTAGATACATCACAATGAAGTTGCAGAAAACTAAAAAGAAAAAAACCTTAAAAACAGAAAAGAAGAGAGAAAAAATTGTCTTTAAAGAAGCAGCAGCTAGACAGACAGCAGATTTTCAACAGCAAACAACGGAAGAGAGAAAAATAGGACTACGGACTACGTCTTTAGTGCATTGAAAAAATAATTTGCCAACCTAGAACTGGATATCCAGTGGGGAAAAAAATCTATCAAGAATAAAGAGAAAATAAATAAATATTTCAGAGAAATAAAAATTGTTCATTCATCACTACCAAAATCTCCTGAAGAAAGATATACTTGAGGCAGAATAAAAAGTGATCCGATATGGAATGTATGAGATACAAAAAGAGTAAAGAGTAAAGAAAGTAGCAGGTACAAATGAACATTGACAATATAAAGTTGCAATTAGTAATTTTTGGTTGTGTTTTTAAAATTGGATTAAAATACATGAAAAGTACTAGGGAGTGACAGCAGCTTAGAGTGCCACTTCCCTGGGGAGTGTCACATTTTCCTCTGCAGTGAAATGTGACCAGCTGTTCATTTAATAAAGCTGAATTGGGCTTCTACCATGGGTCCAATCCTCTGCAAAGGATTAATTCAAAAACAATGCTTCTTCCTCAGTGCTACTTGAGTCATGGGTTGAACATTCATTCATTTATTCATTTATTCAATAAATCTTTTTTTTTAAAAAAAGAAGTACTGGGGATTGAACCCAGGACCTTGTGCATGCTAAGCATGCATTCTGCCACCGAGCTATACACACCTCCCATTCAACAAATCTTTACTGAGCTTCAAAAAATAAAATAAAATAAAATAAAAATAATAAAATATTTGAAAAAAATCAATTTATATAAGTAGGTAAGGGGGAATGGAATGGAAGTATCTTAAGGTCCTTCTATTGCCTGGGAGGAGAGGAAAGATACGGATTAACTTAGATTTTGGTAAGTTAAGTATGCAAGTTGGAATTTCTGGAGTAACTACCAAAAGAATAGAAATCGAATATATAACTTCTAAATTAGTGTGTGTGGGATGGAATAATTTAAAATTCTTAGTTAAACCAAAAGAAGGGACACAATCGTATAAGCATCCAAGATTACACCATTTCCATCTAGTTTTGAGATATGTTGGGGGCATAGAAAAAGAAGGCTGCTCAACTTGAGAGAGGGGTCATATCTGTACTATCTGGCCGTCCACAACGCGGAGACCCCTGACTCCTGATGGACTAATCAAATTGTCTCACAGGAACTTGCAAACATGAACAGAAATGATAAGACTAAAACACAATGATACCAGCAGCTCAGAAAAATATGTCTCTGAGCTTTGGCCCTTGGGGTCCCTGGAGGAGCCCTGGTCCCTGTCCTCTCGTCCTTCCCAAGGCCTTGCTGGTCAGTCTTTCCTTTGAGTCTGGGAACTCTCCCATATGCTTCTAATACATTCTACCATCAGTCCCTTCCCCCACACACTCTTGTTTTCTCTTGCTTAATCGGCCCTGATTTGCTTGAAACAAAGAAACTTAACTGATGCCAAGAACCATTGTGGCTCATGCCAGAAGTATCTTCACTCTCTTACATAAAAATCCAAATGTTTGGCATGGATGGTAAGGTTGTCTTCTTAGCAACAACTTAATCTGAACTGCAGCTGGATTCTTTAACATCTATCAAATATGTGAGATGAACATTCCCAGGATGTGACCCAGAAGGGGGGTCTCTCCCATGGGGGCTTGGGCTCTGACTTTACACTCACTTTGAGTCCATACTCACCACTTTGTCATATCCCCCAAAACACATCCAATACCACAACACATTAATGAGAAAATTGATGTTTTATTGAAGATGCTCTGAAGTCCATGAAAGAGGGGTCGCATCCCACACACATCACCAGGCAGAAACTGAATCTATTACCCTAGCTGACATCTTTTTCCTTCCCACCAAAGACTCCAGCTGTGCCAGGTACCTCTTTTCTCTTCTTTCTCTTTTCCCACTCAACTTTAGAACTTCTTTTTGTTATCTTAAGAAAGTCAGCCTTTGCCCTCAGCTTGTATACTCCATTCAGCAAAACAGACCCCCTGGCGGTTAGCAGAACACATATCCCCTGGGGTTGGGGATCATGGTTCCTTTTCCACCTTATCAGACGGGATATGTTCTTCCTCAATAAACTGTGAGTCCCTCTACAGTACTCCTAGCATCCTGAATAGTGCTCGGCACAACAGGCTTTTCACAAAGTCATTGAATGAATTTTATACATCTCTGTACATCTTGTAGAGCCTAGAAAGGTTCACAGGAAATGTGTGCTTGTCAAGTGGTCCTTGAGTTGATGACTGCATCACCACTATTTAGGAGACTGTAAGAGGACTAAAGCCGTGACACTGGCATAAGCACTCCAGTGGTGGTCTTTGGAAAAAGAAACCCAACAATGGGTTGGAATGGAGGAGAGGATGGGGTTATGCCACTTGCAGACTATTACAGTGTCCTAAGCTGAAAATAATAAATGTTCTAACTAGGAGAAGGCCAGTAGGGAGTGGGGGAAAAAATGAGGAAATTTCTTACTACAGACAATCACAGTATTTTCAGGACAGAAGGATATGGGGAGCAGGGAGCAGGGATGGACTGGGAATTCATGGGGTAAAGTAAAGGCTGTGATCAGCTCTGTGGGGGTATGAGGAGTCAGAGTGCTGAAAGGGTTGCAAAGAGTCACTGAAGTCCTCCTCGAAGTTAAGTAGTAAGAACTAGGAGAAAACCCAGCAATGAGGCTCCTCAGTGGTGGCCTCACAGCAGAGGAGAGAAAGTGGAGGCTTCCCCACAGTAGGAACCTCCTGAGGCTTGTCAAAGAGAAAGGCAAAAGAATCAAAGGACAAGGATGTTAAGGGAGAACCCTGTAGAAATGGCAGAGGCAGGGAACCATCCACCCAGGAGACTGTGTGGCTCAGAAAGGAGAAGTCTCTAGTCTGGGGAAGGATGCAAAGAAAGCCAGGAGGACACTCAGAAAACAGTGAGAAGGGAAGTGATGGGCTCATTGGCTCACTAGGATCGAGGGAATATGAGATCCTGCAGGGCTCAAAGGAGGATTTTAGGGTTTCAGAGCTGGGGCTGGGAGCGATCCCGTATGATTATCTGCTTGTGTCTTGATGACATAAAATCAGTGGAGAAAAGGTCTCTGGACCCAAAGAAGCTGAAGAACTGTAAGAAAAGGGTACCAATGGATGTTTCTAGGATGGAAAGGAGCAAGAGACTAGGACATCTGAAGAAAAGCCTAGAGAGTGGGAGGCAGGAAGAAGGATTGGGAAGGGCAAGGAGACAGAATGGTGTGGACCTCTGAGAGGCTGATGAGCGCTGACGATGGACAAAATCACCAGGAAAAGGAACCTGGGAGCAGGGATCAGAAGACGCTCTTAACAGCATGTCAGTCTGGAATGGGGAGGGCGGGAGAGAAGGTAATGCGTATGGAATGCCATGCAAAGAGAGGAGGAATGTATCCTCCTGCAGATAAAGTCAGATTTTGATGAAAGTGAGGTGATGAAATGAGCATTTGAAGCAAAGATTAAGGCTCTGGGATGGTTTATTTCCAAGGGATGACTGGTTCCCCAGGGGCCCTGAGGAGAGCTCAGACTGAGCCATAGAGAACCAAGAATGTAGGGAAAAGATGAGCATGGCTGATAATTTTTTTATAGTAAGTTTAATGAAGTGAGAGGTAGCTCAAGACTCACATTAATGATAAAGAAGCAGACATAGGGAGTTGGGGAGGGGAGCTGGAGGAAGGCAGGCAAAAGGTACAAACTTCTAGTCACAAGATAAATAAGTACTAGGGATGTAATGTACAGCATGATAAACACCATTACCACTGCCCTGTGTTATATAGGGAAGTTCTCAAGAGAGGAAATCCTAAGAGTTCTCATCACAAGGAAGAAGAAAATTTTTCTCTATTTCTTTAATTTTATTCCTATATGAGATGATGGATGTTCACTAAATGCATTGTGACAAGCACTTCGTGATGAATGTAACTCAGATCATTATGCTGTATGCCTTAAAGGTCTACGGTGCAGTATGTCAATTACATCTCAGTAAAATTGGAAGAAAAAAGAAATCAATTTTTAAAAACCTTGTAAAAATTATTTTTTTAAAAAAGAGGCAGATGTAGGAAGATGGATTATCCCCCAAATTCTTTTAAAAAGATTGTTTTCACAAGTATGTACATATCCCCTCCCACCCCTTGAGCCCTTTATTTGCTTGGCAAATCGCGTGTGTGTGCACATATGCGTGTGCGTGCACACGTGTGTGTGTGTGTGCATGCAAGATAACAAGAGCTCACTGGACTTTTGCTGTGTTTGGAGATGGGGGACCTGTATCCCCTCTTTTGATTACTGCATAGACAGCAGAGCATAAAAGATTTCAGAACAAATAGATGTGTCCCTGACTCTCTTATTCAGTCTTCTGGCCAAAGAAAAGAAAAAAAAAAAAAAAAAAAAAAAGAAAAGACAGAGAGAAATGCCAGGGCTGACTGAAAGCTGAAAGTGGAAGCAAAGGTTATCTAGGGCCACCTTCTGAGATAAGTCCATTTTCCCTTAATGGCTTCGTCTTTCCCAGAGCCTCTGATCTGAAGATTATCACCCCTTTGCTCTTCTCCCCGCAGCATGGATGTAAGACAACCCTGTTCCACTCATTTTCAAACCCACATGGCCCTGCTCTGGGGCGGCTCTAGCTCCCCCGTGTCCCAGACACAGGGAGTCCTGTTGGCTGAGGGTAGAGTCTTACATACAGGGAGTCAGGCACGGGTTCCAGAGCCATGCCCAGGGTCCACAAAGGTGACCCCCTCTTCCAACCCCTCCTAGCATTTGCCACCCATGTCTCTCAGGAGTACAGTGCAGATTAGGCTCCCAGCTCCATCCCCCAGACTGTGACCTCCAGCAAGGCTTGACTTGCTGTCCTCCCTTGGGTCATGGCTGTGATGGTTGTATATCTCGCTTGTGACGATTAAAGGACATGGAACACCTAAGTAGCATAAGGCGTCCACCTTGCTGAGCAGGTTGCTGTTATTATTATGGATGCGGTAAGCTTTCAGTGAGAGGCAGGAGGAAGATGGTGTGCTTGGTGTCACCCTGTCCTTGAGCAGTACAAGGACAGGGATGTAGACCTGGGCGGCCGGAAGAGCCCAAGTCTACGGAGAGGAAGAGAAGCCTTACAGATACAGACCCAGATGGGCGGGAGCACAGTCTTCAGATGTGCCCTGGGTGGTTCTGTGTTTCTACAACAAGTTCCCCCAGGGCCTTGCTACTCAAAGTGCTGTCTGGACCAGAGCACCGGCACTCCCTGAAAGCTGGCTAGAAATGCCGACTCTCAGGCTCCACCCTGGGCTGCCAGAATCAGCACCTGAGTTTTTAACAAGATGGTCAGGTGATTTGCACTCACTTTGGATTTCGGAGCTGAGGAAGTCCACTGACTCCATTTATCAGTCAGCACAACCTTCCTATGAAGGTGGCGAGAGCTCACAGTCCTCCTGCTCCTCAGGGGAGGGGAGTGACTGACAGGAAGTGATGGTCAAAGAAGAAACCTTCAGGCTGGCCACTCCCTACTCAAATGCCTTTCGCGGGCCCCTCTCCAGGAAGATTGTTAATATAGAAAAAGAGTGGGATGGACCCTCTGGAACACTCAGGAGTTGTCTGGTGGTCTGAGGCTCCAGAGTAACAGTTGAAATATTTTCAAGAAGCAAATTAAGGTAGTGGCAAGATTAAAAGCACCATAGCCTAGGTCAGCCTCGCAGAGGCTGGGTTTGCAAAGCGCCTGGAGCTAAACTCCTGTGTGTATATGTGTGTGTGTAAACAATCCTCTCCATGGCATGCGTGGTGAGGAAAAAGTTCTGCTTTTTTGCACAAACAGAATGAGTGTGCCTGCGTAAAAGGAAATACCATTTTATTAAGACCTCTTCTGACGGTCCAAAAACCTCTCTCTGCAAAGACAGGTAAGGGATTTTCCTTTCATGTGAAGGGTCACGGGTCTCTGAATAAGCATTCCCTTTCTCTCCGTCCTGTCCACAGACATCTTCTTGCTGTTGTCTTTTACAGAGCATGGAAGTGTCCAGGTGACAGAGCCCACATTCAGCTCCTTCACTGAACACTGCGCAAACGACACAGATCTCTGGCTGGCCCCATAAACCACCAGGGGAAAGGGACACCGGAGTGTTCCAGGACCCTCACCTGGGCCTTCCCCAATCCCCTCTGCAAGGCCTGGGGGTCTTCCTCCTCCAGGAATTGGTCCTGATGGGGCCCCTGTGCCCTATGCCCAGGTCCAGCCCTGTATGCTGTCTGCAGAGGCCCCCCATCCATCAGCACTCCTCTGGGATCTGTCCCGTTTTAGTCCGGAATGTTCCTCAGATAAAACACAGAGCGGAATGCAGGCCCTCAATCAAAGTGACCCAAGGGCAGCCGGGCCAGGGCAGCCACGCTGCTCAGACCACTCAGTGCAAAACCCCAAAACAGGGATGACACTGAACGCAGGGAACCAAGGCGCAGGAAAAGAACCAGCCAGTGGTGCTTTCTTCAGGACACCTTTGACCTGGAGCTGCAGACACCCACTGGTTTCCCGGCCTGGCTCCTCCTACCAGCGCGACCCCAAGGGACTGCAGATTTCTTAACAGTTATATTTAGCAAGTCCTGGAAGGGACTAGCCAGTTCCAGCCAACCAGCCGTTTTCCCTCAGAGACCTGGATTCTTTTGTCTTCTCTGCTCCTGTCCCCTCCTATTCCTTCCTGCTGGCTGACTCTTAACCCCTTCGTGGCTGGAGGAGTCCCTTGCTGGCCTCACCCTAAGGCAGAACAGATGGAACATGAGAGGTGCCCTCCAAGGGCCCAAACTCCTCCCTCTGCAGCCTGACATTCTGCTTTACAAACTTCTCTCTTGGAGCCTGGATATTTTTTGTCATCCAGTGTTTCCTCATAAAATTATGCAAGTACCCTTGGGAAGGGAAATGACTTCAGCTTTTCTTTTATCAGCTCACAGACTCTGAAGAATGGGCACAAGTCAAGGCTTTGGAGGAGGGAGGGTGGACTGGAGACCAAGAAAGCCGACTTCTGGTGAAAACAGGAAGATTGATGACTCCTCCATATCCACTAGACTGGAGCAAAGGAGTGGAGAAAAAAAAAGAAGCATAATTCACGAGGACCCAGTCAATGGAAGAGAACTCAGAGGAGAGAGTGCAAGTTGCTTCAGTTGTGAATAAAATGAAAGATCATCAGAATGGAAGCCCTACGTGTGGATTTAAATGAAATTAGTGAGTGGGAGGAGGGGGGATGTAGGGGGAGCAGTGCAGATGAAAAGCCCTAGGGCTTCCTTTTCCACACTCAAAAGGCAACAGGCAATACCTAAAACCAAAAAATTGAGACACAGCTGGGTAGGCTTGTATTTTTAAAATACAGAGTAAATATCAGAAAAAAAAAAAAAACAGCTTAAAAGTTGAGACATCAGAAGTGCAAAGGGATTCTTATGTTTCCTTCCAATTCTAGCAGAATTCAGTTTTAAAACAATTTAATGTGGTTTTTTCATACACATGAAATTCAATTTTAAAAAAAGAAAGAGATGAGAAGGAATAAAAAAGAAATGCCTCCCATTTCAGGTTTCTTCCGGGGCTGGCTCAGCCAGTTGTGCTGAGGCCTGAGACACTCAGAGGCTGACTCCATTGAGTAACCACCACTGCACTCTTGGGAAGAGGGCAGAGAGCCCTGCCAGTGTTTTTATGAAGAAATACGACTGAGAAGACAGAATTCTGCTTTTTCTCTGTTTGGCCTGAAAGAGGGGCAAACGGGGGGTGAATCTATAGGCTGCAGGTGGTTACTGGGGAAAAGGGGGTGGGAAGGAATACACTTGGGAGTTTGAGATTTGCAAATGTTAGCCACTATATATAAAAATAGATTAAAAAACAAATTTTTTCTGTATAGCACAAGGACTATATTCAACATCTTATAATAACATTTAATGAAAAAGAATATGAAAACAAATATATGTATGTATATGCATGACTGGGACATTGTGCTGTACATTAGAAATTGACACAATGTCACTGACTATACTTCAATAAAAAAATAAATAAAATTAAATAAGTGGTTTGGTCCAAATGGGTGGTCAGATTTTCTCCATCTCTTACCATTCTATGATCTTATGCAACACATTCTTGGAGAGTATACAGATACAAGGACATGATGGGTATGTACTTTTTGTCCCAGGAACTGCAGTGTGTTTTATTTTATTTTATTAAGGTTTTTAAAATTTATTTATTGAAGTCAGTTTACAATGTTGTGTCAATTGCAGCCTGTTTTATAACTGTAATCTGAGTGATTCTAAAAGTCCCGGGTGGTTAAGGCAGGGATGAAACAGTCCTGGTGGCCTACAGCTTAACTTGTTGTTGATGTTTAAAAAGAAAAGCTGGAAGGGAGATTGCAGTTCTTAGATTTGATGAAAACTGTAGACCCTTTCCAGAAACAAAAGCAAACATTCACATATGCCAAATTTCGTAAACGTTTTAGCCATTCACTGATCCCCAGAGGTCCATCCTATGGAACCAGGTTAAAAACCATTTGACTTGGTGATAGGTGTTGGAATTTATTAATTTCAGTTTCTATTTACCTCTATTTCAGCTCTGTGGCTCAATTACAGGCCAGAAAATAATATTGTTTCAAGAGGCACACTGTCAGATAAGTCTTTAGAGATACTATTTTACATACACAAATTAAAGACTGCTGGTTGGGGGATAAATTACCCATTGTTCCTGGGCAATATGAGAATAAGGATAAAAATCCTTTAAAAATTTTAATAATTTTGATATTTAGTCCTAATATTCCTTTTCTGGGGAATTTACCTTAACGATAAATAATTATGAGTGTGGCCAATGATTTATCTACAAATGGCTTTATTTCTTTTCTAAAATCTTGACAAATTGGAAGTAATATATGTGTGTAAAAATAATAGATTTGTTAATAAAATTATGGGGTCTTCATTTGAAAGAATATTATGCAGTGATGAAAAGTCACACCAAAGTCTTTCAAGTTGCTCTCTTTGTGGTCCCTTTAGATGGATACTGGTGGGAAAGAGGGCAGAGGTGGAAAAACTGAAGACCATGTACACAGGGCTCTGGATTCCATAAGCCTGCTTTAAAAAGATGAGCTCCATTGTTCTGTGCTATAAATATTGTGTCTGCATAAGACTTAATTAGGAAATAAGAAAGGATTTTGTACCTTAAAAAGATTTTAAAAATACAAAGTAATAGAATATTTTATGATGTGGGAAAATATATGCTGGTAAGTGGAGAGGCATGTCTTAAAACAGTATTATGAAATTCTAGTAAACTGAATTCAGCAGCATATTGATAGAATTATACACCATGACCAAATGGAATTTGTCCCTGGAATTCAAGGATGGTTCAACATAAGAAAATCAGTCAATATCATATAACACATTAACAGAATTAAGGGGAAAAACTCACACAATCATCTCAACTGATGGAGAAAAAGCATCTAACAAAATTCAACATGCTATCATGATAAAAAGACAACCAACTAGGAATAAAAGGGAACATAAAAATGTCCAGAATACATAAAGAACTCCTACAACTCAACAACAAAAAACTAATAATTCAAAAATGGGCAAGGAGCTTAAATAGATGATTTCCCCCCAAAAGATATACAAATGGTCAATTAGCAAATGAAGGGGTGTTAACCATCATTAGTCATTAAGGAAATGCAAATCAATACCATAATGAGATACCATGCTACACCCACTGGGATGGCTATTATTCAAAAAAATGGAAAACAAAGAATGTTGGGAGGAATGTGGAGAAATTGGAACCATTGTTTATTGCCAGTGGGAATGTAAAATGGTATAGTCACTGTGGAAAAGAGCCTGGCTGTACCTCAAAAAGTTAAACTTAGAACTACCATATAATCCATCAATTTTATTCCTAGGTATAAAGCCCAAATAATTGAAAGCAGGGACTGAAACAGATATCTGTAAACTAGCATTATTCACAATAGCCAAAAGGTGAAGCAACCCAAGTGTCCACCAACAGATGAATGGGTGAACAAATATGGTATAACCATATAATGGAAAAAAACAGTGTTTAACCTGAAAAAGGAAGGAAATTCTGACACAAGCTACAACATGGTTGAACCTTGAAAACATTACGCTAAATGAAATAAGCCATACAAAAAAGGACAGATCTTACATGATTCCACTTATATGAGGTACCTAAAATAGGCAAATTCATAGAAATAGAAAGTAGAATAGATGTTAGTAGGGTTTGGGGTAATGGAGGAATGGGGAGTGTTTAATGGTTACAAAATTTCTGTTTGGGATGATGAAAAAGTTCTGGAAATGACAGGCATGATAGTTCCACAACATTGTGAATGGACTTAATGCCACTTTACTTAAACAGGGTTAAAATGGTAAATTTTATGTTAAGTATATTTTACCACAGTAAAAAAGGTTTACAAACTGGCATTGTGAAAATAATTCAAGGTTAAAAAATAAATACGCTTGGAGAAAAAATTGGAGTAATTTGGTATATCAAAATATTAATATTAATAATTTTCTCTAGAGGTCAGACTACAATGATATTTATTTTCTCCTTTCCCTATTTTCTTCCTTGACCTCAGTGAACCCTTATGGCTTGATGGTCACAATTTTTTAAATTATGAAATGCATTATGTATACAAAACATTTATTATATACATGTAAGGTGTAAAGATTAATTTTAAAATATCACCAGACTATCTCGTAAAGTTATGATGGAGTAGCAGGAGCCAGAGTTGACAGTTAGCATCCAACCTCAAACAATTAAAAACCTGGGGAGAAAATATATGGAAAAAACTCCCAATCAAACCAGTTTTCAGGCATTGGACAACAGACCTGTCCATGACAGTGACCTCTGAGAGAATGTAAAGTCCTAAAATTGCCCACCTTATTCCCTGGAGAGGACTTCCAGGCCATAGTGTAGGGTTGGACGCAGCTTGAGTTGAGGAGACAGAAATGAGAATTTGAGGAGGTCACAGTAGACGGAATGTGCAGAGCTGAGTACTGTAAGGAGAGCGTGCTGAGATTTGCAGACAGTTCTTTAGATTTCTGCTGCTTGCTAATGATGGGAGAACACTGCCTGAGGCGGGGGGCAGGATATGGGGGAGCTCTTTCTACTATTCTTGCAAGTTCTCTGCAAGAGATGTTAAATGGTACAGCATGCTAACGTTCATCAATAGAAAGCTGGAGTGTTTCTATCAATATTGCACAAAGTAGATTCAGGGCAAAGAGTATTACCAGAGATAGAGTATCTTTTTATAATGATAAAGGAGTTAATTCAACAAGAGCACATAACAATCCTAATCATTTATGCACCTATGGATAATTAAGTTGCTCCCAATATTCTTAGAGCATGAATATAGAGGGTACAGATTTTTTGAGATGACAAAATTCACACGAGCAATAAAAGGCTACTTAATTTTTCTACAGGTAAATTTGGTGTCTCTCTTAAGTCTCCAAGTCTCTCTGATGTCAAGAGACATTGCACTTGAGTCTGGAGGTTTTTAGTCATTTCAGGTTTAAACTCAGCCGTCTTACAATGTTTCTTCACTCACCACCTCTACAGAGATGGTTCTAAGTTCCAGAAGGCTTATGATATTGCCATCAGGTTGATGTGACAGCAGCATCTGGTCCCTTCATCACGGGTCCACCAGGTCCCTGCAGAGGAGGACCATTTCCCAACTGGTCTTGTTATCAGCATCTATCTTGCTGGCATGCGCTAAGCTGTACATATCTTATCATGGTCTCTGACTGTTGGTTCACATACTCTATCCCCTCATTGTCATGACCACAGGCCATTGGTGCTGGAGAAAAATTGAAGGGTTACCTCAGACTTTTTCTGCCCCATTGGCTTCCAAGGCTTCCAAGGTTCCAGGAGAAAGTGGGGCAAAAGACTTGTCTATTCTTAGATTCCCTTAAATATACATGGAATTTTATTGTTGATTGAGCATGAAAGAGGCTACAGAGTGCAAGGACTCGTTAAGAGATGAGTGGTATCTTATTCTCTTGTCTCTTTGCCTCCTGTTCCCTCTCCTAGGAAATCCTCATCTGGCCTCCTAGGGGGGCAAAGTGGTCCAATCCTTTATCTGTTCCCTTTTCAATCTATTGTGGGTTTCTTTGTTTTTGTTTGTTTTTTATTTATTTTTATTGAAATATAGTTGATTTACAATATTGTATTAATTTCAGGTGTACAGCAAAGAATATATCTACATATACATATATAGATATATTCTTTTCCAGATTCTTTTCCATTACAGGTTATTACAAGATACTGAATATAGTTCCCTGTGCTATACAGTAGGTCCTTGTTCAACCTTTTGTTTATGGCACACATTTTATCATTCCTTCCAAAAATTAAGCTTTTGGAACTAAAAACTCCTTTCTCTCTCAAAATGTCTGTCACTTATAAATTTGGGCTTTCAAATTGGGTCATTGATACAGTTTCCTATGGCTGCTATAACAAATGCCGTGTACTCTTGCTTATAAGAAGGTCCAAGCCCAGAAAGCTTCGTGTCCCCAAACAGAATGCAAAATTCTCTATGTCTCGAAAACTGTATTATGCACCAGATTAACACTGATTCATTTCACCTTTTTTTCTAGAGTGGCTTTTTTATGTGGGTGGTGGGGCAGGGGGGTATCACAGATCTGAAAAAAGGATATTCTAGGACATTTTCTATTCAACTTCATGATCCTTTTACTAAAAATTTTAAATTACTTTTTAAGTCCTCAGAGGTTATTTCATTCATAAATAAATTTAAGATTAAAGTTGTTCAAAGACTTTATAAAGACTCTCTATTATTTAAACAAAGGCAGTATTAGAAGTTAGAAGTGAGATTTGACCTGTATTTGATTGCATTGCGCCAAGAGCATAGGACTTCCTCAGTCCAGTGGCCCCCACCTCCAAGGGGCTTATATGCAGGGAAGAGCAGTCAAATGGGAAACAAAGCATGACTTGGTGATAGCTGACCAAGCCCTCCACATTCCCAAATGCCTTGTGGGGAGTGCACTGGAGAATGTGGCTTAGATCAGAGAGACACAGCGGGACTTTCTGCTCTCTGCCCTCTTGAATCCATGAAGGCTGTCTGCAGAACAACCTCAAGCTAAATGGACCTGTCCCACTGTAGGCAAAGAGGAGCAACAACAGAGACTTGGCCAAGTTTGACTGCTCAGAGAAACTGATCTTGACCCTTTCTGCTCAGTGTCTTAGGATGCAGAAGGCAGAAAGGGCATGAAGCTGCCTGGAGGATACAGCCCCTGGAAGCGGGGCTCACTGCAGGGGAGCAGAAAGGGAGGGGAGCGCCATGATACTGCCCTGATCCTCACGATAACCCCACAATGGAGAAAGTCTTAGTCCCAGTTAAAGGTGAAGAAACTGAAACTCAGAGCTGTTAAGCAGCATGATGGTTAATTTTACATGCCAACCTGATCGAGCTAAGGGATGCCCAGAGAGCAGGTAAAACATGGCTGGGTATGTCTGTGAGGGTGTTTTCCCATCAGCCTATGGACATGAAGGGAATCAGGTTGAGGATGAGCTAAGCAGAAGGAAAGAGACCAGCGAGCATCTTGCAAGGAAACTACTTGTACTACATGCAGAGAAATCAGTCCATCACGAAGCCAATGATGTCTCTATAGGTGTTTGGGGAGGGAAAACAAATTGAATTTAAAACACCCGCTCCTTTCTTTTGATGAGATTTTGGAGGAAGAAAAGCAGAAAGCTTTCTAAGTAGGTGTTTATAGGAACAACTTATGATCTCTCATGGAATGGAACCTCCAGCCAAGTGCTATGCAGATACTATGCCCCCGGTCAGGGAATGTCGACACTCTATTAGACCGGAATCCCAAGTATGATAGCAAGTTCATCGTTCTGTCTGGTAGAACTATGGTAGGTAGAACTATGCCTACCCATAGTTCTATTTCTGTCTTCTAGCAACTGGGATGCCCAAAAGGGTTCTAGTCATTCCAGTGAAAGCCCCAAGCTGCTTCATTCCCTTCTTTCCCTCCCTTTAAGGGTTTCTACCTTAGACATCCAATTTTTCTGTTGTTTCCCCACCAATTTTGAGATGACAGAAGATGGGGCAGTAGCTGGGTTTTATAGTAACCTCCCCTATTTTCTGTACATTTCCTTCCTGGCTGAAAAGCACATAACCTCTATCCCTAACTGGTATTCCTAAAGTAGGAGTTTTAGGGTTGGGGAAGGTCTAAGGGAGAACTATGAAATGGGACATTAGGTAAGACAAGAGAAGCTAATACTGGGAGAACTCGCCAAGAACTGGGATCAGACACACTCTCCCAGGGTTTACTAGCAAGTAGTAGCAGCACTGGCTCTGCTCCCATCCCATCTGTCCCACTCTGCTGATTTCTGTCCGAGAGGACTGGGGAGGGGGTCAGGGTTCATAATGAGTGGCGATTCTCTGCCCACCCTCCAAGGGAAGGAGATGCAGGCGTTCTGTGAACCCTGGCAAAGAGAGGGTACCGACTACAGCATCATTTAACGGCAATGAGGGTGCCCGTGAGAAGCGCTGCTTTGGGCATTTCCTTTCCCTGCTGGATGTCAGCTTCGATGGCAGACTTGCTGGCCGCCTGTGCGCTGGCATGAGCAGTGACAAGAGATTTGGAAAGAGATGGCTGGACTCAGGGAAGGGGTGGCAGCTGTCATTCCACACTGGGAGGTAACAGAGCTGACCGTATTGTGATGTGGCTGCTTTGCATCGTCAACTTGATGAGCTGAACTAGGTTTCCCGCACTCCCTTTCTTACATGTGTCTGATGAGCACTGGCCACAAGAGGCACCTGCCCAAGACTGGGAAGATGGGGGTGGACTGTCTTAGAAGGTCCAGGTAGGTTGGGTCCTGTCCCAGCTTAGGCTGGTTTTCGCAGACCTTCAGATTACATGGAGAAATTTGGTATGGTAAAAAGAGCACAGTGCTCGGGGTCAGATACATGCTCCTGTTTCATCTTTTCAACCAACTTACTGTGTGACTTTGGTTATGTCACTTAGCCCTCCAAGTCTGTTTAAGTAAGAGGGGTTTGGATTAGGTGGTCTCTAAAGATATAACTTTAAACTTTAACTCCCAACTTTAGACATATAGGCAAACACATGATATTAGATCTGTGGTTATCAGAGGTGAGGGGTGGGTGGTGGTGGAATTGGATGAAGGTGGTTAAGGTACAAACTTTCAGTTATAAAACAAATAAGTACTAGGGATGTAGTGTACAACATGACAAATATAATTAATCCTGCTCTATGTTATATATGAAAGAGAGTAAATCCTAAGAGTTCTCATCACAAGGAAAAAATTTTTCTCTATTTCTGTAATTTTATATCTACATGAGATGATGGATGTTCACTAAACTTACTGTGATCATTTCATGATGTATGCACGTCAAATCATTATGCTGTACACCTCTATACTGTAGACATATACAGTGCTGTGTGTCAATTATATCTCAATAAAACTGGAAGAAAAAAGATATTAAGGTTTATTTTTAAGAATTTCTGAATTCTTTAAAAATAATTGTAATAGATCGTAACAGAACGATCACTAATTGGTTAATTCCAAACTTTAATAACAATTCTCCTGTTAGTCAGTTATGGTAAACACTTTTGGGGGCACATGCAAAATGCAAAACCTACAATTCCTCATTCTTTGGGATCTGCCCCTGGTGTAGGGGTAGGTCCCCGGCAGCTATGTTACTATTATATGCCCACCCCTTGCTATTGTTAGACTAGAGGGGACACCTGATCCCAAGATGGGGTCCAGGTTCTCTCTCCTGGGAATTGAGAGTTGGGACCCGGAAGCTGCTTGTCAGCCTCTTCTGGTATCTCAAGCTCTGTAAATACTGGGATGGCCACATTCCCATATTCCTCCCTGAGGGCTAGAGAAGCAGAAAAACCGTGTCTGAACTGAGAAACAGAAGACTAAGGCCCATGCTCAGAGAGAAGGAAGGACAAGAGCTGGAGGGGAAAGCCCTACGGGCTTCTGGTCCTAGCCTGGCTGCATTCCTGCCCCGTGGTTTCCTGAGATAACCTGTGATTTTAGGTATCCCTCCCTTCAGTTTATCCTGGGACCAGGTCATCTTTCCTACCCGTCCCCAAAGAACTTCAGCTGATAAGCCAGTAGGAATGTCTATTCTCCTTGATTAACAACTGCTCATTGAGCCTTTAAAATCATGCTTCTTCATCCAAAACAGAAAATTTGGTTTTGAAAAATTGTCTAGCCTTGTTAGAAAATGAACATTCTCAAACTGCTAACAATATTATATTCATCTAATTGCAAGAGTGAAAGCTACTTCCTTAGCATCAGTCTTTCTACGACAAACAAGCATGAACCCTCTGCCTGGGCGTTCTCAGACAAAACCACAATGAGTCAGTCACCAAAGGGCTCATACTAGGGCACAGAGCTTGGAACCTAAAGGTGGGGTTCAAGTCTCAGTACTGCCATTTACTACCTGCGTGTCCTTGGATAAATGTATACACTCTCTGGCCCTCAAATTCTCTATTAAACAGAAACAATTCCTTCTACACCAAGTTGTTGGGACATTTACATGAACTGTTATGAAACAGCCAAAGCACTTTACAAGCCATAAAGCTCTTTACAAATGCAGATTGTGAATACTGAATATTTGAAGGACTGTGTTGAAATGTAGTAAAAAACGCACACACAGACACACAACAGAGGAAGACAAATGAAATACTGTCAAACAGGTTTCCGAGGGAGGGCCAAAACCTCAATGGAAAATTCTCTTTTCCTCCCAATTAATTTAAAATAAGAGTGACTGACACAACAGAAAGGAGCCCCTTCTTCATGTAGACACTAAGGCAGGGAAGTAATGCTGTTCTGCCCACGAGGCAGTCATGTGAACATGGGCGCGAGCAGCAACTCCAGCATACAGATTCAAAAACACGTTCCTATGGTCACCTCAATGACGTGTAGCACGTCATCTAGATACACAGACACCTCCATGGATGTACTAACACCCTATATATAGGGTACACATATTTACACAGATAGTGAAGATTCCAGAGCGAGAGTCTGACTGGGACATCTATTGGGAATTCAGACATGTCCAGGCATGAAAGAAGGGCCAAGATATGAGACCACCCAGGATCTGTTTACTTGAGGGCCTGAGATGGTGCATGCAAGGGACAATGATGGGACATGCTAGGACAGTGGGTAGACCCCCCAAGAATAAGATCACCCGCTTTGGGGAAACAGAGAAACTTAAGGCACACTGCCATTTGGTAATGGAATAAAGTGCAGAAGATTCTGAAAAGGACACGTACCCAAACGCACAACAAACCAAAAATATAAACTCATGTGTCATTGTCAAAGAGACCTGTTTAGCCCTCCTTGCTCCAGACAAGCCTTTGGTCCTGGAACTTTAGGGTGCAAGGGAGAGCCAATTCACTGCAGCACGAATATGCTGCATTGTGTCACCAGCTTCCTCAGTGTCCCTCTCTTCTGACCAAGAACTAAGAAGACGGCTGTATCCCTAGAGTCTATGTGGGCCAGGTAAGACTGTAAGACAACACTGGTGGATGTCATTTCCTCCTCACTTCAATATGGTGCCTGTCTAGTCAAAGCAACAAAAACAAGAAAACAAGAGATGGTTGGGAGCAGCTCCTGCCCCTTGTGATCTGGCCCAGCTCACACCCCCCTAGCTCACCTCCATCTACCTCCCGTCACTGTTTATCTGTCCTGTGCCCATGGAAACTCCCTCCCTACCCAAGGGTGAGGCTGCTTGCACCCTCTAAAATGCAGAGGTTTCATTCACCGGGCCACAGTGTCCTGATGTACCCTGATGTCCTCAGAGAGTGAGGCAGTCTTACTAGGACAGATGCATTCTCCTTTATTGCATAAATTGTGTCACTTCTCAGCTCAAAACAATCCAACAGCACCCAAAAAAAATCAAAAACACAAATTGGAAAAGATATATGCACACCAATGTTCATTGCAGCATTATTTACAATAGCCAAGATATGGAAGCAACCTAAGTGTCCATTGATAGATGAATGGATGAAGAAGATGTGAGATACACACACACACACACACACACACACACACACAATGGAATATTACTCAGCCATAAAAAAGAATAGTGGAGAAAGACAAATACCATATGCTGTCACTTATATGTAGAATCTAAAAACAAATAAACAAAACAAAATGAAAACAGACTCATAAATACAGAGAACAAACAGTTGGTTACCAGAGTGGGTGGGACAGTTGGGTGAAATAGGTGAAGGGGATTAAGATTTACAAATCTCCAGTTATAAAATAAATAAGCCAAGGGGATGTAATATACAGCATAAGGAATATGGTCAATAATATTGTAATAACCTTATATGGGACAGATGGATGCTAGACTTATCGTGGTGATCATTACCTAATGTATACAAATGTCAAATCACTACATAGTACGCCTGAAACTAACATAACATATATGTCAACAATATTTCAATTGGAAAAAAAAAAGTTACAGGGATGGATGGTGGTGATGGGTGCACAAGAACATGAATGTATTTCATACCCCTGAACTGGACACTTGAAAATTATTAAGATGGTAAATTTTATGTTATTATATTTTATCACAATAATAAAAGACTTTTTTCCTTAAAAAAAGAAAAAAAGACTCTATGACTTCCTATCTCACTCCCAGGAAACTGTCCTCTTCTCCTACTTCTTTGGCCTCCAGCTGAGGATCTGGGTTTTGTGGGGCGTGAAGCCTATGCAATTCGGAGGACTTTTTAAGAGCTATCGTACAAAGCTATGTATAAACATGAATATTTATTGGCAATGAGTAAACAAATCACAATCAAAAATCTTCCCAAGTCAATTTCCCCTTCCAGATCCCCAAAATGCCAGATGTTAAGTGGCCGACACCATCCAACTCAAGAGGAGGCATGATGGAAGGGAAACGGAGTGGAAGGGGTGGAAGTCCCAACCCATCACAGTTGTGTAAACTACAAAACCTGTGACGAGTGAACACACCACCAGGCTTCTCTCAGGGCTCAGGGGCCCCTGACACCCCCCCAGTGGCCGCACCCCTGCCCAGCCTTGTCCTGTCACGCTCCGGCCACGTGGGCCTCCTTTGTATGAACACAGGTCAGCCCTTTCTCAGGCCTTTGCCTTTGCCCCTCTCTCAGCCTGGAACTCTCTTCCCTCAGTTACCTGGAGCGGCCCCTTTCACATTTCCTTCAGGCTCTACTCAAATATCACTGTGTCAGAGAGCCCCAGGCAGGCATTCTGTCCTGGAGGAAACCTCTGCCATTTGCCCTCCCTCTCACCTGCTGTCCTCTCCCTGATGTGGTATCTCGTCCTTCGCTGGCTGTCTCCCCACTGGATGTGACAGAGAGACTGTTTAGTTCACTACTTCACCCTCAGTTCCTATCACAGCACCTGGCACATCGTAAATGACCAGTAAATGCTTTAATCAGCAAGTATTTTAATAATTGCAAGTTTTGCATTGCAAGTATTTGTTGACAGGCTTCTACTGGGTGGTAGGAAGCCTGAGAGCAGGGGACTTCTTCATTCTTTCACTTATTTAATCAACAGAAGTTTCGGAGCACCCCAGGGGTACTAGCCTGCTCTAGGACTGCTGTAACAAAATACCACAGACAAGGTGGCTTAGACAACATTTATTTTCCCATAGTTCTGGAGGCTGGAAGTTTGAGATTCGCCAGCCATCGGGGTTGGCATCTGGTGACAGCTCTTTCTGACTCGTAGAGGGCTGCCTTCTCCCTGTGCACTCATGTGGCCTTTCCTCTGCGTACACGTGGGACAGCCCTCTGTCTCCCGCTGTGTCTCCCACTCTTCTCATAAGGATACCAATCCTGTTGGATCAGGGCCCCACCCTTATGACTTCATTTATGACTTCACCCTTAGTGACCTTTCTAAAGGCCCCAGCTCCAAACACAGTCACATTGAAGACTGGAGCTTCAATACATGACTTTTTGGAAAGACACAATTCAGTTCATAACACCAAGTCAGGCAGTGAAGATGCAATGACCCCCAAAACAGTCCTTGCCTCAGGCCTGCAGGGCATCTGCAGCGTTTACTACAAAGAGTAGAATTTGACAAAAATGTTGCTAGGCTGGGGGGGTGGGGAGATAGCTGGAGGTAGCTGAAGGTAGCGTCAGAAAGCACCTTAGGAAGCAGCTGATATCTACAACAGCAACAGTAATAATTCCCCACCTCCTGTGTGCCAGGCAGGGTGAGAAACGACACAGTGTGGTAGACACTACCACGCAAATTCTACAGCAAAGGCACAGAGAGGATACACACCTCACCACGTTCACAAAACTAGCACTTGCAGGGATGGGGCTCAAACCTGGGCACCCTGATCCCAGAGCCACGCTCTTAGCCATTCTGCTCTTAGCCACAGAAGCTTTGAGGACTATCCCACCTCCTTCACCATACAGATGAAGACCCCATGGATATCTTTCCATCTCTAGCATCTGACATGCATCTGCCAGCTGAGTTAAGGCGACTTCCCCACCTGGTACATAACCTACCAGCTCAGCTACAACCCCTCTTGTGCCATTTGGTTACTTGGGATCTTACTAGTCACAATAATAGCTGGTAGCAGTTCAGTACTTAACCAGTTTGCAAAGCAGTTTCATATGCCTTAGCTGACTTAATCTTCATAATAATACTAGTTGATAGGTATTGTGACCCCATTTCATTTAAGAAGACACTCAGAGTAAGAATGAGAGGAAAATGATGCCAAGAAGCAAAATGGTTTTTCTTAGAAGGAGTGAGGGCTTTGGAGTACCTCACTGGAATCCCTGACCTCAGGCTTGGATTTTATTAGCTGTGAGGTCTTGAGCAAACTGCTCTGTCGCGGGAGCGCTTCCCTAAGCCCAGCCTCGTTACCGGAAGGCAGGGTTTCTCAGCCTCAGTGCTGTGATGTCGGTGTGGGCTGGCCTGTGTGTTGTAAGTGGGTCAGCAGCATCCCTGGTCTCCATCCACTAGATGCCAAAGCACCCTCCTCCACCTTGTTGTGACAACTGAAAATGTCTCTAAACATTGCTAAATGTCCCCTTGAGATAAAATTGCCCCTGATTAGGGGGGGTGGGTGTAGCTCAGGAATAGAGCGCATGCTTAGCATGCATGAGGTCCTGGGTTCAGTCCTCAGAACCTCCATTAAAATGCAAACAAACAAAAAGCTAAGGGAAACAAAATCAACAAAACAAAAGAAAACAGACAAGCAGAATAGGCTGCAATGAATGAGAAATTTTCCAACTGAAAAACTTGACAAAGGTACTTAAAGCACAAATCGATTCTAAGATTAGTTTTTAAATTCTCGATTTCTGACCTCTTTAACCAAAACATCTGCTCCTATGAACTCCTGCTTGTTCTCCAGATAATACATGATTCATTGTTCATCACATTTACTGCTTCACTCCCTAGTTTTCACTGATTCTCCTCAGAGTCCCTGGCAAAGTGTGAAAGTGTCCCTCTTTGGTCTCCCTGACCTCTGCTCATTCATTCATTCAACAAACATTTGTTGAGAGTCTGCTGTGCTTCAGACAATATACAAGGCAGTGTGGACCCAGACCAGGAAGAACTCATAATACACAATGAACAACAGATAGTTCACAGGATAGAGCGATGGCGTAGAATTATGTAGGAAATACTGAGTGACCACAGCTGGAGAACCATAAAACTTCTGCTGGGAGCATGGAATGCTTTGGCCGTCGAGGTCACAACTGAACTAATTTAACATCACCTCCGCCCATATTATCTGACTCATTCATCTTCTCCATTACATGCAAACAAAAATAAAGTTTACTAAAAAAATAAAAAATAAAGTTTACTGTGCTTCCCATTGAAATAAAAATATGGGTTGGAACTCTCATGAGTGGCATCCTTTTCATACCCTAGTCCTCCCAGAAGCAGCCTGTAATAGAGTGGAAGGTCACAGACTTTGGAATCAAAAATTAGAATTTCCCACCACTTAATCACTATGGACCTTGGGCAAGGATAAGTTACTTGACTTCTCTGGACCTCGGATTCCTCATCTGTAAAAAGGATGACAAGAAAAACTCTGTGGCAGGTTGCTGTCTGTCAGGATTAGCAATAATGTATGTAAAATTACAGACTGTCACACTGATGGCTCCCAGTGATTCAGGCCCACTGGTATTCATGGTATATATGCCCGTGGGCAGTCTCCTCCCACAATGGCTCTGGGCTTGGACTTATGACTTGCTGGGCTAATGGGACCTCGGTGTGACATGAGCAGAGGCTGGATAAGCATGTGCACACTGGGGCTTACCCTCTTGGAACCCAGATGCCAGGTAAGAAAGTTACTGTATGTAAAAAGAGAGGTCCCAGTTTCCCAGCTACCCTGCCAAGTGAGACCTTCCAGCCCCAGCCAATCCACCTGCTGAATGCAGCTTATTGATTGAGCCCAGACAAGACAAGCAAAAGAACCACGCAGCCAAGCCACAAAATCAGGAGAAATAATAAATGGTTTTAAGCCACTAAGTTTGGGGATGGCTTGTATAAGCAGGAATATATAATTGATACATTAATTCCTACTACTACAATCTGTTTTTACTCAGAATACTTCTGATGCCAAATATGTGAGGGCTTTCCCCACACCAACCTCTCCAACTCCCTGGACACCAACTGGGTGTCCTATAATTTAAATCGATTGTGACATTAACTAGGTGGAGTTAGTGCAGACTTCCTGGGTGAAAGGCTCAGTCTCAAGGACTGCCCCCACCTCAGAGGACAGTTGCAAGTCCAGCCTCCCGTACTTCTGACCAACCAGCTGTAAAGTTGGGAAGATAGTGTCCCACACCCCTTCTCAGGTTCAGTAATTAGTAGAATGACTCACAGAACTCAAAGATACAACTTGGGAATAGCCAAATGGAAGAGATGCATAGGGCAAAGTCTTTGGGGACAAGAGCTTCCGTGACCTCCCTGGGCATGCTACCATCCTAGCACCTTGATGTGCTCACTGAGCTGGAAGGTCTCCAAACCCTGTAGTTTAGGGGTTTTATGGAGCTTCCATTGTATAGATGAAATGACTGATTAAATCACTGGCTGAAGGTGATTAGCTCAATCTCTCCAGAGGTCAGGGGTTGGGACTGAAAGTTCCAACTTTCTAATCACAAGACTGGTTCCTCTGGCAATCAGCTATCCAGGAACCTACAAGAGTTACCTCATTAGCATAAACTCAGGTATGGTTGAAAGGGTCTTATTACAAACAATAAGAGCCACTCCTCTCACATCTATCACTCAGAAAATTTCAAGGAATGTGTTTTTTTAATTTCTATGCATTTGTGAATGTTCCAAACTTCCTTCTGTTATTAATTTATAATTTCATTTCATCGTGGGCAGAGAACACACAGATAAATAGGTACCCTTACTGGTGTTCTTTATTTATGTAGATTGGAGTTACTGTCTAATGTCCTTTTATTTCAGCTTGAGAACCTCCTTAAGCACTTCTTGTAAGGCATGTTTGCTAACAATTACTTCTCTTACTTAAAAAAAAAAATCTGTGAATTTCATTTCTCCTTCATTTTAAAGGACAGCTTTGCTGAATACAGAACTATTGACTGACTGTCTTTTTTCCCCCTAGCAGTATGTCACTCCACTGCTCTTGGTCTCCATGGTTTCTGATAAGAAATCATTTATTAATTTCATTGAATTTTGTTTGTTTGTTTTGTGATGAGCCACTTCTCTCTTGTTATGTTCAAGATTCTCCCTTTGTCTTTAGCTTTCAATAGCTGGACCATGATGTGTCTGGGTATTGATCTCTTTGAGTTTATTCCTCTTGGAGTTTGCTAAGGTTCTTGGATGTATATACATTATTTCAGAAAATTAAGCCACCAATGGCAGTTCTGTTTGTAGTATGCAAATCACTAGTTCAATAGACTAGAGTCTGTCTACATTTGTGCTATCACATTTATGGAGATGATTATTGCATTATTATTATAATAATATAATAGTATGCATTATTATTCTACATTAAGTTGATTGTTAAATTAACAACTTCGTTACTGAGGTATTGGTTATACGTGGTAGAGTGCACAAATCATCAGTCTACAGCTCAGTGAATTTAAACAACAGTACTCATTCACTATTTCTCACAGTTTCTACTAGTCAAAAACTCAGATAAATGCAACCCGTATCAGAATTCCAATGGCATTTTTCACAGAAATAGAACAAACAATCCTAAAATTTGAGTGGAATCATAAAAAACCCTCAATAGCTTAAGTGATCTTGAGAAAGAAGAGCAAAGCTGGAGGCATCGTGCTCCCTAATTAAAACTATATTACACAGACAAACAACAAGGTCCTGCTGTACAGCACAGGGAACTATACTCAATACCTTGTAGTAGCCTATAGTGAAAAAAGAATTTGAAAAGGAATATATATATAACTGAATCACTATGCTGTACACCAGAAACTAACACAATATTGTAAATCAAATATACTTCAATAAAAAAATTTTTAATGGTATTGGAAAAATTGGACAGCCACATGCAGAAGAATGAAACTAGACCACTATTTTACACCATACAAAAAATTAACTCAAAATGTATTAAAAACTTGAAAATAAGACTTGAAACCATAAAGCTCCTAGAAGAAAACATAGACAGTAAGCTCCCTGACATAGGTCTTGGCTATGAATTTTTTTCTTCTGATGTCAAAAGCAAAAACAACCAAAGCAAAAATAATTGAGTGGGGCTACATCAAACTAAAAAGTTCTGCACAACAAAGGAAACTATCAACAAAATGAAAAGACAACATACTGAATGAGAGAAAATGTTTGCAAATCATGTATCTGATAAGTAGTTAATATCCAAAATATATAAAGAACTGATACAACTCAATAGCAAACAAAGAAAACTTATTTAAAAACGGGCAGAAGACCTTCAAAGATATTTTTCTAAAGAATACATACAGATGGCCAACAGGTATATGAGAGGTTCTCTAAATCATTTATCATCCAGGAAATACAAGTCAAAACCACAATGAGATATCATTTCACACATGTTAGAACGGCTATCATTGAAAAGGCTAAAAATAGCAAGTGTTGGTGAGGATGTGGAGAAAAGGGAACCCTTGTGCACAGTTGGTGAGAACGTAAATTGGTGCAGCCACTATGAAAAACAGTATGGAGTTTCCTCAAAAAATTTAAAAACAGAACTACCATATAATCCAGCAATTCCATTTCCAGATATGTATCCGAAGAAAATGAAAACACTAACTCAAAAAGATATATGCACCCCTATATTCACTGCAGTGTTATTTACAATAGTCAAATAACCTTGTGTTCATTGACGGGTGAATGGATTAAAAAAAAACTGTTTTGTATGTATACAACAGAATATTATTCCACCATAAAAAAGAAAGAAATATTGCCATTTGCAACAACAGGGGTGAACTTTGAGGGCATTATGCTGAGTGAAATAAGTCAGAACAGAGGAAGACAGATACAGCTATGACCTCTCTTATATGAGGAATCGAATGCTGGTTACCATAAGTGAGGGGTAGGAAGAAATGGGTAAAATGTTTTTCTTTGTTGTTGTGTTTTGTTTAAAGAAATTGAATTTAAAAAGAATTTAGGAGCAGTTTGGTTGGGTTGTTCGAGCTCAGGTTTTCTCGTTGCAGTCAGATGTCATCTGGGCTGTAGACATTTGCAAGCCTGGCTGGGGCCAGAGGATTTGCTTTCTTTTTTTTTGCCCCCCCAGCTTTACTGAGGTATAATTGATATACAAAAACTGAACATAATTAATGCAATAATTTGGTGAGAAGAGCCACATTCACTTTCAATATGGCTCATATGGCTGGCAAGCTGGTGCTGAGTGACAGCTGGGTTCTCCGATTTCTCTCTGTATGGACCTTTCCACGGGTCCATGTTGCCACCTAACAACATGATAGATGGATCTCCATAGAGATCCAACAGACCAAGGTGGAATCTGCAATACTGTTTACGATCTAGTCTTGAAAGTCACATGTCATTGCCATCATATTTTATCGGCCCCACAGGACCAGCTGTGATTCACTGTGGGAGGGGACCACACATGGACGAGGGGGCTAGGGTTACTGGGGGATGGTAGCACATTGCCCCAGGGATGGGTTCAATTCCTGGTCCCATAATTGTGCCAGCGTCACATCACCTCTTAACTCCCTGAGTCTTGAGTGTTGCGTTGATATTTTTCAACAGTCACCCCTGGCTCCTCAGGGCAGTGCCTTCCTTAGTGTCTTCAAGAATTCTGAGAACGTGTCTATTTTTAGCAAAGCAGTAAAAGCTAACTCCAAGGCTCATCTGCTTGCTTCCGTAGACACATTTTCATAGACAGAAATGTGTGAATGGCCTAGAACATTATCTGTCTGTTACAGTTCTGACAGGCACCATGGAAATGTGATTTTTTTTTAAAGAAAAAATAATATTTTGATGTTATTCTTAAATAACCACAATAACTAATGATATGGGTGTGCCTGTTGGGCAGTGAACAGTTCCTCAAAGCATGGAATTGAACCTGACATTTCTATCCACATTTCCTGTTCTGTGTTGACTTTTGCACAGTACTTTTTAAATAAAAGAAAAAAAACTAATGAATACTTTGTTTTCAATATTGTATCATCACTAACAATATTCCAAAGAGTATCTCATACATGTCTTCTCATTCATGTGTGAGAGTGGGACTGCTGGCTCCCAGGGCACTTCCATTTCCAATTCCACCAGGAAACAGCGAATTGTTCCCTATAGTCATTGTACTAAGTAATGCTCTACCAGCATGTTTAAGAATTTCCCTTTTCTCCACCTCCTTGCCAAATTGAATAGTATTAAATTTCTCCACTTCTGCCAATCTGATGGGAGTGAAATAAATGTCATTTTTTTACAAATTGTGGCAAAATACACATAAAATAAAATTTACCTGGATTTTGTATTTAAATATAATGGAGATAATTATAGACTCACATAAATTTATAAAAAAATTATAGAGATCCCTTGTTCAGTGAATTTTTATATATGAATATAGCCATGTAACCACTCCCTACATCAATATACAGAGTATTTCTAACTCCCTGGAAGGCTCCCTTGTGTCCCTGCCCATCAATACTCCATCAAAAGCAAATTATAGTGGTTTAAATTTTTAGTTCGTGGCAATAATGTTGTGTATTTATTATAAAAGGGGGAGGTGGGCCTGGTAAGGCTGAGAACCATGGTGTCTAGTAGGACTTCCTATAACTGGTAGGTCCGAGGTAGCAGGAGGCACTCTTCCCATCCTTTACTGAGTCCCATGTCTGTTCTAGACTGTCGTCTCTGGTCCTGTCCAGAGAAGCACCACATTAAAATGGAATGATTAAGTGTTTTTGGTAGTAATTGGTGATGGCCTTAGAACCTACCTACCCGCCCTCCCACCACCCCCGTGCCAATTCTCATTCATGCTGCTTTCGAGTTTTTACCGAGAGAGGAGTCAGAGGAGGAGCACGATGGCTGGAGGAGCCATCTCTGAGCACCAAGCAGCAGGCAGGCACCGCGAGATGACCCAGACGGTGACACACACAGCTGGTTGTGCACCAGGACCAGCCCTGGTCTCTACACTGTGGTTTACCCACAGTGGGTCACTCTTGGTTGCAGGGAGTAGGAAACTGAGAGTTTCTGAGTATAAACATGTAGAGTTATGCACAGGGAGCCCTACTAGGCGCCTCGTGTCGATTTGCTCATTTAATTCTCACAGCTGTAAAGCAGGTGTTACTGTTCCCTTTCTCTGGGTCATAAAGTAGAGCAGTTATTTTGAAATCAGCAGACAGTGCTTTGCATCCTAGCTTTGCATCCAAGTTAACCAATCAGGCACATGACCTAAGCCGAATCATGACCTAAGACCTTCTCCGGGAGGTGGCCCTTGCAAACCTGACTGAGTTGTCTCCCATCTCAGATTGGATAACAAATGTGAGGAGTTTTTACTCCATGAAGTGAGTATACATAATATTATCAATCATTTATAATTATCAAAAACACAGCTTGCCAGAGGCCTAGCAAGAAGGTTTGGGCTTCTGCACTTGACAGGTGAGCAGAATCCCTGGCTCCAGAAAGGAAACAAGCCTCCAGAGTTAGCAGCAACTAGGGCCAGCCTCAGCCCTGTCCTCGTCCTGGACTTGCTCCTCACCAACACAAGCTCAATGTGAAAATAAACGCTCCCTGCAGAGCAGAACTGCTCCCCCACCCCCCACCAGCAACCCCACCTTGGTGGCCCATTGCCATTGGGGTTGGGAAAGCTGGGAGGGAGCTGCTGCTAACTAGCATCTTATTCCAGTCTTAGCTATACTTGGGGGGCCTGGGTGCCCAGCCTCTGTGGGTTCACCTGTCCAGCTCTGAATCGGTGTCCCCGATGGGGACAGAGCATGTCTGCAGTATAAATACTTTCAGAGCCAAACAGAACAAAATGGTGAAATGTGCTTCCTTACCTCTGTCAATGACTCCCTTCCCCTCTGCTCTCTGCCCGCTCCCTGGTGGCCCTGGGCCCCTGAGTCAGAGAAGGATGTCCAAGCTGACTTTACATCAAAGGATTTCAGTCTCATCCCCTCAAAGAACTGCTCACTCTCCGTTGACTCATTGGTTCATGTCACTCTTCCCTTTCTGCCCTCAGAGCCTTCCCTTAATTACAGTGCTTACCTCACAGAGCATTCTTGTCTCCCAAGGCCTTGAGCAACTAGCCCTTAACCAGGGCCTCAAACTTTCACATTGCCCCTTTGAGTTCGCTGATAAAGGCACTCCCTCTGGATGAATGTAGCCCATTTGCTGTGGGGCTTGTCTAGTGAAGGATGAACTGGATTTCAGCTGTGCTCCTTTCCTCACTGGCACTTTTGGGCAGTGCACAACTTGTACAACTGTATGGGAAAGCCCTGTCATCGACTGCTGTGTTTTACTCTTCTCTGCATACCCCACTGCCTACCTTTCTGCTTGATCTCAATGAACATTTGTTGATTGAATAAGTGTATAAATTGGTGACTCACTGAGTAGCACTACTAGGCTTTGCTGGTTCACTCACTCTCTTGAGCACAATTTCGAACCCACTCTACCTGACTCTCAGCAGATGATCTTGCTCCTACTGTACAGAGAAACGGAAATAGAAAGACAGCAATTGTGACCTCTTCTTCCCAACACCAAATGAAAGCCTGCCGTTTCCTCTCCTTGTCCTCTAGTTAGGGCAGGGGTGCCGTCCCTCCTACAAAGCTAGGTCCTTCGTTCCTGCCTTGATTCTTGAACAAGAGCCCCTTGGAGGAACATAAAACTGTCCATCATCACTTCTCTCTCCTGTTCTCAACCTCTGGCTTCTGGATCCTTTCTATGGATTCCTTAGAACATTCACACGTCATTTCCAACAAGAACAAAACAACACACACACCTCTGCCTTGCAACGTTATCCCCATTCACTGTCCCATGAGTGAGACAGCGGGGTCAAGTAGTGTCCACTGGTTGCCTGGAGCCCATCCACATAGACTGACAGAAAGTTTGGGACCTGGGCTTGGCTCTTACACTGGGAGCACCCCAAAAGCATCTGCTCTGCCAGGTAAAATCCAAATTCCTTTGTTTGGAGTAGGAAGCTTAGCAAAATCTGATTCTATTCCAGTTACTCTCCTGCCTGCCTTCCCCACACACATACCCACCCTCTATAATCATCGTACCAATAGCTGACCTCGTCATGACAACAGGCCTCTACACACACTATTCACATTCTAGAATGTTCTTCCTCCTTTCCCACCTGACCAACTTATACTCATCCCTCAAGAAGCCAACTCAAATGTCATAGTCTCATGAGTAGGAAATAAACTGGATTCTAAGTTTCATTTTGCTGAATTTTATCAACTCCGTTGTCACTGTGATAATATTTTACTATCTCTGATGGGCAAGTTAATATATATGTCTCACGAATATGAAATGTGCATAGTAAACTGCTACTATTCACCACAAATTTCCATGAACTGGCCTTCCTAAACCCTCACAGCGTAAGCACCATTGACAGCAATGTAGAAGATACCAAAATTGTTTCATGAATCAATTAAAAGCAAAGTTGGGTTGCTTGAAAAAAAAGAGATGCTTTCTGATCAGAGTGGTAGTTGCAACCTGTTGCTAGCTGGGCATGCCACTGCCTAGCTAAAGGCTACATTTCCCAGACTTCCTTGCAGCTAGATGCAGCCACATGATGAGGTCCTTACTCTGGAATGTAAATAAAAGGGTCAATGCACCTTCTGTGCTCAAAAGGAAATTGCCTGGCCTTCTCTTTTTCTCTTCCCCTTTCCCCGGCTGAAGCATGGATATGATCATGACCCAGCTTTGACCGTTCAACCAATTAAGGACAACATCCTACGGATGTGACGCACAACAAGATGGAAAGAAGCCAGATCCCCATCTGACCCACCAGACTGGACCACTCTGGTCTGGTGTGAGAAATAAATAAACTGAAACTTCTTTAAGCCACTGTGTGTGTATGTGCATGTGTGCGTGTGTGTAGACAGATGTCTCTTTAATATAGCAGCTTAGCGCTAAACTGCTTTCCTACGTGGAAAGGGCAGCGAGCTTCTCCAGAGCAGAGGTGAAATCTCTGTCATTTTTCAATCTCCAGCCCCTCAGCAAAGCACCTGATTAAAAAAAACAAATGTTCTCTAAGCCTTTACTGATTGATTGAATGGGTGCCTGAATTGGTAAGAACTAAGGCCATTAAAGGGGGTTGGATTAAATCTGAAGGGCCTGGGATGTCCTGGTTAGGAATTTGGACTTTGCCCACATTAAGGTTCCATGGAAAGTTTTCAAATAGGGAAAATGTACTTTGCGTTTTCAGGCTTCTCTGAATCGTGTTAGCTGGCGACACCTACTGGCAATTTGGAACACTGCAGCCTAACTCGGGCTATAACTCAAGGGAAGTCGAGATGTAGCAGTTATTAAACAGCGTTAAATTACAAACAGGAAGGCTAACAACCATTTGATAAACAACAACAATTCGGAATGACTCTGGGCCAATCACTGTGATGGGTGCTAAAGTGGGGATGCAGCAAATGGTTCCTGGTGTGGGAATTTTAGGTTTGGGTTTTTTTTTTTTAACAGATGTGTTTCTGTCCTTTGCTCTTGATAAGTTATGATAAATGCCTCTTCCATCTTTTCCCTCTTCCTGTGATTCTTTCTTGTTCATTTGCATCGATTTGTGCTTTTCTCATTTCTCCAAAGGAGTAAGTCATTTTGATTAAAAAAAAAAGAAAAGGGGAACCACAACCAAACCAAACCAAACCCCCACGCTGTCAGGAGGGACTGGCCAACTTCTTGGATGAGACAGCACACCTGAGGTCTTTGGCTGGACCCACGGGGGAGATTTTTCTGTTTTCAGTTTTGAGAGAAGACATTCTACTCCTAAACACCAACCTACTCACACCTAAAGATGCCATGCGGCCCCTGCAATGATCCTTTGCCGTTTAACGTTGGCCTCCAGGAAGGAGACTTGGAGAAACTCCCTGCCCTGCTTTTAGCAGCTGTATAAGACTGTGCTTTTCTCTGTGTCAATATTACACCTCAGTTTTAAAAATCTTTATTTTATGTTGTAGTCAGACACCGCAGATCTCTAACATGATGTATGAATGAGTGGCCCAGATAAAAAAGCACCCAAGGGAAGGGAGCCCTAAATGCCAAGGGCCCTAGGAGAGGATCTGTACGTGGAGGGAGGAGGGAGCTTGGTTAAGCCTTGAAGGGAAAACAGGGCACGTAGGTACCTGCCCATTCCTACCAGTTCTCTCACCCCTTCAACTCTTCTCCTGGCCACTGCAAACTGCAAAAGAACTAGTTTTTGAGATGGTTTTAAAAATACTTGATTAACTAGCCACCCTGATCTCCCACCCCGAGTCAATCTAGCCTGGCACCCAGCATTCCTCCACCACAGTCACCAACCGGAAGCCGAACTGTGTGAATGTCTAAAATAAAGGCATGCAGGGCTATCAGAAGCGAGAGGGTGGACTTCCCTGTGTGGACTGTGCAGAATTTTCTTTTTGCGGGGGGACTCCTACAGTGAATTAAGTTAAAAATAGCAGGCAGCTACAGCAGGAAGGGGCTGGAGTTTCCTGCCAAAGTCTTGAAATCTATTTTTTTGGGGGGGGGGTGGGGGGTAGGTAATTAGATGTTCTTTTTTTTATTTTTTTTAGAGGCAGTACTGGGAATTGAACCCAGGACCTCATGCATGCTAAGCTCTACCACTTGAGCTATACCCTCCCCCCTGAAATCTGTATTGATGGCCACGCATCTCTATGCACAGGAAAGGTACTCTTCTGATTCCTTGCTTCCAGCTGCTGGACAAGGAAGCAGAAAGGGCTATTGGCCCTAGTTCATGAGGCCAGGCTTTCAGACCTGGCGGTAACCAAGGAATGAAGTCTTCAGTGTCAATGACTGGCTCCTTTTGCATCATTCCAGCCTGTCCCCAGGCAGGCAGGTGGGCCAGGATCGCTGGGGTCCCAGGCTGTTCCACCAGATTGGCCAGACCTTCAGCCAGTCACTAGCCCTGCGAACTCCATGCCTGGCCACGTCCCTCACCTGCCTCCCGGTGGCCACTAGAGGCTCCTCACTGCATGTTGGCAATGCCTTGATGCAGGATACTGTGGCTCAACCAGGTATAAACATTCACAAAGATTATTGTCTAGAGCCAAGTGTCTATTTCTGCCCTGAGGCCAAGTCAGCAGCAGGGCTGGAGGGATAGCTGAGGACTTGAGCTTGGGTAGGAGGCCCCTTTAGCTTTCTATGGGCTCAGAGCAATGAGGCCTCCGAGCTGAGAGGGCTGTGGATCTGCATCTAAATCTAGCACCGCCCTGGGTGGACCCATAGCTCCTATCTCACCCTAGTGGATACTCAGATGGTTGGGAAGGTGGTAGGAGAGAATCAGACCTGAGTGTGAGGCTGCTGGTATAGTGTGTGTGTGTGTGTGTGTGTGTGTGTGTGTGTGTGTGTGTGTGTGTGTGTGTTTGTGTGTGTGTGTGTGTGTGTGAGAGAAAGATGTTTACTTCTAGCCCAGGAAAACTTTCCTGTGCCTTGCTGTCGGGGTAAGGTTTCCAGGGACTCAGTCAGCCACACATCCAGGGATGCAGCCACACTCGTGGCTTCGCTCAGGCTGCCTCCAACAGGGTGCCCAGCGGTCCTCCCCTCCTGGTTGTATAGCCTCCCCCCACCACACACACTGAAGAGAGCCAACCTGTGTAACCAGTAGGGCATTGTGGAAATGATACAGTGAGTGACTTCCGAGACGAGGTCCTAAAAGGCCCCGCAGCATCTGCCGTGCTCTCTTGGATCCCTTGCTCTGGGGGAAGCCAACCCTGTGGAGGCATCCACCTGGCAGGGAGCCGAGGCCTCCCAGCCAGCTCTAGTTCACCAGATGTGTGAGCGAGCCTTTGGGAAAGAAATCTTTCACACGCCTGCGGCCTCCACAGACATTCTGGCTGTACCCTCATGAGATCCCAGGCCAGAACAATCCTGCTGATTCACTCCTGGACCCCTCACCCTCACTGACGCTGAGGTAGTAAATGTTTATGGTTGTGTTGAGACACTCAGTTTTGAGGTTACACAGCAACGGATAACAAATACAGAAAGCAATGCTGGGACCTTCGGAGGACACGCAGGGGCCTCTTGGCAGGTGTGGCCCGCCTTCCTGTGGTGAACCACAGGAGCTTTCTGCTCTGCCCACAAACCTCATCCCCACCCCGGGTTTCATTCACAGCAGCCCAGGGAGAGACTGAGAAGTATTTTCTCTTGCCATCGTGACCCCATCGTTGTCTGAAAAGTCACCAAGCTCCTTCAAGTTTCTGTTCTCTAGCATCGCCCCTACCCCAGCCCTGCAAGAGGAATTTATCCCTCAGCACACGCTCGCCTCAGGACCTCGTGGAACCTCACAGCCCTGCACAGGCAATGACTCCTTGGACCACTGAGAGGTCCCCAGGTCTGATGCACTGAAATGTTATCGCCAACAACCTACTCATGCTTTCCTCACCAACCTTGAGCCTCCTTTTATCTGAGGAGAATCTCTCCATTAGCAATCAGTTTTTACAGCAGATGCAACACTGAGCTCCCCCACCTTTTAAAGGAAATTTTATAAAAATGTTTTCTCTGTAAGACTAATATAAGCTCATTTTAGAAAAAGTGGAAAACACACATGGCAACAAGGTGTGCACACATTGGCAAAGCAAATTCACCGTAAGTAATGTTTAAGAAATGAAGTGCTGAAGTAATTAATTTTGTCGTGGCCAAAGCTTTGAAATAAACAGGTCTGCAACCTGGAGGCTTTGTGTATTAAAGGCATATACTGGCAAACAACAACTTAGAATCTTCTAGAAATACTATGGTTGCAGATAAAAGGGAGGAAAGTGATCTTTGTGGTCCTCTTTCTGTCTAATCAGAAAGAAATGGCCATCAGGTGGGGAGGATGGTAGGGAAAGGACATGACACGAAACACCTGTGCTCTGATTGGATTTTTGCTCAGTGCCTGACACCTGTGATCTCTGTGGATTCCCCTCCATGCCCACCCCCACCAAATACCTCACTGCGCCCCACAGTGACAACCATTGCCCTGTTCCCCACTCAAGTGCCAGAGCTCTGCCCAGACCCACGTCCCTCTGAGGCCACAGCCTGCTGTATGTAGTTTGCGAGGACTGACACAAAAATACCACTGCCTGGGTGCCTTAAAACAACAGAAATTTGCTCTCTCACCTTTTCAGAGGCTGGAAGTCCAAAATGAAGGTACCAGCAGCGTTGGTTCCTTCCCAGGGGCCCCGAGGGAGGATCCCGTCCCCGCCTCTCTCCCAGTGGTGCCAGCAGTCCCTGGCATTCCTTGGCTTGTAGACACATCTGTCCAATCTGTCTCCGCCCTAACGTGGCATCCTCCTCTCTGGGTCTGTGTCTTCACGTGCTCTTCTTAGAAGGACACCAGTCATTGGATTCAGGGCTCACCTTGATCTAGTATGACCTCATCTTACTGAATGAATTACATCTGCAAGGACCCCATTTTGAAATAAAGTCTTGTTTTGGGGTTCCACGTGGATCTGAATTTGCGGAGGACACTTCAGTCCAGTACATCAGGGCTCAAACAATCCACATTTTAGCCATTAGCCATGATAGCACCTGGGTTATCGCCAATGGATTAGAAATCCCCAACTCGTGAGAAATGAAGGTACAGGAAGAAGAGATCACGAAAAGAAAAGCTTGAAACCCGATCTCTGTTGAAACACGGTGGACTAAATGAGGTTTCTGGAGGCCCCGGGAGAGCCTGGATGAAGATTTTGCTGTCTTCCTCGTTGCTAGGAGAAAGAAGGAGAGCAATTCTTTGCAGGAGGAAACTTTCTAAAACACAGGTAATGAAAGCAAATCTGGAAACTAAGAACTGGATCGCAAGTACTTTAGGCAAGAAAACAGTGCAATGAATGTTATGCAACCTATAAAACTGTCTTTAAGAAGAGTTCTTAAGGACATGGGAAAATGCTTGTGCTATAACGCTCCACAAAAACGCCAGGATTTAAAACTGTATTGCAGTGTGAGCTGCAATTAAGAGGAAACATTTCCAGAAAATAAGGCTGAAAAAAAAAAAAAGAAAAAAAAAAAAAGAAAATAAGGCTGGTGCCAACTGTGAGGTGGGGCGATCTAAGCAGAGGACTATTGCCTTTTATTTTACACACTTTTGTGTTGTCTGAATTTTCCCCCAAACTTGGATGAAGGGGTCGAAAGGCACAAACTTCTAGTTATAAATAAGTACTAGGACTATAATGTTGTATATGATTAATATAATTAACCCTGCTGTATGTTATATATGAATGTTGTTCTGTATGAACATTGTTAAGAGAGCAAATTCTAAGAGTTCTCATCACAAGGAAAAAAAATTTTTTTTCTTTTTCTTTTCTTTGGTATTTATATGAGAAGATAGATGTTCACTCAACCTATTGTGATAATCATTTCATGATGTATGTAAGTCAAATCATTATGCTGTACACCTTAAACTTATGCAATGCTGTATGGCAATTATAGCTCAATAAAACTAAAAGAAAAAAACTTTAAATTTGAAAATAGGCTTAGATTTACAGAAAAGTTGCAAAGACAATACAGAGCTCCCATAGATCCAGTACCATTTTCTCTACTGCTAACATCCTATATTTGTCACAAATAATAAACCGTTATTATCAACTAATGTCCATTTTTTTATGCGATTTTTAAAGTTTTCATTCTAATGTCCTCTTTCCATTCCAGGATCCCATCCAGGACACCACAGTACACTTGGTGGTCATGTCTCCCTAGACTCCTCTAGACTGTGACAGTTTCTTAGACTTTCCTTGTTTTTGATGACCTTGACTGTTTTGAGCAGTTCCAGTCAGATATTTTGTAGACTGTCCCTCTGTTGGAGTTTGTCTGATGCTTTCCCTCATGATTAGACTGGGGTTATGAATTTAGGGGGAAAAGATCGCAAAAGTTAAGTGCCATTCTCATCACATCATCTCAAGAGATATATTACTTTTTTCAGTGAAACATACAATAAAGTATATTTTAAATAAGGATTACACTAGAAAAATAGCAGTGTTTGAATGTGGGTTATGAGGGTTTTCCTAATATCTTTCTTTATGGTCTTTGATAAAAAGCATAAAAAATATTTCATAATTAGAAAAAGAATTGGGGGGAGGGTTTAGCTCAGTGGCTGAGTACATGCCTAGCATGCATGAAGTCCTCCTGGACTCAATCCCCAGTACCTCCATTAAAAAAAAGAAAGAAAGAAGAAGAATTAACCCCCCAAAATCTAACTGGAAGTATCCAAGAAGAGCAGGAGAGGCACTTGGCTGTGGGAGAGTCGGCCTGGGTCCGGTTCAGGGACGGAGTGTCAGCGTGATGGGGAACACGCCCGGCCTGGATGCTGGGAGCAGTCAAGATTACTAATGGCGGGTCGGAAAGTAACTGAAACAAAGGGAGAGCCAGGACTGGGGGCTGGGAAGACAGCCTAATGAGAACACCGAGAAGCATTCCAGGCGAAGGGGTCACCCAAAAATGTAAGCAAGCCTGGAGCTAAGATTAGTTATAGCCAAATAAGTCTTGAAGGATTCAGGGGGTGCAGGCAGCTGGGTGAAACATCGGGCACCTCTGCGTCTCCGATTCCGGCAACGCGCTGCTTTATGTAAATACTGACTTTTTAGGGAAGACAGAGAGGAGCCTCTTTCTTTTTCTACTGCAGGGATTAGGAAAAGTTTATTGATTTTTAAACAGGCTGTTTCTAATCTGGGCTTATTTTAGATCTAATAAGACTGTTATCATTATTTTTTAATTGGGTACGGAGAAGGGAATTCAATGTCAATCCATGAGTCAAGTATTTTTAATTGCTTTGGAAGACATTACATTAAAACTAAGATCGGAGGTCACACGCGAGCCCCAGGACACTGGTCCCATGAGGGTATTCTATTGGAACCAGTATGTCGCTCCTGCTCTTGGTCCAACAGCTGGGCAGACGGGTTGGGGTCCATTTAATGGGGCAAATGACCAATGTCCAGAGAAAGTGATCTTTCATTTATGATAGGCAAACTTCTATTCCTCCTTTCAAGACCCAAACCAAGTGTTGTGACATCTTCTCAAATTCTCTCAGGCATCATACTGGCTTTGTCCTCTGCTCCCACTATGGAATGTGTAACATGGCTAAGGTCTCCTCTATTCAATGGGCATAAAAATCACCTCTCTTTCTACCTCACAGGTTATTCTAAGGAACAAGTGAGCCTAGTTTTTGTGAAAGGTTTTGGAGTCTACACAGCGTCATGTTAAGTGCTGGGTGACGATACTATAAAAATATCTGCAAGTGAACAGTATGTGTCTATCTGCACAGGTAGCTGTCCCTCTGTACAAAGACTCCTCTGGGAGGAAGAAAGTCGACAAACATTGATGATGGATAATTCAGCCTATTTGAATTCAGCATCCCATCTTCCTGATCCTTTCTCTAGCAGCTGCTCATAGCTGGGACCACTGACTTCATTCATCCTCACCCCTCAGTGCAGGTTCCTCAGCTGGTGCTCAGGCAGTAAGTAATTACAGAGTTTAAGCACCCCACCCCCCGCCCAATTCCTGTGGATTTAGGAACCCTGGCCCTCAGCTGACCCCCTCAGGTTCCCATCTTGGTCCCAGCTGTGCTTGGCAGCCAATCCTATGGGGTGGGGTTGGGGTGTCCAGAGCCTCAGAGAAACCCAGGGCTGCATCACCACCCAACAGCACTTTCTGTGAGGTTCTTGCTGATCTCTCTTCCTGGGAGCTGGAATTCTGGACGGGGCATTAAGATCCAGACTCAGGAGCACCGGTTACCTGAATTTCCTAGGCTGTGTCTCCTTCTCCAGGTGGGAACTTGCTGCCACCTAGAACCTAAATGAGGTTTGAGAGCTGACCCTCTGTCAGTGGCCAGACACATCCTCCCTCTCCTGTTCCATGTGGTGGGCGGAGTCTAGACCTCCTCCCCACCTGTCCTGTTTTGCCAAGAAAATGTCCTGCTTAGGCGCCCGTCCTAAGTTTTAACAAATTGCTTACTAATTTGTTTCTTGTCTACACATATATTCAGATGTGATCTCTTCCATTATACCTCTCCAAACTGCCAAACCCACCCATATTTGAATAGTGTCCTGATTTAATTTAGAATATCTGCTCCCATCTCAAATATACTGAGGACCCACCTAACGACGACAACAATAAAATAGGAACCATTAACAGGGCACCAAGCCAAGTGCTGGACACCCTCTCATTGAGGGATGTTATCTTCTCTTTATAGGTGAGGGCCCGGAGATCAAGGGGCTAACCCAGGGTGCACAACAGAACGGAGATTCTGCCCAGAGCTGGTGCTTGTGACTGTGCTGTGACTCGAGTATGCAAACGGCTGTGGAACAGAGCTGGGCTCCCACAACTGACGTAGGTTGTGTCACGTACTTACAGAGGTTTTATTACATTTCCATCTACATGTCATTTTTTTTCCTCTGGAAAATCCAAGGGGCCGTGTTCATTTTACCCTGTCTTCTCCAGCGCTGTGCCGTTTATATTGAAAGCTATCGAAAGCTGTGGGAAATAAAATAATCAGACGTAACTTCTGCTTTCAAAAGGTTTTAATATAGGAGATAAATGGGAAATGAAGCGCACGCTGAATGAAGCTTTAAGCAAGCCTCTTTTCTGTTTCCTTTTGGCTGCCTAGAAATGGCATTGGCTCAATTTATTCTGCTGAAAATCTCAAATTGGAGAAAGTCCTTGACTTAAGCAGTGAATGGCTAAGTTTAAGGAGCACCATTTTTGTGTATGTTTTAAGGGGCAAGGATGAGACCTGAGGGTGGGGTGATGCTGATACTGCCAACTGTCACAAAAGGTAGCTGGCTGCCCAGGGATTCAGAGAGAATAAATTTTACATCTGGTCGCCCTGGAAGCCATACCATTTCCCAGTTCCTCCCGTCTGCCCTGGAATTATTGTTGGGTTCAGTTAGCAAAGCTTTACTGATGGCCCACTGTGAACCAGAGAGAGTGTGGAGAAAGCAGGGTGTTAAAGTTGCAAAGGGTATGGTCTCTGACTTGGAAGGGTTTATCACTGAGGGAGGAGGGCAGAGTTGTCAGTAAGAGCAGGTCAGCTCGGTGACAGAGGTCGGGATCAGGTGCTGTGACAGCCTGGAGAAGGGATTTAGCCCAGTCTTGGAGTGTGGTGTAGTATGGGGGTGAGTGTACGTGTACGTGTACGTGTACGTGTTTGTCTATATGTGTGTCTGAGTGTGTACCTGGGTATAAAAATTAATAAACAGAAACCTCAACTTATCTCAGATAGACTTGGGAGTCCAGAATGGGGTGTTTCAGGCCCTGTGATGACAGCAGAGCCCAATGGGAAGAAGAAAGACTCCTCTTCTTCCCTGGCAAGGACTCAACCAATGAAAAGCCATGGACTCTGTTTACTACGGCCTCCCCATCTTCCCCCAACCAACCCCCCATAAAAGTCAGCTCCTTCCCTTACCACGTTGGGGGACTCGCACCTGGCTCGCTATGGCTGCAGACTCCAAACTGCAATTGTCAGAGAGAGAAATTTTCCTCTACCCTTCAAGGATCTTCTGGTTGGTCTAACAATTAAGTGGACATGAAACAGATTAACAAGAGAAAATCAAACAGAAGTTTAATGACATGTACACACAGGAGAGACCCAGGAAAATTAACTCACCAAAATGGCCAAAACCCCCACCTTAAATACCAAGAGGATGTTAGGGGTCGTGGTTTGAGACTTCAAAGGTGAGGAAAGCAATTCACATGGAGATGGAAAAGCAAATGTTTGGTAAATAAATGTCTGCTGGGATCCGCAGAGACAGTGGGACCCAGAGTGGACTCTGATCTCTAGGCGTTCCCCCATCACACCGAGACCATGCTGTCCGCAGCTGTCTCCGATGATTGCTCTATTCTGGGAACAGGCCCTCTAGTAAAATCTTTTAGGCAGTTAGGGGGAAGGCCAAAGTTTCTTCCCAAGTTTTCTGGGCCTTCATTGTTTTCAGCTTGAAATAATTCTCATGACAAAGAGGCATTTTAGGGTAGCAAGTTTGGCTCCCCTCCACAATTCTCTGCTGATCCAAATAAACCCACCTTTTTGGAGAAATATCTGGCAGTCTCTGTTTCAGATCAACAGTGTATACAGCTTCCTTGAAGACAAGACACCTGACCTGAATCTTGAAAAGAGATTCCAAGCAAAGAGAAGGGCAGGGCAGGTACACAGAGGCAGCAGACGACAAGCAGAGAGCTGGGATGGGTGGGGGGGGGAGGTGAGAAGGTGGGGAGGTGAGGCTGAAGAAGAGGCAGGGGTGAGGGCTAGGAGGCCCAAGGCTGATGGCTGAAGCAGGTGGGTTAATCCTGTAGCAGACCAGAGCCCTGGGAAGCAGGGGAAAGAGAAGGTTAGATTAGCTTCTTGGAGACACTGCTCTGGTGGCAGCCTGGATACCAGAGTGATGGTGAGCACGGGTGGCGGTGGGATACTGAGCTTAGTCACCAAGGAGAAAAGTCCCGGGGAGAGGCAATTAGAGCCCAAATTCCAGCAGTGGAGAAAGGGATGGGGAGGAGAAGGTTCCATCCTGCTGCCCCACAGCCCAACCAGCCTTCCCATCTCCTCCCACAGCCCTCTTTCCTCTCTGCCCTCTGCCAGTCCTTCCCCAGCAGACCCCAGCCTTCCGATGATCCACCTGCTGCAAGTTTTCCCTTAAACCACTGGGAAGCCAGAAGCCAGGGGAGAGGGAGAGACTAGTCAGGGAGGGGGCAGAGCAGAGACCCCCCCAGAGTCCCAAGCCCATCATCCATGCTTTCATCTGCTCTTTGCAGTTTATTAAGTCCAGTTACTTCTCTATTGGCTTAATTGAACTGTACACCTAGACAGATGTGAGGGGTTAAGCTATGCTGTTGGGGAATAGGGGTTCTAACTCTGGGGTGGTCTTATAGCATCATTTCCTTTTTCCTTTTAATGGAAACAATTTTTCCTCCTCCCCCACCTGCCATCCTGCTCCAGGATGTCCAGGCAAAGACTGACCACTCCGGGGAGACTATCTCCCAAATAGGGTTCCACGGTGAGAGTTTCCTCATAAGAGCTTATTCTTTGCTTCTAGAAGACATTTCAATAAATATCAGATTAGATTCTCATGTAAACAGTGTCTGCTGTGGGGAGAGGAGAGAATGAAAGTGTCATGAGACTGTTAGGAAATGGATCAGTGACTTTCCAACTCTTACTTTGGTGAAATCAAAACCAACATGCATTTCCAAGCACCTGCCTGGTTGATGCATTGCACTAGGGAGTGGGGTTGGCAGTGGGTGAGTAAGATCACAGCCCAGTCCTGTCCTCAGGGAGGTTGGTACACCAGCGTATGGAGCACAGAGGATGTGGACGACTCTGCCCAAGGATCTGGGAGTGCTTTGTCTGAACTGGGTTTTTTAATGGTAAGTGGGTGTTAGACAGGCAAAGACAAGAGCATTCAGAGCTGAGGAAACAGCGTGACTGGTGGTATGGGGGTATGGGGTGCTGGGCAGGGGAGACAGTGGGTGTGGCTGGAGGCCTGGGTACTTGGGACAGAGTGGAGAGAAGACGGTAAAGTTGCCTGGGGGTTGGTGCAAAGGCCCTGGGACACCAGGCGCTGGGGTTGGGCTTTACTGAAGTACAGGCAACTAGAAGGGCAGGGTGTATTTTGTGTTTTAGGAAGATAAATAGATGGACCAGAGAGAGGGGTGAAGGTGATGAAGCCTGCTTCAGGCAGTGGGCTGGGGACAAAGGGACAGTGTCTCAAAAATATTTAGGATGTAGGATTGAGTTGAGCTGGCTGCTGATGGTGTGAGGAGAAACGTCTGACAGAAAGTTTGCTAGTTTGGGGAAATAGGTCCCTACCGTGCACTTGGATACCTGAGGAGGGGTAATGCTTTTACAAACTGGTATCGTGTTGGGTGAATCTAAGGATGGAATTGCCTAAGGACTTGTCAGAAGGCAAAAAGGAAGGGTTAAAGGAGGGCATATGAAGAGATATTTGGCCTTTGTGGCCAGATGGAACCTGCTGGTTTTCCTAATGTCTGCCAAGTCTGCTGTATGTAGTGGGGCTCTCGATCCACACATGAAGCATTTCTGGGAGGCTGGTCGGATGAAAGCACACATTGAATGCAGTACTAGACAGACATCAGGTGGAGCTCACTAGAAGGCAGCTGGAGCTTGGATATCAGAAGACAGAGGGTGGGAAATCTGGGCCCAAAGAATTAGCATACTGCAGGAAGCTAAGCCAGCGGTGTGGGTGGAATCGTTCAAGAAGCGGGAGGACAGAAACCCAGGGAGCAGCTAAGGAGGGGGTGGCAGTGGAAACTGAGCGAGGAAGAAGATAAGGAGAGAACAGAGGCTGGGTATCACTCTATGATGGACTAGGCTGGTCACGGGGCAAGTAAAATCAGTAAAGCCAGTGAGAGTAGTAGACAGGTAGAGTGGGAGCAAGGGGAATGGGTTGGGGCTGGGCGGGGAGGAGGGCAGGAAGTGGTATGTTAGCCTGGGCGGTCAGCCCCTGTGTGGGCTCTAAATTCTCTCAATCCAGGCTCAGCCTAGTTTGCTGTTGGTCCATCATCCACGGCTCTAAGGGAGGCTGACATCTTGATCTTCTGGGGCTTAGGCCTCCAGGATCAGATGTAAAGCAAGAAGGGTCTTATAATCTCCCTTTGCTCAGGCTTCTGGACCCCTGGGCCAATACCACTCTCTCCTGTTTTGCACTGAAACAAATATCAGTGTCAATACCATTCACTGATATTTCTGAGCATGGCTTTGAGCTTGTGGTAGGAACATTCCAGGAGAAAAGCAAGAAAAAAGCTTCTTAAGAATCTGCTGCTCATTGGCTGAGAGATTGGGTGTTGGGCTGATTGATGAAGGTCTGGATGCTCAGCAGTCAGGGGAGAAAAGCACTCCTCCCCTGCCATCAGAAGAGCCACATGGCCTTTCCTAATCCTGGCAGGCCAGCTGCCGTCTTCATGGTTAAGCACCTCTAACAATTACCATGTGTCAGCTGGAAATTTTACTTAAATAAAGAAACAAATGGCAATCCTAATAATGCCATAAAGGGTCTGTGTGCCTAGGTTTACATCACAGGTGGAATCCTGTTCTATATGTGCAAACTTTAAATGTATGAAGTTTTATAATCATCTCTGAAGATTTAAAAAAATTTTTTTAAATTGAAGTATAGTCAATATACAATGTTCTGTTAGTTTCTGGTGTACAACATAGAGATTCAGTTATACATACATATATTCTTTTTCCTATTCTTTTTCATTATAGGTTATTACAAGATGTTGAATATAGTTCCCTGTGCTATACAGTAGGACCTTGTTGTTTATCTGTTATATATATAGTAGTTAGTATCTGCAAATCTTATACTCTCATTTTATCCCTCTCCACCCCCCTTTCTCCCCAGTAACCACAAGTTTGTTTTCTATGTCTGTGAGTCTGTTTCTGTTTTGCAAATAAGTTCATTTGTGTAAAAATTTTTTTTTTGGATTCCACGTGTAAGTGACATCATATGGTATTTTTCTGTCTCTTTCTGGCTTACTCATCTCTGAAGATTTTTAATGTGAGGATGTGACTGAAGGAGGCGGCTGCACGTATGGGGAAATCTGTGGCATCTTATTTTGACAATTTTGTATCGACAACTCATTTTTTTCTTTAAATTTTTTTTCTGGAATGAACTTGAACCATTAGGGTCATTTCTGGTTCTTATCCATTTACTTATAGGCTGTGTAACACGCACTGTGCTAGGATATCTGTGGAGAGGTAATGCTTTCATAAACCACCTTCTGGTGTCATGTCAGGTGTATCTCCAAGTGGACTCACCTAAGGATGTGGCAGAGGCAAAAAGGAAGAGCTAAAGGAGGGCGTATGAAGAGAGATTTGGCCTTTGTGCCCAGATGGGAATCTGCTAGTTTTTTCTAATGTCTGCAGTTGTGCCATTAATGTCAACCACTGTCTGCTGTATAAAGCGGGCTCTCACTCCAGACCCTCACATGAGGCATTTCTGGGAGACTCCCAGGGACTGCACTGGGGCTGTTTGCTATACATGTCGGTTCTTGAGGGCAGCGTCTCAGATCTAGTTGAGGGATAACAGGAAAATCCTGTTTGTGTCTCTGTGTCTCTCTGACCTGCACTAGAAATATTTTTGGCAGTCCTCTAGTTGAAACCTCATATTACATGTGATGAGAACAATGGAACTTGCTCTTTTTTCTTCTTTATCATGGCTACCAAAAATCACAGACATGTTTTTCAGATCAGAATGTTGGGGACCTTATTGCCTCCAAATTTTCCAGTCAGAGATGAAAGAGCTGGACATATGGCAAAAGCACACTGCCAGTCTGATTGCTCTTTTCTATTTGCTGAAAGGCAAGGCTCAGAGGATCCGGAGTTAGAAGAATGAGCTTGGGACTGGGGTGTACCGGGAGATTCCCATCCAACGGCGTCTTGTTTCAAAATTGTTTTAAAGCCTTAAACATGAATGTAGCTGCAACTTCACATAGAAGGTAAGATCCTGTGGATCCAGAGTGACTCTGGTGACTGCCCCTCGATCTGAGCAGGGACAACTCCCAGGAAAGGGGAGCAGAGCTTGAGAGACACCCCAACTGTGTCTCCTACTCCATTCAATTGAAGATGAATTTGCTCGTCTGTACACCTGAACTTCAGGAAATTTTCATTTATACTGAGTCCCTAGAATCTGAAAATGCTCTCCTTTCCTATGGAGATGATAATTAAGAGAGAAAGTTTATTGATCTTACTTTCAGATCAAAATCTCCATTATGTTGATCTAGGTCTTTGATCTTTGTTGCAAACCTAGCCTTGAGGGATTTATGTTACTTCCCATATTGTAGTTTCAGATCCCGGCCACCATCACCACCACCACCACCATCCCTCACCCACCCACAAACACATAAGCTAAAACAACAGATGTCTCCTTGGATATTCAGCTTAAAAGTTGTCATGGTTGGCCTATTGATTGATATCAATCATCTGAGTGGTGAATCTCAACGTGTAGTATCCCATAATATTTTATTTCACAAACTCTAGCATTTCCAAGAGTGCTGTGAGATCTGGGTGTGATGTGTTTTACTGAATTGAAATGAATATTGCTTTGAGACTTGACTATTTTCCAGTACCCAATAAGCTAATAAGTGACATGGAAGCCTCCATGGGGAATCTTGTTCAAATGGATGCATCCAGGAGACCCATGATCCATTATCATGGATCTAGTTGATGGGATTAGCAGTGGGACTAAGAGAGTCTCAATCCTGAGAGCTTTGAATTGGAACTGTGAGTTACTGTTTAGTCATTCCTGCAGGTCAGTGGACAGAGGACATGTAAACTAGGGAGTGAGGGCTGCCATGTTGGGTCGGGGCATGCTGAAGCAGTGGTGGCTGGTTTGCTGAGGGACCAGTGGAGCAGACAATCTGAGAGACAATGTGAGGGAGGGGAGCTGGCTGCTGGCTTCCTGGTCTAGTACCCTGTGGGCCCAGTCATGCTGGAGGCCCCTGGAATCCATTAGCCACCTCAAGAGCCTTCCATAAAGGCCTTTTGCTGAAACTAGTTTGAAGTGATGTCTTTATCTTGTGACCCAAAAAGCTTTGACTACAAAAAATGGTAACCAAAGCAAAATGCATATCTTAACCAGTAACTAACACTGAGGAAGAAATCTAAACAGAAGCAGACATTAAGAATGTATTAGTCATTTTTCCTTGTTGAAAATTTTAGAGCAGGCATTCTTAGCTTTTGGGGAGTGGTAGTGGTTAGAGTTCTTTAAGAAACTCAGGGAAGTTATGGACCCTCTCTTTAGGAAAAAAAAAGCACATTTTGCATATAATCCATGGACCACAGGATAAGTATTTAGGTAATTAGTGTTGATCTGAGCCTTAACAAATATGTAAACTTAGGGAACTATATTCAATATCTTGTAATAACATTTAGTGAGAAAGAGCATGAAAATGAATATATGTATGTGTATGCATGACTGAGAGACTGTGCTGTACACCAAAAACTGACACATTGTAACTGACTGTACTTCAATTTAAAAATATGCAAATACATGTGTTATTGTCATTATATCTCCCATTTATATTATAAGCTTCTTTCTAAAGGATAAAAGCATTGTTTCTCTGTAAATTTACTTTACCTGATGGCTCAAGTAGTATTGTTCAATGAAGTTATTATTATCTGTTAAATTATTAGATATATATTTTATCAAAATACTTTATAATACTTAAAATACTTTTTTCATTATTAAAATGCTTTTTGCATGCCAACCATGATCTGTGCCCCACACATCATTAGTAATCAAAGAAAAGAAAATCAAAACCATAAGATACCATATATACAATGGAATACCACTCCATCATAAAAAAGAATGAAATGCTATTTGCACAACGTGGATGTATCTAGAGAGTATCATACTAAGTGAAGTAAGTCAGACAGAGAAAGATAAATACCATATGATATCACTTATATGTGGAATCTAAAATATGATACAAATGAACTTATTTACAAAATAGAAACAGACTCAGAGACACAGATAACTAATTTATGGTTACCAAAGGGGGAAGGGGGTGGGGGAGGGATAAATTAGGTGTTTGGTATTAGCAGATACAATAAACAGATAAAATAGATAAACAACAAGGTTCTACTATATAGCACAGGGAGCTATATTCAATATCCTGCAATAAACTATAATGGAAAAGAATATGAAAAAGAATATATATTTATATATATATATATGAATCACTTTTCTGTACAGCAGAAACTAATACAACATTGTAAATCAACTATACTTCAATAAAAATTTTAAGAAATTAAATACCACTTACACTAGGAGGCTAAAATAAAGAAGACAAATATTAATGAGTGTTAGTGAAGATGTGGAAAACTGGAATCCTCATTCATTGCTGGAGGGAATGCAAAATGGTGCAACCACTTTGAAAAACAGTTTGGCAGTTTCTCAAAAAATTAAACATAGAGTTTAATAGCAATTCCATAGCAATTCCATTCCTAGGTATCCATAAGAGAAATAAAACTTGTTCACACAAAAAACTTGTAAGTGAATGTTCATACCAGCATTATTCATAATAGTAAAAAAGTAGAAACCCAAATGTCCATCAAATGATGAATGGATAAATATTGGAAAATTATTCAGCCATAAAAAGGAATGGAGTACTGATACACACTATAACATATGTGAACCTTGAAAACATTACACTAAATGAAAGAAGCGTCACAGGAGACCACATAATGTATGACTCCATTTATAGAAAATATCTTGAACAGGCAAATCTATAGAGACTGAAAGTAGCTGAGTGATTGCCAGCGGTTAAGAGGAAGGAGGAGAGCTGCTAATGGGTATGGGTTTTTTCTTTTTTTGGAGTGATAAAAATGCAAAAGTCATGATGATTGTATACCTCTGTGAATGGATTAAAAACCACAGAATCATACACTTTTTTAAGGATAAATTATGTCTCAAGCTGCTCTAGAAAACTCTAATTTGGGGGTCTCAAACTCAAGCCAAAGGCCAAATTCTTGTTCTTCAGTGTCAACCTCGTCCTCTTCCTGTGCTCTATAGCACGTAGAGAGTGGACCACCACTCATCTGCTTACACAAAGGAGAAACCGCTAGGTCATGCTTGGCATCTTGTCTCTCCCTTTCCCCACAATATTTAGTCCAACCCTGAATCTTATCAATTTTACCTCCTAAATACTGCTTTAGTTTTTCCACTTGTCCATATCTATAAAGACTGCCACATCCAAAGCCACTATCATCTCTTGTTAACAAGCTTCTTATCTGGCCTCTTTATTCACTTCTGCCTTTCTTCAATTTGCCACCCACGCAGCAGCTGACAGTGCTGGGTCATGCTAACTGTATCAGCAAAGCTGGGCACCAAAATATTGAGGCAAAATTTCTTCGAAATTTTTGTTATTTTGTATCAGTTAGGATACAAAATTTCTGCAAGTAATAGATACCCCAACTTATGCTGGCTAGGGCAGGGGGAAAATGTTTTATCTTCCCTCACAAGTTCAGGGTTAGGTAGGCTCTAAAGTTAGGCTCAGTCATGTCTTGAAGCACTTATATTTTTCCTGTCTTTCCATTCGGCTACCTCCCCTCATGGTGGTAAGGTGGCTGCCAGCAGCAAATAGGCAGCATATCCCCTGATCACATCCTGTGGGAGAAGGAAAATCCCTTCCCCAACTACAATTCTTCCCTTCGCCTGAATTAAGCAAATTTAAGTTACATGTGCACTGTGGACCCGAGAAAGACCAAATGCTCATTGGCATGGACTGGCTGAGGTTTAGTTGTGCATCTCATGGACAGTTGGACAAAACTTGAGGATCTGCTGAGGAGGAAGAAGAAGTGTGGTTGCTTGCCCCTGATCTAATACAGTTCTTCTTTTATGTAAAGCTTGAAACATATGGAAGGGGCCCTTGTATACTGCAGAAAGAGGAAGGTGACTTAAGCAAAATGTCATGTACAGCATGAGTTTTCTCCCATCTGTTTCAATATTCAAAACACTTCATTTTCTGTCATCTGGCACAAGCAAAATTTAATAATTTATCTACAATTCAGTGAAGAGCTTTCTAATGTTACTGCATTATGACAAAGTTAAAACAGAAAGGCTATCATATGGGATCAGGTATGGGTCATTCTTTTTCCAATTAAAAAAATACTGAGCACAATGACAGAGGTTCACTAACTGTATGGGTAAATACAAAGTCACAGCCTTCCCCTTTCGGGCTGTATGCAGTTAAGCAACATACATCACACACCTACAAGTATGCCAGTTTTAAGTAAAAAGGAAACATATTTTTGGCACGGTTATAGGATAAGGTGAAAGCCTTCTTTCAGATAGCCTTAGGTGTATTATAGGTAATTAAGTTATAAAAATCTGCTGTATTTAAAATCAAGCACATCTAACCAAGAAATAAGAGATGCTGTCTAATCTTTAGAAAAATGAGGTTATTTATTTCAACATGTACTTAAGTCATTAGCGAGTGTCGAGGTCCAGGTAATTCATCTCCCCATACCTGCATCTGGTTGCAGCTCCTGGAATTATACTGTGGAAGCTCTCTTCCCCTACGTAGTCAGGATCTGTCGCTGGTCAGTTAAAAAGTCAGCTACAGTGAGCAATCATAAAATTATAATAAATACCCTTAAAAACTATTTTTAATTTAAAACATACACAAGCACCCACGCATCCAGCATTCCTCTGATATCAGGCTAAGGCTTTTTCTTTGATGGGGTCTGCTGGCCGGGGCTGCACGTAAGAGATCCGGTAGCACAGCAAACAGCCTTGTCAATGTCAGTTTCAGGGCAGTGAGGGCCCAAGACCCTCGTGGAGCAAGCCGAGGGCAGAATTCTTCTAGATTTTGACACCCCTTTCCACCCACTTAAGCATTCACATTTATTTTGCCCACACCTAATTCCACAGCATTTTTTTTCTCCTTGAGAAAGGCCTGTCTTGATCAGGTCTTTCTCAAGCATTCAACTTATTTTCATAGAGCTTACACCTCTCTTCACACTCATCTTTGTTTGATTTTGGTAATACTAAATTAAATTACATTATTACTAAGTATAACTTGCATAAACAAGTTTGGGAACAAGTGAAAAGCGTACAACTTGAAAAGTATACAACAACTTGAAAAGCATACAAGTCAGAGAGAGAAGTGATTGGCCCATCAGGGATTTAGTGGTTCTAAAAAGTGTGTGGGCCTTGAGCACCCGCCCTGTTTTTCCGCAGAGAACAGAGGTTCAGAGGTCTGAAGCACAGGAAAGCTGAGTTGGTTTAAGAAGCAAAACATCTAAATTCAGAAACTTGCTAAAGTTTATGTGGAAACTCGTGAGGGAGGCTAACAAAGATTTGATAGACCTTCCTTTGCTGGGTCTCTGGTGGGACCAGCAAGGCTTCTCTGAAGGTGGGTGCAGTGCCTGAGCCCACATTTGGATGTGTGTAGTGTCACTGGGTCTACTCCTGGTGAGTGCTCTAAAATATTTAAATATATCTCTCTGTGAAGGAGGCAGGCAAGGAACTATTCCTACTTTATGTTTAATAAAACACTGAAGTCTAAGGTAGCCTTAATATAGGTTGGATAACTAAGGATAATAAAGTTCTCCAGGACCCACCTGCTAGCCAAAAGGGGAAAAACCGACCCTGTTTCCTGGTGCCCTGTTGTGATACAACAGCAGGTCTACAGCGGGCTTATACAGTGATCTTCATTTACCTTCCTTAATGGTTGGATCGCACACTAAGAATCAGACACCAAAATGATAAAAGTGGTGGTGCTTCAGGATGGGCCATGGAATTAGAAGTATATCCTCTCTACCCTCTAAACGTTTAAAGTGAAATGGTATTACTTTTGTAAATAACAACAACAAAAACACCACCACAATTTGCCACCACAGTTGACTGGTAATAATAAGCAGAAGCAGTTTAGTCACAATCTGTAGCCATAATATGAGAACCTCAATTTGGGTAATTTTTACTGAATTCATTGGGAAGACCAAGCAATTCTTTTAAAATTTTCCTATTGTTTTATCTCATATGGTTTAAAACCCTTAAAAGAAACAAAAACTAAGCAAGACAAATCCATGGCTACTTTCCTAACTAGCATTTAGGAAGCTCACCAAGTTATGGAATCTCTATCTTAAAAGGTTTAACCAGTCTTCCAAATGGCAGCATTGAATGGGGTTGTTACAAACTCTGGAGTGAAATTGCCACTTACCAGCTGAGTGACCTCAGATAGTTCCTTAACCTCTCTGTGCTTCAATTCCCACATCTGTAAAAGAGTGGTAATAATATTACCTACCTTACTGTTAAAGGGTATTACATAAGTTTAGGTGCTTGTTAATGAGTTATGTGTAAACTGCTTTAAACAGTGCCTTGCATGAAACAGGTTCCATACAAGTTTCATAAATACATGCAAAATTTTTTAAATGTCAGTGAGTTTACTAAGTATATATTTTAGCATTAAGAATAATAGTTTTTGTATTATTTTCAGCATCTCATTCAGCATTCTTATCCTTCAAGATTTTTATTAACAATTTCTACTAAGTCAAGTTAAACTGATGCTTAATGAAATGTATGCTGTATTTAGAACAAGTAAACTAAATGTCCAGGATAGGGTTTATAGATTATGAAATGCAGACCTTCGATGATGTCATTTGCTGTGCCCATTAATAAACAGCACTTCTTCCCAAAGCTTCCCCAGTGTGGTGGCCCCTGAGAGATGGGGCTGATGCACCAGGAAAGAACCCAGGAAGAAAGGATATATGTGTTTGCTAGTTGTTTTAGAACAGGAACATAAATTCTTGGATGCTCCTCCCTTCAAAAGGTGGAGCCTAATCCCCTCCCCTTGACTTTGAGATGGACTTAGTGACCTGCCTCTAACAAATAAAATGAAGTGGAAGTGGTGGTGTGCCACGTTAGAGACTAGGTCTTTCCTCACTTGGATCTGGAGGAAGCTGGAGGAAGCCAGTTGCCATGTCATGAGGACACTCAGCAGCCTTGTGGAGAGGTTCACGTGTGCAGAGCTGAGGCCTCCTGCCAACAGCCACGTGAGGCAGTCATCTTAGAGGATTCTCCAGCCCCAGTCAAGTCTTCAGATGATGCTGTCTGACCTGAGTGAAACCTTATGCAGGGAACTGAGCCAGAACCACTGGCTGAGCCACTCCCGGATTTGGCCAGAAGAAACTGTGGTCATTTTTTAAGGTGCTAAAACAACTTTGGTGGGGGGAAGAGTATAGCTCAGTGGTAGACTGCATGCTTAGCATGCATGAGGTCCTGGGTTCAGTCCCCAGTACCTCTGTTAATAAACAAACAAACAAACAAACTGAAATCACACACCCCCAAATGAAAATAAGTAAGTAATGTGGTTTTAAAACAACTTTAGGGTAATTTTCTACACTGCACACATAACCACTATGGTGTGTGTTAATGGATGAGTGGAAAAGATGGCAGGGTGAATACCTTTCCTAGACCTAATTGATTCACCTGGTGAAATCCCATCATCTTGACCCAAGAACTATCGCCAAATTGCTCTGATAAAATGGTTTCTTTTTAATTCCTGCTTAGTTGTTACCTTCTATGTCAGCAGCATGTCAGGGTTTGTCCTACCACTTAGCGTAACTGCCTAGAATATCTGTTTTGAAGTTTGAGTGTGGCCTCAGTGTGACAGAGAATGTTACTAGGAGAGGGCTGGTAGCTTGGCTACAGAGAGTGAAGACTGCAATAAACTGGGCTTTGATTCTTTGTCCTGAAGGGTCAGAAACTATTTTATCGTAATATTCAACTCACAGACTAAACTGACAGAGATGGACACATTCACATGAGACTGATGGATAAATCAGAAAGCCTCTCTAAATTTACCATGTTCAGAATGGCATTCTGGTGCTGTCATCCAGAGTCCCTCCTTTTCCTAAATTATAGCTCAGATGCCACACCAGCAATCAGAGGGTGGCTCTGTTAAGCCTACAACTAGAGCCAAAGTGGCAAGTCTTGAGGTATGTTCTTTCACATACAAGCCACAGCAAGTCTTGATAAACTGACACTACCTGGAGTAGAGAACACTTCTGGTCCTCGAATGGTCCACATCTCTTGGATTCAGTACCTTTCCTCTGTGGGTAACACTGTATTCACACTGTCACATTTTGTTTCTCTAAACTCATACTATATTGACATTTTTTGTTAACGTTTTCTTTCCTCAAATGAGTTAACAGCACTTAAAAGGGACAGTCACCTGGGAACTGTTGAGGCTCTTCTCCCATGTTGATTTAATTAGTTTAACTCTCTGGGGTTATCTCATTACCAAATCCTTGGGAGGTGTCTCACTGTTGTCTTCACAGACTACCTGTATAGTTTGGAGCACAGGGCATTTATTAGCATATCAGAATTTGTCCAGAAATAATATTTCAGACTGGCACAGCATTTCAAGGGCAGTTTTGTAATTTCTGATCTTTTATCTAGAAATTTTCATGATCAACAAAATCCTAAGTTGATCATCTGGGTTAAAAAATGAATAAATAGCAGCTATCAAAAAGTAGGGCATTTATATGATATTTTCCTTTCTCAAACCACTCTATGTAGTCAGTTTTCTAACCTGAGTCATGAATATTCTTACCAAAATCAAGTCATTCACATTTGGAACAAAAGCAAATTTGTACCAGTCAGTTTCAGAAATTCAAAAATAGTTCTTTACTATCCACAATTAAAAATTGTTTCAAAAGAAAATATTTTAGCATTTAATATCTTAGTATTAATTGACATCTACTGATTTGAAAGTTAAAAAGTATGTCGTATTAAATGTATGCACTTGAATCATTAAAAAAAACTTGGAATTACAGTAAAATCCTGAACATTTTGCCCATTATGTAATTAGGTAAATAGAATTATAAGAAAGTCAATAATTAGTGATTAGTACTGTACCAAAATAATTTCATATATTTATAAATATATCAAAATTTCTTCTAGTTTCATTGTCCTCAGAGACCTAAGAATAACACTCAATGGTCATTTACTTGTCATCGTCATCAGACATCATTCTTTCTGACTTTGTATTCTACTGAATACATCTTTCCCTGATTACTAAGTTTTTTTTTCTTGGAAACAAAATGAAGTCTAAATTAATTCAATAGCTGCTGAAATTTCACCTGAAATTTTAAACAGCTACAAACTCACAAAAGGAAAAGGTAAACACATTAGCTTTAATATATAGCTAATATGCAATAAAAATTAAAAGCTATTTTGGGAAAGTTGATGCAAGTAGAAAAATTGATTAATGTATATTCACTAAAAGTCCCGTCATCAACATTTTTATTTAATTTAGTAAATGCTAGAATATAAATACATAACAATAGGCTCTTTCTTATCATGGGTAGCCTTTCATATAACTAAAATTCATGGCCAACATTTTATATAACAAGACAACACAAAACAAAAAATTTGTAAACTATCAGAAAAGGGAAAAGGGTATCATAAAATAATACATTTTACATAAATTATAGAGCACAGTTACAATGAAAATCCATTACTTTCCCCTCTAACTCAGTTTTACAGAATAAAGTCAACACATATTATTCTGTGGACTGCTAAGAGTGCATAAACATTGTGGCCTTTTCAAAAGACAGTGGTCAAAGACAAATGTTATCTTGATGTCATATATTGTTCTTAGTTCTTAACTGGAGTTGAGCTTCCTTTCATAGTCTTCTTTAAGTGATGATAGTTTGGCAAGATTTTCATCAGGAAATCCAGCTGTAGTGTCTGGGGCTAAAGAGATAAGAGAATTAAGAACTGACCAGCAGAAAGCAAAGAATACCAGGTAAAAATGACTTTCACCACATCAGGGAATTACAGGTGATTTTCACTGACTTGTTTCTGCTTCTCTGTTTAATTTACAATGATGACACATTAAGTTTAGTAATAAGAAAAAGCCAAAAAATTTTACATAATTTTTGGAAGAGGGTATAGCTCAGTGGTAGAGTGTGTGCTTCGCACGCACAGTCTTAGGTTCAAGCCCCAGTACCTCCATTTAAAAAAATAAATGAATAAATAAACCTTATTACCTCCCCTGGGGGGGAAAATATATATGTTAATCAGTTTTCAACCTTGCTTTTATAGATTTCACTTTGGCCTCTAAGAAGTGAAAAAGTTCCAATTATAGTAGACAACCTAAGTAAAACAGCCCAAGTACACTGCTTTCTACACGACCCACACAGCACCGAGCTGTGATACTCACCTGATCTTCACTCTTCATACATCAGCTTTGCCCAAACCTCCCTCGTTGTAAAACTCACTTGGGGTGCTTGTGAAAATTATGGATTTTCATGCCCTCGCCCTAGATACTTGGTTCAAAAAATCTGGGGAATCCTTTCTTAATAAGGACCTCTACATGATCCTTATGATCAGTGAAATATGGAAAACAGGGTTGCACACCATTGTGTATTAAACTTTAGATATTCCTGCTCACTTCATTCTAATCTCCCTTAACCCAACTCCAGTTTCATTTATGCCTCTTCAGTCATTTTTGCTGTTAAGCAGAAAGATGGTGAAAAAATACTGGATTTGTTCTTATTTCCTTTTTGGTCATAGAAGTAATGCTTGCTTATAATAGTAACAATAAATGCCAAACATTACAGAATTAGAATAACCCAGAAAGAACTGGAATTTTAATTTCTGATAAAATATGGCTAAGAATCAGAGACAAAGTGCTAAATGTCTTGAAAAATATTTTCTTTAAGGGAGGGGATGGAGGCTGGGTAACTAAGGAAATATACTGAGTGTGCCAGGCAGTGAGGCTCAAAACTTCAGAGTATCTCCTATCCAAAGGAAGCCCCAAATGCTCTATCTTATATCCTACTCTAACATGAATCTCCAAATATGTACTTTCCATTATCCTTGGTTATTAGGAAGGGACAATTTCTCATAAGCCAGGAAAATATCTAAAAAGACTTGCATATTCACAAGCTGTGTTAATTTTCCAGCCAACTAGGTTAGTAAACTAATAGATGGACCCAAGGTGGCTGTCCAGTCTAAATTTGTATATATTTGTATACATTTGGCAGGTTGATTTCTTACCCTCGAAGGCTGATATTTTAGGAGCAAATCAGCATAGTTTGTAAGGCATGGTGATTTATCTCTAGTGAAAATACGTAAGACCAGGAGTAATATCTCTGGGTTTTCTTTTTTTTTTTTTTCTCTGGGTTTTCTTTTCCCATAATATGTCACTGTCGCCTCTGGAGATATTTCTGATATTACAGATTTAACAACACCACTACAAAGAAAATTCTGGTTTTAGGAATGTTTCATAATCATTTGATTTTTAAATAGCAGGCTTGCTGCCCATTAAAACAATTATGTGGTATTTTGGGAAAATCAGCGGCTCTAGAAAGAACTGTTTTTAAAGAGAGGTACCAGTACCTGTGGCCGCTCAGTCTGCACCCGACGAAGGCAGTCTGCGCCATAGATCACTGTGTTCTCAGGGATGACTTCAAATGTATTCAGGTTGCAACAAGCCCCGATGATGCAACCACTCGTCAATATGACGTTTCTGCCCACATACGCTGCAGTAAAGACACAAAGAGAACTACCACGTAAGACACTGAATGATTAGAACACTTATTTCTATGTTGATGCAAGCATAAAAATACAAACTGGCCTGAAGACTCCAGTTAATAAGAATTTGTACAGCAGACAGGCAAGCACCAGACTAGGTGCCATTAAATGGACTCAAAATAGAGCTCTCCTGCTGACTATCTGTATGACCTTGGGCAAGTCACTACAGATTCTCTAAGCAAGTTTATCCATAAAATGGAGACCATCCCACTTCATAGTTTGCTGCAAGGAATAAAGGAGATAGTAAATGTAAAGTGCTAAGCATAGGTTTGACATACAGGAAGTACACAATAAATAGAAAATGACAGTGATCATCATCATCATAACTGGTAATCCAAATTAAAATAAAAACCATTAACTAGATTAAAAAAAAGTCTAATTTTATGATTTAAAAAAAGAAGCATTTTCTTTCATGCCAATCAAGACCAACAAAGAAAAAGCACCATTCTAAAGAAGTCTCATCACTCCAGTTCTTCCTGGGCAAGCTCCTGGAGCTGCCTCCCAGCAGTCGTGGTGACCCCCTGCCTAGCTCCACTTACATTTGTTTCTGATGGGCTAGGGGTAAAGCCCTCTTGAAATTAAAGAAGGCAAACTGCTAGAGAAGTTGATTTTTTTTCTTTAACTATATAATGTCATTAATCAACTAAATTACCATTGACACTAGTTTTCAGTAGAAATCTTTTTCATATCTTTCACCTGAAGTTTATGGTTTAATTCAATCCTGATTTAAATATACACAGCTAAAATTTAAACTTACTAGCTAAAATGTTAACTTAATGTATTAAACATATTGGTGGATTTGGTTTCTTAAAGGCAAAGAATCAGTCTCACAGCTATGTTAGCCCACTTCGAACCACACCTTCCTTCCAAGCACACCACTGTGCCATGGTCTGTACTTAGGCTGTTTTCCAGAATACCACAAAGAGAAAGGAGTTAATTACTTTCCACAATGAAGTTCCAAACATAGCTTACCTTTTGATTCAATAACATTATTATCTCCCATTTTCATGGCTTGGGAATCTGTAAGCCAGAGTTAAGTAAACATTGTAAACATGTTCATCTTTTTTCCCTGCTAATTCACTCTGTCCTTATCCTGCACTGGGGCAGAGACGGAGGCATGGGAGGGGCCACGCAGGCTGGCCTAGCCAGAACTCCTTGTCCAGGGCAGACTGAAAGTAAAGTTTTAACCTTTAAATAGAAATATCTCCAAGTATAAATAAATGACTTCTATTTTTTAAAGAAATGAGCATCTTATATCCCAATTTTATGAGTAACATTTTCACAATTGTTTTAAGAAAATTAAAACACCCAATCACTTAAAGATAACACTGTTAATGGTTTGATATATGTTTATATAAATATATGTAATTCCCTTTATAGAACTGGAAATCAAACTGTATAAAATCAAACCATATAAAATCATACTGTGTAAACTTCTGTAGCTCCCTTTACTCAGTTTACTTACATTTGTAAGCATTATTCCATACCATTTTAAAAACATAATTTTAAATGACTGCTTAGTGGTTCTAATGATCCATTTTATGCTTGCAGCTTATTTAAATATTTTGTTATTATTAAACATTTAGATTTTTCCCTTGAAGTAATTTCTATTATAAAATAATGTTTTGCTGACATCATGAAAAGATTTTACTATTTTTTAGAGTACAAAGTCAGCATAGGGACTGGTGACACTTGGGGGGAAAAAAAGCAAAGAATGAAATATTTTCATACCCATCTACCATTTTCCTGCATCAGACAATATATCATCAACCTAAAACTATACAGGAAATCAAACTGACAGAGCTGTAGTTCTCAAATCAGCACTGAAGCCTGCATTACTGTTTTGTGTCTATTGCCATTCAGTCATTGCTACCTGCCAACAAGCTGTAGCAACAGGAACAAGATGGTACCTAAAGGTGTGTATGGGTGTGTGGGTGTGTGTGTCCATGCATATGCACATCTAAAAACAGCATACTTTCTTGATTCTACTGGGTTATTCAATGAAGCAAAGGGGATAATTTGTTTGCTAAACTGTAAGTCTTTTCAAAGAGCTGGATGGCTTAGTCTTAAAAATGTAATTTATATTTATATATATACATAATATATAACATTATATATAATCATACACCTATATAAGTATTTGATAGATATATTATGACAATTTCTACGGAGATTTGGGTATGAAAGGACAGCTGGGAATGATTTATCTTAAATTACTGCAAAGGATACAACAGCCAACTTCAAAAACATTATTGGTGCCAATGATCATAGGTTTGGGTTCTGGGTCTTCAGCATCAGGAGTGATATTATCAGGGTGACTATAAAAAGAAGAGACAAATTATCAAAAAGTCAATAATGCAACCAGCAGTTCTCTTGTTTTGGAATTTGGGTTCATTCTCTCAATTTTACCTCCAGCCAGCTTAATATATGTAACGATGTAAGTAATTTTTAATCCAAGTGAATTATTTATCCTCTATGCTGGAGAAGACTTGATTCTGAGTTGAAAAAGAACTACTGAAATGTAAAGAAGTCACAGGTGTGTACAGAAGGTCAGCCTTCCTTTGTTTATTTTTCAAACTCAAAGCCCAGAGGGCCTTTCCCAGGACAAGGCTGAACAGCTGCTGGCTAGGACTTTCAGCTTGTTAAACTGGAATCAAAAATCATGCCTAACTTGAAAATTTTCCATTCTTAATCATTCAAGATTGTGAAATATAAACAGATATTCACATAAAACAATCATTTAATGCTATTAGGTGGTTAGCTGAAATATTTGGAACATAAATGTTTGCGGTCTAATAGGAGAAAGCCATTTAAAAATGGTGCTTTATCACTGACAGTTGAGTTACTGCAGAATATAGCTGTTGTTAACTGACTTACACTAAAGGTGCCAAAATATATTTTAAAAAGAACCTGCTTAATATAGTAAGAAACGCCCAAATCCTAAGTAAGCATTAAGACAAATCAATCTCTTTATCATAGTTAAATATTTTCCCAAGGTCTTTATTACAAATTCCATACATTGTTGCTATAAATTGGGTATAAGCTTGAATTTCCTGCCAAAATTTTATCTAGAAAGCTTTACAAATGCTTATAAAAATTTCATAGGTATTACAGTCTAGTTCACTAAGATCATGTACATGTCCTAATATTTGATAATTTTTTAAATCTTAACCATTTTAAAAATTGCCTCTAGGACCCCCTAATTTTTCAATATAATTCTGGGTGTTACCCCCACAAAACAAATGAAAATATATATCAGAGTTAAGTTCACATGTCTGGGCATGAATAGTATTATTTCAGCCAGAACCATGAAATTCAACCAAAAGACTCTCTTGGAGGTGGTCAGCACAGCACTGGGACGCTGGGGGGTGTACTCAGGAAATGTTTAAGGAACAGAAGAGGATGTCACATGTAATGGGAAGATTATCAGACTGAGGCTCGGAGAGTCTAGTCATCCACCTACAAGCTATCTCATCTTGGCCGAGTCTCTTCGCCCACCTGGTCTTTGGTTTCCTCATTTACTAATTACTTGTGCTGAAAAGGAGCCTTAGTGTTTCTCTAGTTCTCAATTGGTGGGCTTTCAGATGTCAGCTGGAAAATGTCCCTAGAAACAGCTGCAATGAATGGAAATACTCTCTGTGGCACTTCATTCAGAGCAGCTGTAAGAGTCTTACTCACGCGTTTATGATAAGTGCCTGTTCTTCTATGAGGTTACCTTCGCCAATCACTATTGGCCCAGCTTCCGCAATGATTCGTGCTTTAGGGTGGATCACTGTCCTGGGTCCTGTTAAAAGGATGGTAAAAAGAAATTACTTGCGGCGGCTACACTTTCAAGGAGGCTGCTGGGAGGAACGTTTCCTAAGGTTATGTGCCAGGCACATTAGGGACGTTACAAATGTTATCACTGTGGTTAGCGCCAGATCTCAAGCCGAGCCGAGTGGAGACAGCACAGGCTTTGGAGCCAGACAGCCCTGGCTCACCCTCTATTTTGAAGCCTCTGCTATCTCAGCAGTGAAATGGGAGAGGTGATAATGCCAGTCTCGCAGAGCTGTTGTAAGAACTAGGTGAAATAATGTTTGTAGACACAGTATTCTGGCACATAGTTGGCAATAACAATTAATTCCCTTCCTTCCTTTCTTTTCCCTCTTTACTTAAAACGTTGGTGCTTTCTCATGCTGGAGAACCACATAACACTTTCTCATGCTGGTGTACTACAGAAATAGTCCTCATATTAAGGACTGGAAGGGAGTTAGAAAATATAGAGACTAACCTTAACTTTATTACTTTGTCACCAACTCTGTTATTATAAGCTTACCCACTCCAAGAAGGCAGAGTTCTTGGCATCTGGTCTAGGATATGATTTTAACAGTTAAAGGTTGAAAAGGGCTAAAGGAAGGCAAGGAAAGAGCCAAGTGTGGTCACTGGAGTCCTAAGACTCTGATCATTGGAGAGCTGAGCACGACTCCAACCTCAAGTCGCAAGGGCAGGAAGGGGTCTCATCACACAATTTCCCCATCAGGGTGGTGGAGGCACTGCAGCGCCTCAACATGGACACTGGTTCTGGAATGTAACACATCCCCCTCCCTGTTCCCCACTTTTATTTACATAAAGGCCTAGCATTTTGGTGATAATGAAACCACTGGTGACAAAACATAACTTCACTGCAGCCTCTCCCCTCCAACACCCACTCCACCCACCCATACCAAGGTCATTTTTATCTGTAAACAAGCAGACAGGAAGTAACTGACTCTGAAAGTCAGAGAGGGTGGGGAGAAGTGTTGACAGAATGCGGGGAGGGAGTCAGGAAGATGACACTGTCCATGAAATTCAGTATTCAATTGTATTAATAAAGTGTACTAATAAACTGTTAATTTATTCAATAATTATTATCTGCTTGTGATAGGCATGATGCGGGGCTGTATGTTATAGAGAAACAAGGACATGCTAGTTTTGCCCTTCTGAGCTTGTCTATTTTGAAAACTGGGGATATTTAACATGCTCACTCACAGATGTATTAAAATAAATAAGGAGGTGTTCCTGGTGCCCAGAGAACTGGAAAGAATCTCAATGCGGCATATTCTTTTCCCTAAGAATGAAGTGCTGGGGACTGATAGAGGGTGGGGCCCACGACAGGATGCAGGGTCAGAGGACACACAGTCTGGTAAGAAATAACACGAGAGTGGCTTTGTTATTTCCATCACCTCTGGCTCCCCAAATCCTCAGCTGCTAAAGTAAAATTTCCCTGGCAAATTCTCCTGTTCAGGATAAGAGATTTCTGAAGATAGGATCACTCAGATTCCTGGGAAGCTTCTCAAGGTGACCATGACTGTGACTACATGTGCCTTTTTTCTTTGTTGAAAAAGTTACACACACACACACACGCATTTATAAAAGGAATACATGTTCATTAGAAAAAACTAAATCAAAGTTAAAAGATCTCTCTTCTTGCTAATCCCATTCCCCAGAGGCAACTATTTTTAAAAATATGGGGAATATTATTCCACACTTAAGTACTACTGAATATTTAGATCTGTAAATATCATTGTATATAAAATATATTTCATTACAGACTTAAAACATTACTTCAACACAAAGGAGGAAAAATACAAATTATAAGTACATACCATTTTTAAAAACCAAGGAATAGTACTTATTATTCTGCAATTTGCTTTTTTCACCTAGTTAAGTCACAGTGATTTTTCCATATAAGTATATCTAGCTAGCTATTCTTTTTAATGGCTGAATAGTATTTTACATCATATTAATATAACATAATTTATTTAACTAATCTCTTAATAATGGGCATTTAGAAGTTACCACTTTTAGGGGGAGCTGCTAAAACAATGCTGAAACAAACACGGGATTCCTTCTGTAATAAGAAATTTCTGACAGGTCTTCCAGCTGTGTGAACCACTTTAAATCTGTAGTTTGCACAGTGCCAGATTTACATTTTACGTCACAATGTTCTGATAAAGAGACACGATCTTTCTATTTTAGGTTCTTTGTAATTAAAGCCCCAGCCAGCACCTCATCCCCTGTCTAGAAAGTCTAGGCCCTGGTCTTCATCACTTAAAAGGCTCTGTGCTTAATCTCTCAAGTGCCTTAGTTTTCTCAACTGTAAAATGATGAGATCCAAGACAGCTTACCTCACTAGGTTGAAGTGTGGATTATATAACATAATGTTAGTGGGGAGATCGGGGGGTCCAGCTCATGGTTCTTCAAAACTCGAGGTCCATCACTGTCTGACACCAAGAGCTAAAAACTCTGTCACAGGGAACAAAGTAACTCGTGGTCTGAGAAACAGAAAAAAAGGGACTGCTTTGCTTCCCTACTCAAGTATCAGGGTAATACCTCCTTTTAACCAGGGAGGAAAATTCTGCACCTTACTGTAGGATAGTTAAGAAGGTTAATAAAGGCATTTTCCACACTAGCATTAAAAACCCGACAGGAGGAAGAGGTCACCGTGGCTGTGACAGAAAGCGGATCCTTTGCCAGCGGCTAGATAAGTAGCCAGAGGCACTGGACACTCTGCTGGTCCTCAGGCTGCAGCTTTTAACAAGCAGACTTGCAAGAAGCTACCTGAGAATGAACTAGTAAGACGAAGGTACTACTGGACCCGTGCTTCTTTAATAGCTCCTCTAAAGTGTAGCTTTGAAAACAGTATTTTCATTTTTCCCTTTCAAAAATAATATAATACATGGTAATTATACAAAGAAAAACCCAAAGAGATGAATACAAGTTTAAAAAAAAATTAAATAATACCAGTTCCATGTCTTCTTACACAGTATTTTAAAATGCTGGAGCTATTTTAGCCAGGTGTTTTATTATTTTTTAATGATTATTAATAAATTAGTTAGTAAATAACTAGAAAACTGGTTATAAATCCGACATATAAATCTGGGGTATAAAGCTTATGTGAGACCTGTGTTTAAGACAACATCCCCACCTGGAGGCAGCACTGCCAAACTACAAGCCCTGGAGTTTTGGGGTTGAAATGACTTTAAAGGTGAAACCATCTACTCCAGCTGTGAAGGAACAGCAAGGTCATGGGTGATAATAAACTGAATAGTTCCCCTTAACCTCTTGCAGATTTTTTTGGGAGGGGGCAGAGACTAGAGAGGTTAGTACATATACATGAACTGTAGTATATGTGACTCCTCAGAGTTGTGAACTTAAAAAGAACCTCCTGACTCAGGGGAGTGATGCCCTGTCTGCACAGAGCTGGAGATCGCATGGGAGCCCGGCAGCCTGAGCACTATTCCAAGACCCGGGCAGCGACCACGTGCTGAAATAAGAGCACAAGTTGTTCTACACTCTTCTGCACGCAAGAGGCACTTTTACCTACAGTGGGTCTGAATTCAAACCAAGTTGAAAGGTCTTAAGGTTAAAATGCTTTAAAAATAAAAATCCGTCACCATGGAAAGTTTTTTTCAAAAGGCTGTTGTGAACTTTCTTGGCACTCTTTCTGGCAGGGTGGTTTGTATATTTTCTTACCAAATGTGCTGAAACTCAATTTGGCTTATCTCCTTGTTTGGATAAATGTGTCTAGAGTTGGAGCTGCCTTACTGGCTGATGAATTATTTTTGTAAATGGTTGGCTGGGCTTGACGCAATCTAGCCAGAAAGACATTCCTGGCATCAAATTTCCATTTCCCTCATTTAGTAAAGGGCATTTTTCCTGTCTATCTCTGCCACAGAAAGCAACCTCTGTGGACATTTTCATGTCAATAAATAGTTCCAAAAGCCACAAGGTCTCTTTTGAAAATGAAAACAATTCCTTTGACCTATAAGCTGAAGTGCCTGCCTGTAAGAACTGCTTTATATTTGATGAATTTCTCAAGTTAGAGCCACTGTTCTGCTTTAATGGAAAAGATTTCCTTATAATGTTATATATATTAAACTTATATAATGTTATAAACCAATGTTACCTCAATTTAAAAAATTTCACAATAAAAGGGAAGCCTTTGATCTATATTGAAAACTCTAATGGAAAGAAAGACTAAGTGGGACAAAGTGCTTCCATCACAAAACTTTTCCACTGAAGACATGAGTTCTGCCTTCACATTACGATGTCCCAACCAAGCCCTGCCCTAACCCCAGGAGATTGCCTTCACCCTATAGTAGGGCTGCACGACTGTACTCCGAGGTACCTTTCTGAAATGTTTTTCGGCTGTCAAAACAAGACTTTCAGGAAATAATGCATGACCCATGAATCAAGACAGTTTAATTAAGAACAGTTTGATACTATGAAACCTTATTTACCCAAATTATAATTAACAAGAGAGCTATTATTTTTCCCAAGGTCTGTTTCCGAGCAGCCTCTAATGAAAGGGGTCAGGCTCCAACAAAGCCACAAACCCTAGAGTTTCTGGTTAAGTACAGTGCTTCAAAGCTTCAGACTAGTTTCTCTGATAAACCAAATACCTGATTTTCCAGGAAAACAGAAGATCAGGTTTAAAGTTCTACTAACTGAAATACAGCAAAAGAAAAACTACCTTTTTCCCCCAAATACTTCAGAATGGAATAATTTGGTAAGAGTATAACTGACTAGTGGATGGAAAGTTATGTAAAACATCCTGAAAAATCTGTTAATTTTAAACTACACTTAAGTTTATTGCTCCTTAACCCAGAAAACAGAGCTTATTAAGTGCTCAAATCTCCATATCTGTACCATAAAAGAAGAAGACTTACATCAATTATTCTGGTAAATTAAGCAAAAACACTAACAGCCATAAACCAAAAAACAAAACATGGTAGGGAGGGAGAATGAGTTTTAATCAGATAACTTATCTCCACTCTCTGCTCTGCTTTAACTTTATATCTCCCAGGAGCTTTTTAAATCTGGTATATTATATCAGAAAAATGAAGTAACAGTAGCTAAAAGATTAGAGATTATTTCATACTAAATATAACAATGACAAAAATGACTAATTCTGGAAATTTTCTGTATTTATATATAAAATTAAAGATAAACACACACAACAAAAATGAGTTAAGAATTGTGGAACACAAAACACTGGATAACTATATCGATTCTAAATCTTTTCCTTAATTTTAAAAATTGAGATGTTTCTGTAAAGTGAGAAAATTTTCTTTGCTTTAAAAAACTGGGTCCAAAATAAACAACAGATATTAACAGATTCATTCTATGATAAACATCAAATCACTAGTTTTTAAAAAAATTACCACTTTTTAAAATTTTTAATTTTTTAATTGAAGTATAGTCGATTTACAATGTTGTGTTAGTTTCTGGTGTACAGCATAGTGATTCATATATATATATATATATATTCTTTCCATATTCTTTTTCATTACAGGTTATTACAAGATATTGAATGTAGTTCCCAGTGCTATACAGTAGGACCTTGTTTATCTATTTCATATGTAGTAATGTGTATCTGCTAATCCCAAATTCCTAATTTATCTCTTCCCCTCCCCTTTCCCCTTTGGTAACCATAAGTTTGTTTTCTATGTCTGCAAGTGTCTATTTTGTAAATAAGTTCATTTGTATCATTTTGTTTTTTAGATTCCACATATTAAGTGATGCATCTGTCTTTCTCGGTCTGATTTACTTCACTTAGTATGATCATGTCTAGGTCCATCCATGTTGCTTCAAATGGCATTATCTTTCTTTTTTATGGCTGAGTAGTATCCTGGTGTTTGTGTGTGTGTGTTTGTGTGTGTGTGTGTGTGTGTGTGTATACACACCATAATTTCTTTATCCATTCATCTGTTGACAGACATTTAGGTGGCTTCCATGTCTTGGCTATTGTAAATAGTGCTGCTAAGAACATTGGGGTGCATGTATCTTTTGAAATTAGAGTTTTCTCTGGATATATACCCTGGAGTAGGATTGTTGGATAATATGGTAACTCTATTTTTAGTTTTTTAAGGAATCACCATACTGTTTTCCATAGTGGCTACACCATTATTAGCACTTCTTATGCTTATAATTCATCACTGAAAATCTGTGTTGAACAATCATTATATATTTTAACCATCAGAGGTGTACATGATCAGCTGGTGGTCAAAAACTGTATGTAAAGTATATTTAAATACTGCATTTCCTTACACAATTTCAACGTTTGGGAAAGGCAGGAAGATGAGAGGAATAAAGAAAAGGGAGGAGCACAAAGAAATGAAAAACAGAGGGAGAACAGGAAAGTGAGTGCCACCTTCTGAAACTCCCCCAGCCCCAGTCGTAGGCAGTGGTCTAGCTCTCCTTTTCACAGTATGAAGCCTTTATTAATATTCTAGAAAAGCTTCTGCCAGCACAGAACCTGTTATTTCAAATCTGAAATACACACACACACACACACAAACATATATGTACACTTGTGTGCACATTCATACTATAGAGATATCTATACCCTCCATGTACTTACTACACAGCAGATATTGAATACTTACTGTTTAAAATGGGGAAGAAGTAGAAATGAGAGGGAAAGTATATAATTATTTTAGTTTTACTTTCCTTCTAATTATAGAATATCTTGTGAGTTAATATTAGATGTTATTCCTCAAACCATAATGAAAACCATAAAAATACCAGAATAAAAATATGCTGAAGAGCATTTTGATAAACATGTTGCTGTCATAATTTCTCCCCATAGAAAGTTTGCATATGGTTTAAGAGTTAACATAGCATTGAAAAGAAACAGGTTCACCTCCTAAACTTTGAAATTCTGTCAGTTAAAAACAAACAAATCCAATCTGGCAAATTCCTAATGATGTTCCATAATACTGGCAACAATCTTCAGGGGTTTTATAAGACATGATGCCTAAGTTGGCTGGAGGCTTAGATTTACTAAAATTAGTTTTTTGTTTCTTTTAAAGATACTGTTAGTATAAGAGAACAAGGCATATTTTCTCTCTGAAAGTGTACTTAGTTCACTGAGAGTTCTCCTATGGTAACAAGCAGCAGCTAGTAAGAATGGGTTCACATTCGTAAAGCTACCAGGGCACCATTTCCAGTGAAAACATATGTAAAAGAACTGGTGGCTAAAATGTGCATTTGGGGGATTTAATCATGTTCATACAAGCAAGTTGCCACATGTTAAATGCATTTGGTTTAAATGTTAGACTTCACCTCTAGAAGGCTACCCTGATTTATTTAACAGTGCAATCAGCTAATGTTTATTGAGCACATACTGTGTGTTATGTACTGGGCAATGACTTTCACAAATATCCTCTTATTTAATCATTTAAAAACCTACTGGGGAGGCACTCCTAATCTGCATGTGACAGAAGCTACCAAATGCCACTGAATATCCATTCTTCCCTTTCCCCTTGTAACAGAACCCAATAAGGGGGCAGTAATGTGCCCAGTTCAGACTGTATCTCCTGGCCTTGTCTGCAGCTAGATGTGTCCATGAGACTAAGCCCAAGGCAAAGGTTGTGTGGAACTTTCAGGAAGGTTATTTAAAGGGAGCTGACTCTACTGGGAAGTACACCCCTTATCTCCACCTCCTCCCCTTTTTTTATCCAAGATCACTCTTGGTGCTCCAGCCATCACATCCTGAAAGGTTGGAGCTCCCCGATAATCAACTGACCAGCCCTGACTTGCCTACCCAGAGACTTTGTATATAAGAGAGTAAACCTGTGCATGTTTAAGCCTCCACCACAAGCAACTGAACCCACTCTGGTACACATAATTACACAGATGGGGAAAATGAAGACTAGAGAGATGAAGTGATACGCCCAAGGTAACCCAGCAGGTAAACAGTGAGGATGCTAACCCAGGTCTGTCAGACTCCACCCATGGTTCGCACTCTTAATAGAACGTTCGTAAGCTCTGTGAAGGCAGTGCCTTTGCTGCGTTCACTGTTGTGTCCCTAGTGCTAGCACAGTGCCTGGCACACAGCAGGTACACAACAGCTATCTTCTGAAATGTGAATGACTTTATTATATGGCCCTGTTAGTTTATCAGATAGGAGTTTATATACAGACTCCATCACACTAAATTCTTTTAGAAATATTAAACAATTAGAGAAATACATTGTTCTGTGAATAAAACTAGGACATCAAACTAGGACAAACAAAAAATAATACCTACTGAAACTGTAAAGCACTGAAAATTAAATCACACCAATTCTTGAGAAACAACACTAATAAGCGATTTTCTTACCTATAGTTACATCACCCCTGATTTCACTTTCTACACACACCACTGCTCCAGGTGCTATCTTCACACTGTGGGAAGAAAAGGTAACATTCATCATGGGTGAGGCTGAATAATATTGTTGTAGAAGCTATCCTGACACTGCAGTAAGAAAAAGGTTAAAACAAACTGATGGAAAAATGAAAAGTAAACTGTATGAGGGCAAAAGGTTTAATACACTATAGCATCTCATGTGGCACACCATACACTGTGGGGAAATCCCATGTGATGCTTTCTTAAAATGCTTGAGAAGAAAAGAGGCTTTGGACTCTTAACACCAATATTGTTTCTAAATAGCAAAAAGCTGAAAACAACCTAGATATGCATTAGTAGATAACTGGTTAATAAATTATGGTATACTATGAACTAATACACAGCATAAAAAAGAATGAATAATTCTTTATGTTAATATTTGGAATAATCTCCAAACTACATTAAGTCAAAAAAATCAAGGCCAGAAGATGGACAGTATATAATGATACTATTTTGGTAGAAAGGAGGAAAAATAATGTACATTCAAAATATTTAACCACCAGCAAGGTAATATTAATATAGAAATCAATGTAGAAATTTTAAGTTTACAAATATTCCTATTTGTAAGGACTCAGTGAATGCAAAAGACCCATGCCAAATAATACTATCATAAAATTTTGAACACTATAGAAAACATCCTTAAAAGTTTTCCAGAGGAGGGGGAAAAGCCACACACAGATGGGAAAAGATAATTACACTGGCATCCGATTCCTCAACAGCAATACTGAATATGAGAAGACCAGCAGATGATCTACAGAAAACTGAAAGAGAAGTATGTTTAACCTAGAGCAGTTTATCCAGCCAAACTAGCAATCAAGTATGAAAGGAAAATAAAGATATTTTTAGACCTGCAAGGACTGAAAAAAAACCCAAAAAACTTCTTATGCACTCTTTATTAGGAAGTTAAGGATGTACTGAGCGAAATAAAAGTAAGCCAACAGAGGCTCTGGCGTGCGAGAAGGACAGAGGGAAACATCAGGACAGCAGCTGTGCATCAGTCTTAGCAAAGATGATAGAAGACTTCAAGGGGAAGATCTTCAAGGAAAAAAAAAAAAAAAAAAAAAAAAAAACCAGAAAGATTATGTGATGAGCATTTGGGAAAAATATTACTAGGCATTTGACATATCTTTTGGAAGATCTGGAAAAACATCAGTTCATAAAAAAGAAAATGAAAAATGTATGGTTAATTTTGGATGAACTCAGTTTGAGGTTCCCACGGAGAAAGACCCAGTGTGCGGAAAATACAGATCAGGAGCCATGAGAGAGCTCTAGACCGGAAATATAGCTCTGAGAGTCAGCAGGGTACACAAACTCTTTAACAAATCTCTCCATTATGCATATTCCAGAATCCTCCCAAATATTCCCTAATACAAATGTAAAGTAATACCAAAAAAATTTTTTTTAAATCACAACTTCCTTGCTGATATGGAAAACTAAAGAGAAAATATGTATGAATTTTCCTCTATAAATTGTAAAGCTCTAAATAAAAATATCTATCAAACAAAAAACTAATAATCCCTGGGTATGTCTTCAAGAAATGTTGGCAAGATTAGACACAGCTACGTCTGTTTCCATCATTTTGATGGGCATTGACTTTCTACAAGGCATAAGTTAATGAAATTTAAAAATGATCCACCCGTATTACTACGTGTCACTTGACTGCTGAAATCAAAGAAAATATATAAGCTTTCTACTGAGTAGGAGAAGAAAAAAAACTTTAGTGACACGGAGAGAAAGCAGAAAATGGTCCAAACCTCTCATTTTGTAGATGAGGAAAATGAAGCCCAGAGACTTAAAATTTCTTGAAGCAAAGTTCATTCCCAGGGCATCATTACCTAACACCGATCATCTCTTTTCTGTTAGCTGCAAATTTCCTGGAAACATCCTGTCATTTTGGTTATTTTTCCTGTGACAGCTGAATGACGCTATCCTTGAATGTATCACCACCTGTAAATGCTTTTTCTTTGATACTTTCCATGTAAAGTAGGTTTGTGCATTTAAATAGACAATTTTATTAAGCCCTGGCCAGATAAGTCAACCTCTATGAAATAACTCATTTTAGACATGATTTCCCATTCGAATTTTCCATTCCCTCGGCCTCCTTCTCACTATGACTTTTTTTTAATGAAAAAAGCATTATCTAACTTTTAACTTATCCTGGGCAAGCGAGAATAGGGGAGACTCACAAGTGCCCTGTCTTCAGTTTTATGCCCAAGGAAGAGGCCCCAGGTAGTGTGTGTTACAGTCAGCAAACTTCTCTGTGAAGCAGGAATAATTAAATTCACACTAGCCCAACAGTGGTCCAAACACTCCTCATAGACTCCACTGCACCAGAGAGCAGGCAGATGGCAGGCTTTGCCGAAGACCAAGCATATTAAAATAACAATCAACTATACCTTCATCTCCACTGCACACTACTGTATACTGTGCATAATATTCACAACAGATCTGTTCCTCTTTAGCTCGTGAAAAAGATTACAGTTACCTGCCTAAATAGAAGAAAAACCTAAATGTTAATTTACGGCACCCAAAACAAGGTTTGTGTGTTTTCTTTTTCAAAAAGAGTCAGCAGAGGGTGCTCAACACTGCTGCTTTGGGAAACAGTTTCACGTAAGCGTGACTCCCATCCAAGCCGTTCCTTTCCAACAGTGCCCAGCAAGAAAGAGTGCTGGAGAAGCAGCCCCAGGGCCTGTCCCCGCGCGTTTACAAAGAAACTAGTTCTGGTCAGGCGCAGCCCCCTTCCTGACAAGTGACCGTGGGTCCGTCCACACAAACACAGGGCACACGACAGGCAGGAAGGGACTGGGGAGTGGCCAGCACTGACGCGGGTGTCTGGGGACACAGGGCAGCTCCAAGCGCCGTGACCGCAGCAGAATGGAAGGGAGAAGTCTCTCCGTGTCCCGGGCGGGGGGCGAGGCCCTTCTCCCCTCACAGCCCCGCTGGAAACCCCTTCCGTGCAGGGGGGTTGCGGAGCAGGGGGGCGAGGCGGCGGAGGGATGAAGAAAAAGAACCTTCCCGGCCCTCCCTTACCACACCCCGCCACCTCCTCTCTCTATGGAGACCGGGCCTGGGCCTTAGGAACCGTCCAGGCTGGGCGAGTTAAGACACCATCTAAGTCCCCACCACTGGCGACCAGGTACAGGTTCCACCCCTGAGAAAAGGAGAGAACAGGGTTCTTTCAGACAGCAGACGCACCTTTTCTGAGTCTTCTCCGCCATGGCTTGGGCCCTATATCCAATTGGATCGACACAACAGCCTAGGCAAAGCGATGATCTCTACGAGCGATTGCAGAGCCTGGCAGGATTAGGAGGGGGCGGAGCCTGGGGCTGCTCGCGGGTGGGAGGGCGCCGTGGGCGGGGCCGGCTTCGGCTCTAGGTTCGTCTTCGCCTGGGTGGGCGGGCTCTTGGCCACCAGCTGATTTTAGCTCAGTCCGGGCGTCGATGGACTCTGATTTAAAACAGCCGTTTAGTACAATCCAGTGCACATCATTATGACCTCATTATTCCCCACTGTTCATTTTCAGTCTCTTTTCTCGTCCCTACTCCCTCCTTAAGGATGCTAAACCCTGGGCCGTTTTCCCTTTCAGTGTGAGCTCATTATTCTCATAAATTAAGTACCCTCTTCCTGCTGTTTTTCTCAGATTAATATCTCTAATTCTGTCCTCCTTGCCGAGCTTCACACCTGTTTATTCGATTGCCTACTTGACGTGTCCACTTGGATGCCTCAAGGCCTTATCAAACCTAAAATATCCAGAGCGTATCTTTTGATTTACGCCCCTGCCCTTTATTCCAACAAGTTGGTCCTAGGATCTCCGCCTCAATAAAGGAGTCCACCGTTCACCCCGTTGCTTAAGCCAGAAACTCAAGTCATCATTGGCAGTCCTCGCCTCTCCATATAATAATTCACTGGCAAGTACTGCTGGTCCTACCTCTCATTCTTACACTGTGTATGGTTTACTCTACACCCTCTCTACAGCCGCCACCTTTCCCCTGTATCTGCCCCTTCCACACTTGACCTCTAAAGTCATGCCCCCGTTCCCCTTCTGCCACCATCCAAGCCATTCTCCTGTAACTAAAATCATCCTTTAAAAACCAAATTCAGTTATCTTACTTCCCATTCACTTTAAAACTCAAACTATTCTGTAACCTGTCTCTAGGCTTGATCCAGCCCCTGCCTATTTCTCTCTTCTCTAATTTCATTTTCCTTTTCCTCTTTCTCTAATCACATTTTCATTCTCCAAGAAGCCAGGCTGAATCTCAGCCCCAAACAGCTTCCTCCTGCTCCCTACCCCAGCTCCCTTCTGACCCTTTAAGTCTCAGATAGATGTCACATACTCAGTGTATCAGTCAGGGTTCAAGCAGAGAAACAGAACCACTAGGAGTTAATATATTAAGGGGTTTTTTTTGCAAGGAATCAGCTTAATGTGGTAGTAGGGGACCGGCTAGGCAAGTGAGAATTTGGGAGGACAGGCTGAAACTCATGCATAGAATGACGCATGGAGTGAAGTCACTGTCTACAGGTGGAATTTCTTCCTCAGGGAAGCTCCAGCTCTGCCCTTAAGGCCTTTTATAACTGATTGAATCAAGTCCATCCAGATTATTTAGGGTAATCTCCCTTAAAATCAGCTGGTAATGGACTTAAATCACATCTACAAAATACTTTCAGTACCTCATCTAGACTGATGTTTGGTTGAATAACTGAGAACTTTAGCCCAGCTAAGTTGGCACAAGAAACTGACCTCATTCTCAGAGAAACCCTCTCTCACCACCAAGTCAGAAACAGGTCACTTTTGCTATAGTATTGGTTTTCTCCATGGGATAAGGATAGCACTTATTCCCTGTGGTACTTTATTTTACTATCTCCCATAAAGATCAAGTTCCATGAAAATAAGGCCATATGACTTTGTGTCTACTCAGCAGTGACCACAGTACCTGACACATAGTTGATACTCAAAAAAAAAGTTGACTAAATGTATAGATGAATTTAGAACACTCTGTTATCTCTAAGTATGTAAGCACCTATTCATTTTCAAGCAATGTCTGTCTATATTAATTTGAAAGACTTCCATGGCATGGGTAATAGCATTCTCCAGAGAAACAGAAGCAATGGGAGATAAACACACACACACACACACACACACACACACACACACACACACACACACACATATTTGTTTTAAAGAATTGGCCTATGTGATTATGTAGAAGTAGATCTCCAGGCTGGAAATTCAGGGAAAAGTTGATGTTGCAGTCTTAAATCCAAAATCTGCAGGTTGGAAACTCAGGCAGGGTGTCTATGTTACACTCTTGAGGCAGAATTGCTTTCTGGGGGGAAAAACCTGTCTTTGCTGTTAAGGCCTTCAACTGATTGGATGAGGCCCACCCACATTTTGGGTGGTAATCTGTTTTACTCAAAGTCTACTGATCTAAACCTTAATCTCATCTAAAACTTCACTACAGTATTTAGACTGGTGTTTGACCAAACAACTGGGCCTGAGTTGACGCAAAATTAACCATCACAGCATGCTTATAAGAACCATTGTATCAATATTAGGTATAGTGTCTAGGGCCTATAAGCTTTTCGGGGAACCTACAAAATGTTTGAGATGTGAAAGTAAAATGTGCTGATTCCAAAATGCAAAAGAAAAGGTACAAGTATGAATTAATATTTAATTCAATGACAAAAAATTGTAAGCTTTTTCCCTAACAAATTAAGTGCAACTCCATTCTTCTGTACCTCACAACTATATTTAATGGGGGTTGCATTTTAATATGTTTAATATGATTTGAACTTATTTGTAGCCTAGGGAGTTCCCTCTTCCCCATTAATTCCTCTACTGTTTGTCTAGGTCTGTGACATCTGTGGCCTGGAATAAACAATCCATCTGTTAGGAAACATCCTCCCAGAGTCAATTGAAGCATTCCCACTTCTCCACTTCCCTTGCATTTAAAAATGTTCCTACCTCTGCAGATGATTGCTTCTTTATCTAGCCACAACAGTGTGCCCGTGTTACACTGCACCTATGGTTCTTTAATGGAAATATTTGTTGCCATTTCTGTCTCCCTAGGCAATTCAGAGCTACTTGAGGGCAAGAGCCGTATCTTATTCAACCTTCCATTCTAGTGCTTAGCACAGGTCCAACATAAAATGGTAGCCCAATAATGCTCATCATTTTTATTATTCAGTTGTTTTACCTTCAGCTACATTCAACCAACCAGCTTTATCTTCTGTGCTTTTCCCTACTTTATCTAATCTTCATAATAATTCTGTTGAAAACAACAGAACAATTCTGCTGAATAACAGGCATTGCTATATCTAACTTTAAGATGAAGGCATCCAGTCTCAGAGAGGTGAAGTGATTTGCTCAGAGTTCTCCAGCTAATATTGGCTCTCTTTTAGATTTTCTCCTCTGTGCAGAGCTGTCTGTCACTAGGAGGTGATCCTTGCTCTTAAGATGCTTTGAATCAGATTATACTCTCCCATTCTTTACTTAAGGCTACTTGCTCTTGCATGTGCCTTCGGAGATGCAGAATGGCTAGTCTGGGCCAGTGTTCCAATGCACTGGGTTCAGTAGATAGACCTCTACCAGCCGAGAGATGGCCTCTTGTTCTTGCCTTGCCTCTAGGCAGGGTCTCTTGTATTTCTTGTCTAGACCTCAAAGAAAAAATTCTCTTTAAATGTTCCTCTCTACACTTCTGCTTCCTCAAAACCTTCTTAACTTTAACAAGTGCTTACTGAGTACATCGTATGTACCCAGCAGTGTTCTGTGTGTGGGGAATATAGCCATAAACAAAACAGAGTTCCTCCCTTTGCAGCTCATGTTGTAGCAGGGAGCTGGTCAGTAAAGTAATCGAGAAGTAGATATATAAGGGGGTGGTGACAGGTACTGTTAAAAAAAAGAAAGAGCATAAGGAAATACTATAGGGAGCATCAGGAGAAATGGTTGGGAGGAGGAATCTTACTCTTTTCGAACCCACCTCCCTTCATGTTCTCGCTCCCCCTCCCCAATCCGGTGAGTTGACTGTCCACCGTGGGCAAATGAGATTTTTCACTTACTTAGTGAAAAAAATATGACAGTCAGATGACTGGAAAGGCAAACACTGCAGTCTGCAAACCAAACCAGAACTTCTGAAAGCAATGCTTTTCGTACATGTCATTGTTAAGTACTGTAACTCCAAATGCATTTTGGTTTCTATGGTGAGTTCCCTTTATCGGAAAGTCCACTTTTCTACTGCTTATCTCCAGGGCTTTTGTTTGCGTTTTGCTCACCCAGGCTTTCCTAAACCACATAAAAGATCAAAAAGAGCCTGGTTGAGGCTACTCTTACAGGAAAGCACCAGTTAAGTACTCTGGAAAGGACAGTATCTTCTGTTCCAGGTCATGATGGATTGGCTTCAGCTATTCTTCCTCCAGCCTGTATCACTTTATCAAGGGGCTGCTTTTCCTTTTGCACTTCTGTTTAATTACCTCTGCATTACGGATTCATTTTCCACTCATGCCAGGTAGGTTTGATGGCTAGTTTTGCTCTTATGTCTATGAATACTACAGTAGGTCAAAAAGCTCAGATTGGAATGCAGATGTGAATATTAAATATTAAATACACTGGTTGTGTTTAAGTTATCATCACTGCCACTGATTATTGACTACTTGATCATAAATATGTCTGATAGAGTGAATCGGAACTGAAAATTGACATCATGTCTGCACTGACTCAGCCAAAATTTGATAGGTTCACAGTAAGTAGGAAAAGGCTGAAAGTAAACCAGGGAGAGATGGATGTTGAGGTGGTAAAGGAATTCCCCAAATGGATGCATCTATACCCCAACATCTATACCCCTCCCCGATATTCTTGAACAGTCCTAATTTCATGGAATTCTATCATTTTCAGTAAAGTTAAATTTTATTAAATATACACCTATGATTTTTAAAATGCCTTTGTATGATTTCTCAAACTTTGTTAGATTAGCTATATCTCAATCTGGGATCCAATAACTATTATCACTAGGGATTTGATAACTTGATTGAAATGATGTTTTTTATAGCTAATAAATTCAATACATTAGAGACAGTCTCTATTTTTAAAAAGAGTTTTATGGAATATCCTTTTGTAAAGCAAAAATCCATTGCCAAAGTTCTACCTCCTAATAATTCACTTTTTTGAAAACTAGGATTTTTATACACTGGAGAATCTTAAGTAAAATTTATCTGTATCTGACAATCAGGATGGCTGAGCTTGATTAAACTGTGGTAGGTTATTACATGTTCACAACTAGTTGACAGCACTTAACCTTCGTTTAGGAGACAGGGGAGGCCCTTGTGGAAACGTTTCCTATTGAGAAAGAATCACAAACAATAAAGAAAAACAAGTGCAAAAATAAGAGTGAATTCCCGTAGGATTAAGGTTGCTGGCTCTGGAGTCAGCCTGGTGAGTCCTGGCCCCTTGCCTCTTGAGTGTCCTTGTGTGTGTGAATAAACTCTCTCTGAGTTTACCTGTAAAAGGGGAATAATGTCTACCTCATGGGGTTATTTTAAGGATTAAATAAAGATATTTCTTATAAAGGGGTTATTAGCACAATGCCCAGAATAAAATAAGTACTTAAAAAAACCACACATCCTGCATTGCACATGTGTAGGCATTTTAATGTTTACAGATCCCCAGGGCAGTTGCTTCTAGGAAGAGCTTTGCTTCAGGTTTCACTTCTGCTGTGTTAGGAAAAAGTGTTCTCCGTTATTTCCCGATGGCAGGGAGACAAAGACTTGGACCACAGTGTTCATGGGGGTGGGTGGGGGAGGAGTCAGCCCAGGCCTAGGCTGAAAGAGCAGCTCAGGAATGGCCAGGGCCTGTGGAATAGAGTCCTCACACTGAGGCACCTACCATCACCCTCAGGAAAGAAAAAGAAATTCTTGGAAAGGTGTGTGCGTCACAGGGGCAAGGGGCCGTGATCTACGCCCTGTGACGTAGAGAAAATCCTCTTTGGTTCACTTTTCCTGTCCCTGATCACTCAGTCCCTGTTTCACATTTGTTCTGGCCTCTTTGTTCAGATTTATTAATTAATTCAAAGGAAAAAACAAACCAACCTCTGTATACTGTGCAAAGGAGAGCTGAGTCTTCATAATGTGGAGTCCCTGGGGCCTCCTCAGATCCGCCAGGCACCACGAGGCACCTCCACAAACCACTTAACTGATGTGGGTATTTATGTTTTAAAAAAAGCTCTGAGTCATGAGATCTTAAAATGCTATAGAGAGGATTATGGGCAGATATAAAAACTTTCTAATTGAGTTTTCAAATGCTTATCAAAGGGAGGCATTGAATTCCTTCCACCACCACCTTTTTTTAGGACCAGGGCAGTGCAACCCTATGGAAAAGGAGACTCATGTGGATGAGACGGTGTCTGGAGAGCCCTCCTAGTTCCTCCACCTGAGAGTCACATCTCTTCGGTCGGGCAGCAAGCCCACGGCCGGGTGTTTAAGATGGCCCCTCTGGGAAACTTTCCAGGCCTGTCTCCACAGGATTGTTAGGGGCAGGGGTCCACACGGGCTTGGCAGACATCAAAGAGGGGTGCCCAGCATCCCGGAGGCAGGAATCAAGATTTGTCTCCTGAGGAAGTTGTTTACAAGTTGACTCTGGCTCTTTTCTTTGGAAGAAGACAATGAAGACTTTGCAGGGACAACAGTGTGGCTTCTTTAGGGGGTAAGCTGGGGCCCACCTCCACTGGGCTCCCCAGATGGGTGGCCATCTGGAGTGACTCACCTGTTGCACTCTGTAAGGCAGTCTCGTGGTCGGGCCGTGCTCTCTTCCAGGTACCTCTTCCTCCTGGTGGGAGGCGGCGCCCTGGCCGTGGCTGCCATGGGTTCCTTCGCTGTGCTGGTCTTCACCCCCGCTCTGTGCGCCGTGGTTCTGATCTGTTTGCTCGGCCCCCGGGACGTCCACAGGTGGACTTTCCTCTTTCAGATGAGCTGGCAGACTCTGTGCCACCTGGGTCTGCACTACACGGAGTATTACCTGCAAGAAGCTCCTTCCACAAGGTAAGGCAGCCCCTTCCTGTGCTTTGGCACCAAGCCCGCCAGGGGTCTGCTTGCACCAGGTGGTCGTGGAGAGGACCGGGGCGTTGAGTTTGAATCTGAATTCTTCCACATCTCAGCAGTGTGAACTTGAGCCAGTCAGTTAACCTCTCTCAGCCTCAATGTCTTTCCGAAATGAAAGGTGTGTGTGTGTTGCAGGGGTAACTACCTATCCTGCAAGCCTCTTATGTTAGAGGTTATGAATGTAAGTGTAATTATATGACTAACACCCTAATAACTACCATGTGTTGCCTCCGAAGCATGGTGTCTGGCATTAGCTGTAATTGTCGTGCCCACGAGAAAGGGGGTGAACCAGAAGTCCCAGGGCTACAGGGCCAGTCTATAGGTGACTAAGCACAGTACGCACACCTCAGCGTAGGTGGTTTAGACACACAGTCAGCAGCCTCTCCTCCCTCTTAGTAGGACAGGGAAGGTATCAACCTACTGTAAACCTTTGCTGCCTTCCCATGGCACCTGCTGTGTAAGAGTTTTATTTTGATTGAGATTCAACTGTTTGTTCCATCCCCCTAGAAAAAGGGAAGTCACCCAATCCAGGGGAAAAAAAATCAGGTGCTAATTACAGTCTAGGGAAGTGTTTTCCTGAGTCGGTGAGATCACCAGGATTAGAGGGAGGGAAACAGGTATCTCTGCCATCCCGAGGCTTGTTGTCCTTGGCTCCCACTGTGATCCCTGTTGGCCTGGGTCCATAGTTGCTCCATGAGCTGGAGCTGGGACCTGTTGAGGAGGGTCAGCTCTCTGATTCTAGCTCCCTCACTATGCCATTCCTCCCACATCCAGAATCCTTTTCTTGATTCTATTTTCACCAAAGGATTGGGGCTGGCTTCTCTGAAGGCAGGCAAGATGGCAGGTGGGTAGGGGGTGGGGAGCACTGACTGTGATGTGGTGAGTTAGAGTTTTGGCAAGGAGCCGGCACCTGATGGGACTGGAGGAGTGAGTTGAACAGGACCTGGCTGGACGGGAGGGAGGCTGAGCCAGAGCTGAAGTGGGAAGGTGTGTTAGTTTGTTCTGGATCTCATGCCAAGTACCGGGAACATGGTGGCTTCAATAACAGACATTTATTTCCTCTGTAGGCTGGAAGTCCAAGGTCAGGGTGCTGGCAGGTTCAGCTTCTTCTGAGGCCTCTCTCCTTGGCTTGTATGTGGCCGTCTTCTCCCCTCTGTGCGTGTCTGTGTCCTAGCCTCTTTTTATAAGGAGACCAGTCATACTGGATTAAGGCCCACCCTTCTGGCCTCATTTTACCTTAATTACCTCTTTAAAGACCCCAACTCCAAATATAGTTGCATTCTGAGGTACTGGAGGTTAGGACATCAATGTATGAATTTGGGGTGGGGCACATTCACCCTTTAACAGAAGGTGAGTGAACAGGGGTTGGTGGCATTTGGTGGCTACTCTGCTTACTGTTAGGATAAGTCAAGTAAGGAGATGAGTTGTCCTTAAGTCCTCAGACTCAGAAAGAAACAGCAGTGGTTGGGAAACAGTGCCATTTTGTCCCCACAGAACAGCATTCCTGATGGTAGCGTGTGTCACTGTAATTTTCATTAATTTTCTCCACAATAATCCTGCCAACAGGGTCTTCTGTGCTCTGATGGTGAAGAAGGAGCAGTTCAGGTGATTGGTTAATGACTCAGCACAAACACTGAACCTCTAGCTTGACTCACTGTTCCTCAGCCCAGACCCCAAAGCCTGCAGAATCTTACAGTCAGCGATGGGTTCATATGCAAAATCTTCCTATAGTCTCTTCACGACTAAGGTTTCGTTTCTTCTACAGCAAATTTCTCCCAGATCCCTGATCCTAATCTTTATAAGCCATTCTTAAAGTTATTATACTCAATTATTTCCCTCTAATCTTCCTTGTCATTCTTTTATTTGCCTCTCTGACTAATGATTCATTTCTCCTTTTATTTACCTTTCCATCCTGCTCAGAGGAGCCTGTGGTTCTGAATTCATCCAAGCATCTTTGTGGGGGTACTGCAGGCCCTGAGGTTGGTCTTAATTGTTTACAGCTGCCCATTTGCCGTTTGTCCTGTGTGAGGGGCTGGAAGGGGTTAAAATAAATGTGGAGTGTTTTTACATTTAAAAAAATCTCTTTCAGGTTCTGCATCACTCTTTCTTCCCTCATGCTCTTGACCCAGAGGGTCACATCCCTCTCTTTGGACATTTGTGAGGGGAAAGCAGAGGCAGCATCAGGAGGCATCAGGAGCAAGAGCTCTTTGTATGAGCATCTGTGCAAGGCACTGCCCTATTTCAGCTACTTGCTCTTTTTCCCTGCTCTCCTAGGAGGCCCCCTATGTTCCTTCCAGAGATTTCAGGCTCGTGTTCAAGGGCCCAGCAGTTTGTATCCCAGACACTCTTTCTGGGCTCTGACCTGGAGGGTTCTGCAGATCCTGGGACTAGAGTGTCTAAAGGTGGTCATGCGGTGGGTAGTGGGCACAGGAGCAGGACTGACCGACTGCCGGCAGCTCCAGTGCATCTTTGTCATGTGGTCCTCAGCCGGGCTCTTCAAGCTCACCTACTACTCCCACTGGATCCTGGATGACTCCCTCCTCCACGCAGCGGGCTTTGGACCTGAGTCTGATCAGAGCCCTGGTGAGGAGGGGTACATCTCTGATGCGGACATTTGGACACTGGAAACCACCCACAAGATATCTCTGTTCACCAGAAAGTGGAACCAAAGCACAGCTCGGTGGCTCCGACGCCTAATTTTCCAGCAGGGCAGGACCTGGCCCTTGATGCAAACATTCGTCTTCTCCGCCTGGTGGCACGGGCTCCATCCGGGACAGGTGTTTGGTTTCCTCTGCTGGGCTGTGATGTTAGAAGCTGACTACCTGATTCACACCCGTGCCAATCTGTTCATCAGGTCCTGGCCGATGTGGCTGCTCTACAGAACCCTCACCTGGGCCCACACCCAGCTCATCATTGCCTACATCATGCTGGCCGTGGAGGTCAGGAGCCTCTCTGCTCTCTGGCTGCTGTGTAATTCTTACAACAGTGTCTTTCCCACAGTGTACTGTATTTTGCTTTTTCTATTAGTGAAAAGAAAGCATAAATTTAACTGACATCTTTCCCCAACCTTCATCTTATACATCCATGAAACAGACTTTAGAAAGTGCCAGATGGTGCCTTGAAGATGCACGTGTTTGAACTTTTCCATAATAAAAGTTTTTTTTAAAAAAAATATTGGATGTATATACCTCATGTCTTGGAAAAGAAATCTGTATATCTACTTTAACCAGCTATTAATACTGGTACTGAGGAACCAAAAAAGAAAAAGACATGATTTCTTCCTTTAGGGTTTACAGTTTGGGTGTGGAACCAAAGTTTAGGTTTAATATGATACATAAAAACATAAGGTACTGCGAATCAATGGCAAATGGTACATACAGATGGTCTCCAACTTACAACTCCCCAACTTTATGATGATGCAAAATTTGTATGTGTTTAGTAGAAATCGTACTTCAAATTTTGAATTTTGATCTTTCCCTGGCTAGTGATTTACAGTATGATGCTCTCCTATGATGCTGGCAGTGCAGCCGCAGCTCCCAGTCAGTGACACAATCACGAGAATATCCAACCAATACACTTACAACTACTATTCTGCACCCCGACAACCAACCTCTTTTCCACTTGCAGTAGAGTATTCAATCAATTACATGAGACATTCAACACTGTATTATAAACAGTCTTTGTGTTAGATGATTTTGCCCAACTGTAGGCTCATGTAAGTGTTCTGAGCACCTTGAAGGTAGCTTGGCTAAGCTATGATATTCTGTAGGTTATGTGTATTAAATGCATTTTCAATTTATGATATTTTCAGCTGATGATGGATTTATCAGGACGTAACCCTGTTGTAAGTTGAGGGAGATCTGTACATGGACATCAAAAAATTGAGGGTCCAGTTGTTACACTTGGTTCTGGAAAGCAAGTTTAGCAAAACAAAACCAACAAGACCAAACCTAAATAGTATTATCGGTGTGTTAAATGAACTAGAGATGTATCCTATCCAGAAGTAATCTGAAAACAGTCATCTGAGTAATTCTAAAATTGGTATTACTTCAGAGAAAGGTTAATAAACCGAAAATCCAGCGAAGACTAGACAACCACTTACATAACTCTTAATACAAATCTGACCCATGAAATATGTCACACAAAGAGACCAAAACAAGAGGTAAACACCGTTTCAGTACAACTTTGAGGGTCTGGTCTTTTTTCTTGGCATATCCTAAATAACTTCTTCTGTTTCTTTCTCTGTTGGAATTTGAAATATACCAAGAGAAAGATGTCAGGACCTCCAAGTTACAGTGAAGCAATGTCATTTTAACTAGCGTTTTCCCATTACTGCCACATCTGTGGGCCACCTGGATTGTTATATAATTAATTTTTTTCTTTAACTCAACTTACTTTTAAAAACTTACCCTCCTTCTGAGCAGTAGCATTGGTGAAAATTGGCTTTAGTGTACTAACAATATTTCATTGTAATGCTCACTAAAAGAAACACATCCTTGTTTAGATGAAAAATGTTTGTATACCACTTAAAATCACTTGCTTCCCCCAGGATTACATCTGTCCCACTATAGGAAGCATTGTACAAGTATCTATGCTTCCAAAACCAATCATTTTCATCCTCCAAATATAAAATGGCAAGAAATCTTTTAATTTTTAAAACTTGACAAACATAGTACTAAGAGGTTATGGATCACTTAGAAAGTTGGGTCAGTATCACTCACCAACATTTAGGCAAACAAATAGCCCCCAGTCTTAGCACATAGCACAACAAGCAGCAAGGGCCTGGAACATATGGCAAGAATCTGTGACCTTACCCAGCACGGTTCTTTTTCTCATTACGCTCAATAGCCCAGATGAGACAATGTGGACAAAATGGGGTTTCCAGGGTTGGGAACGGTCAAGGGGGATATGGTAGGTAGCCAAGAGGGTGTTAAGACTCTCAGACGATCACAAGCATTGAAATGACAACCCTTAGAAGCCCCCCAGAGAAGCAAGTGGGATGGTGGTGGTGATGGTAGCAGTGTCATAAATTGGGAGAAAAGTCAAATAATCATGGAAGCACTATCTTTTACAGAAAAAAAATGTTTAACATTAGGAGAACGGTTAAGCAAATTACGATAAACTGTTACAGAGCTATTAAAAATGAATGCTTTTTTACAGAGGCACTTCTAGGGAGCTGGCTACATGAATGTATATGTGCCCCAGTTTATGAAAATCCTTTGAACTGTACACTTAAGATACGTGCAAGTTTCTGGATAAATGTTACACTTCAATAATTTTGAGTGAGTGCTTTTAATGATTAGGGAAATGCTTATGAGAGAATGTTCAATTTTGAAAATAGTTACTTAAGTCTTTCAAAGTGCAACTTGGTCTCCAAATCTACTATTGATGGTCAGGGGTAATTTCTGCTCCTCTGATTGGTTAAAACCAGGACATCTACTTCCTTCTCTTCCTATTGGCATCTTCTAGGAAGTGTTTCATTTAGCTGGATAACATAAAGAACAATGCAGTTTGAGGAAGTTAATCTAAGGAAAAAAGTCAGAGCCAGAGATGGAGACCCAAGAGCCATCTGTCTGCAGAGATCCTGGGGTCCAAGAAGGCAGGGAACAGAGAGACTCCCTTCAGTCCTCATTTCCTTTGTTAGGACTGAACTCTTTCAGTCCTGGCTCCTTGGCAACTTTATTTTCCCTTTCCTTCAGTTACTGATTGTCACTTGCAAGACTGTGCCCACTACCTCCCCAATTCCCTTTGACACGTGACTGATAGCATCTGCTTATTCTCCTCTTCTTATTAATCTATGGCTCTGATCTTGCTTCCGAAACTGGATTTGATGTTTTTCTTCTCCTGTTTGATCTAGAAAGGGCCCCAGGCCATCCCTGCTTTTTATCTCATTCTGGCTCCTATGTTGACAAATCATGCTTATCCTCTACAAATGCAAGGAAAAGGCCAGCAGCCTCTGTCCTGTGAGCAGTAGCCCTGGACAAGTGAGTTAGATTAGGTGGGCCAAGTACTAGAGCTAAGCCCCAGGTGGGCATACACCTTCTGAGCCCTGGCCTCCCACCTTGGTATCAGCCTAATTACTCTGAAGGGTTTGGTAGGAGCCCTTACAGATCCTCTCCCCGTTCGCCCCCAGGGGACCTCATCCCCTTGTTTGAAAGTATCAGCATGTGAGATTCTAGTGATTAAGAAATACCTAAAAATGGGAGAAGCCGTGATAACTGAAAAGCTCAGAATGCAGATGTTGATGCAAATAATCAACAAACAATCTATTAATAAGGAACAGATGAGAGGTTTATTCCAGCCAAGCTGAGGACTAGCCCAGGAGGGCAGTTTCCACCAAGAAAGAAAGTAACCTTTCTTTATATCTTGTCAGAACAAAGAGCATATATCAATCATGACAGAAGTACATTCCTTCAAAGTTTCAACAGTTACAGATTAGCATGTACACAGTGAGTCAGCATGACTCTGGCATCTGGGAAGGGAACCTTATCTTCAAAGGAGTACTGGCATTGGTATTATAGGAAGGGGGGCTTTTAAGGGAAAAACGGCAAGGTTACATTTAGTTCTATGAGCTGTTTATCAAGAATTATAATTGGAACTGGCAAAAAGTAAGGGTACATTAAGTAGGGATTGGTTGGGGTCCTAAATGGTTGTTTAGTCATGAGGGAGAGACCTGAGACCACAAGGTTGCAGTTGGCAGGTGTTGTTCGGAATACGACCTTGGGCCTGGTACAGTTCCAAGAAAGTTCAAGTACTCAGAGGGGCAGAGATGTGTCTGAGACCAGATACTCAATGGCCACCCGACTCCACTTCTGTACGCCTGAACCCTGATTACTCCATTATAATTTCAATTTGTCATCACTGGCAAAGTTTAATTAGAAGATAACAAAAAGCTACAAAATTTGCCTTCTTAAGAGGACCAAGGAACCATAGATGCCATTATTTGTCTGTTGAAATGGCATTGCCTAGTAAATGTGCCACAAAAACTTCAGGTTACCTCTTGACCTCTTGTTTTGGATAAGCCGGGCTCACAGGGCAGTCCTGGCCCCCAACGCACATGCAGCTACTCACTGATGCTGGCCTCCTTTTCCATCTGCTAGCAGATGCCATGACCAACCAACAGGCAGCTAGTGGCTCTAAGTGATCGACTCCAATTGTTACATGCTTCCAAAGGAGATGATCCCATCTTGGTTTCATCTGTAATGTAGTTTTATAAAGCAAACTGTAAGGAGACTTCACTGATACACATCCAGGCTGTTGACCCATCAATCCTTGATTCATCAGTTCCACAAGAACACGGAAATGGAGGCCCAGGTGGAGACTGCTGAGGAGTTTGTCTTGGTGAGAACTTGAAGATCCTGAGAGCCAAGATCTACCTCTGCCCAAAGGATGCCACTCAGCCCATGTGACCAACATCCTGCAGGCAATCTCTCCCTGGTCACCTGAGAGGCCCTGGCAGCCAGCCTGCCAAGCTTGCTTATGAAGGGGAAGGGATCAAACAATGAGGAGCAGGCTGATGGTGAAGCAGGTCCAGTGGCTGTGAAAGAACAGATCTGACCACTGTCTCCGCAGGAGCACTGTGGAGACCAAGAGATTATGGACCTGGAAATGACCAAATGCCATAAAAGAATTGGCAATCATGAGTAATTATCCTGGTTAAAATGCCAACTATTAGACTGTAGATTCAGGTCACTTTCAACAGGTTCTTCTTTACGTGTTTTTATAACATAGCAGATGGTGCAGAAAACTTGGTTTCCTATCACCTTGGGGTTCAGCTCTGAGAGGTGAAGGGGTAGTGATTGTATTTTATATGAACTTTCTCAACTGCACCTATTTCTAAGATAATAAAACTACACAAAAAATTTGAACAGACACTTCACAAAAGAACAGAGACTTCATTTTTGGCTGTTACAAATAATGCTGTTATTTATACTAACACTAGATTCAGAGTATTTAAATCAGAAAGAAGTTAAAGTACAGGATAAGAGGTTAGGGACAGGAGAGAAATAAGAGTAATTAAAAGAAGTGCGGTGGTCTGTCTTGCTAGATTTTACTTCCCTCTTCTTGAGATCAGGCTTGGCCATGTGACTTGCTGGTCAGTGGGAGGGGAGTGGAGGTGGTGAGCATCCCCAGGCAGAAGTTCTAAGAGCCCTGACGTGGGTCTCCATGCTGGGTCTCTTCTGCCCAAAGCCTGATGGTGTTTCTGACAGAGTGTTCTCTGTCAGCCCTGGTTCTGTGCTACAATGTCAACCCTCCAGGAATTTATAGTTTTAAGAGCAAAGTGTCAATAATATTGTTTTGTCTAGTAAAGGTTTTAAGCAAGACAAATGATGACATCCCCAGGTAACAAATGGATATGGTAAACCAGTAGTTTGGACATCGTGTCCACCCGTTATTTTTTTTTGCAAACCCTCCTCTTACATCTTCACCCCCACGCCCCCGATATGGACAATCAGAAACTTGGTGTTCACCTTTGACTCTTCTCTGTGTTCCACACAATTCATCAGCAAATCTGCTTGATCGATTCCTTTAAAATATACTCTAAATCTCACCACCTCTCACATCTCTGTATCTGGGACCCAGAGATCAGGGTGTTGGAATCAAGAAGCCCCTACTACCATGGCTGCTGCCCCAACAGCCTCCTGCACCTCAGGGAGCTGGGGAACCCACACCAGAATGCACTCTGGAGATGCTCATCTCTAGGACGCTGCCTGACAGCAGAAGACTAGCCAGCACAGAATGGAAAACCACCCTCCACCCCACTTTCGCTTCCCAAATCGTTTCCTCCTGTGAACCCATACACTTCTCCTCTGCCATATACAGGCATCAGCTTCCTTTGGTACATTCTTGTGACTGTCTTGTCTCACTAGATTGCTAGCTCAGAGAGGGATCATGTGTCCCCATCTTTTTCTGTTCCCCAACAGCATCTAGAATGCTGTCATATAGTGCATAACTGCCACTGGGAACAAAGAACTTCTCTAGTCTGCTATATGGCTCAAAATCAGTTTTCTTAATCCTTTGGAGATTAGCACCCTCTTCTTCACAGCTAGACTCATAACTAGGTTTTAGAGCTGATTCTTACCTAGATTTTGGAAGTTGATGATTTAGAGCATGACAAAAATAAATCAAAATCCATCCGTCTTAGTTTAATCCTAAGAAGCTGTTCGATTGTGAACTTTTGGAAACAATCTTAAATGCTCTATGTAAGTATACCTAGCTTTCAGGAAAACATCTGTCCAATTTTGGGGAGGTCCACAAATCTACACAAGTTCACTGACTTTTATGTCACATTATACTTATGTAATACTGAACGATAAATTGATCTGCCAAGAGAAAAAGATATTTCTGGTATTAAGTGCCAAACTATAAATCAAAATAGCTAAATGGCAAAGTAGTAATGCTCTTACAAATATGTATGGAAATACTTACTTGCTCTATAACATTTTATTATTCTCTTTTATGGTTTTTGTGATTGTAAACTGCAACAAAGTTTCTCTTTCATAGTATTAGCTATTCTACTGGCTCCTAAAATAAAAAATTCCTGATTTCTCCCTGCCAATACTGCCTCTACGCACACACAAGAAAACAGAATTATAATTGAAAAAGGAGTATTTTATGGTCTTAATTTCTCACTTGTGGCAACATTTTTGGACATTCTCTGTTTTAGTCTCTCCACCTGGAATTTACAAGCTTAAGAGTTAATATTTGAATTGTTGTGACTTCAGTGTCTAATCCTAAACCCAGGGATAAATTCAAATAATCTTCAAGAGACTGGAAGCAAAATACACAGTACAAAGTTTCCAAAAAAAAAAAAATTAACTACAAAATTGTCTTCTTCTTGAGACTTTCTGCAATTGAAAGCAAATAGTGAAGAGAGATGTAAGATATCAGAAGTCAGAAAAAGGTCTATGAGTACCTTAAGCTCAGAATAACTCCTACATTAAAGCGTGGAAAACTGAACTTTAAGGCTGAGGCTTCTGCTGCACAGCACAGTAACGTCTCCCTGTCTGGTACTCCCTTTCACAACGCCTCTTTATCTGGTGTAGTTAACAAGGACAGTCTTTTAAAAAGTCCTTTCCATCACAACGGATTTCATTTGTATAAGAAGTGGGGGACACCCTAATTAAGCCCACTGATGTTGTACTGTGTACAGAAATGTTAGGTACTTGATTCAAGTCAGCTTGGTGACCTCATTTTTTCCCCTAACTACTTTCTAGTCTTACTAACATAGTATTGACTAGAAAATTAGAAACAAAAGGAGTGCTAGGAACAAACACTCAGTTACAAGAAAAGCCATCAAAAACACAATTCCAGAAAAACGCAGGTATGGGGTCACTTAAAATAGGAGGGAAAGAATTTACAATAACCATAAATTACCAAGGAAAACTCAAATGTTGTAATATATTCTAAGAAGAATAAAATATAAAAGGGTATATGATCCACTTAACACTTTCATCAAAACAGTTGAAATAAAACCAATGTTAGGTTTTTTGGTTTTTTTTTTTTAGTTAAGCTTTAGTTATCTATCATATTTATTTCACAAAATATGTTCTCTTCCCTGGGACTGCCAGAAAGTTAGGAGGCCTGCAACCGAGTAAGAGCTTCCCACCCTTTACTGACAGAAAAGATAATACAGGCTTACAGGGAAGAAATATGAATTTGAAATCCCACCAATTTTATGTATTTTACATAAAGCCTCTTGAGATCTAAAATGTACATGTCACTTAATGGTATGTTGCATGGCTCCTTGTTGAATCTGATATGCCGATTTAAAGTTACCTAAAATTTATGAATCTAGTAACATTCAATATAAATATTCTAGAGTTTACTTTTGAAATCTGGATTATTTTGACAATGCCCCCCAAATTATATTAAAGGACCTATGATCTGAATTTTTTAAAGTATATAATGAGACTATAATTAGGACAATCTGGGACAAGATTCATGTTTGATATGAGAGACAGTACTTTTCACACTGTACCACACAGATGAATTTTTTTTTACCTTTAACTGTTTGAAATGTTTGCAAAAAGCAAAATGCTCTAATAATGAATAATAAAAAATATATAATAAAACACGCAATCATAAAAAAGTTCTGAAAATTTAGGAACAAGTACAACTTTGACTTAAGATGGTCAGGAGTCTTTTTATGGCAACCAAACCTTCTATGGCTGTTTTTGTAAAAGGTGAGGTAAAACATTGGATTTCCCCAGATTACCAATCCTTTCACTACAGCTCAGACTCATAGGGCTTCACTGCAGCACTTATTACCGCGGCTTCAATTTTATTCTGGAAGCAAAACTTTCGCAAGTCTAACCATACAACGCCATCCCTGCTTTACAGTGCATTATCAAGACGGATACTGCACTTCAGGAACTGAAGTGTGTTGTGTATTTCCATTTCAAAAACACCCACAAACTACAATAGATATTTAAAATCTTTATTGTTTCATCATCAAAAGTTTTCTTTCCATAGAAGAATGGCAATGCAGGATCAGTGCATATTCTATGGAAAAGTCATACCCCAAGTAACTAGCCTAGAAACCAAAGACAGCACTACGTCAAGCTCGTGTGCAAAGTCCGAGACACAATGCTGCCAGTGCGATTAGTAGACAGAAAGAGTATGAGCTGCTAGAAAAGGAGTCTGTGGCAAGGAAATCAAACAGTAGCAGTGCACCGCACTGACACTCCAGAACAGAAAATGGGGAGGAACAGAGAACGCACTCTCTCGAGGAGATCACAGGCACTGAGTTCCCAACTGTGTCGTCAGCTGTCTAACCCACTGCTCTGCACCTTCCTCTTTCAGTCGACCACACTAACACTGTGAGCCACTCTCAGCCTGCGTGTAAGTGTGATGGCCACACAGCCACATGCATGCCATGTCACTCTGCTTCCCGTCTCATGGCTAAAAGTAACAGCGTGGTTTGGGCAATGAAACCTGTGGCCTTTAGGCATCTTTAGTAAGAAGCCGAACAAACCCACAACTTGTTCCCATTTTTTGGAGAAACCAGCTTTACAGAACAACAAAAGATAGCCATCTTGATTACTCAGTTTTGTCTGAAGGCAAAACAATTTTTACGTTAAGTACACTGAATAAACAAACAACGTCCTTAACAAAATACTGCCAGACCAACTTGAACATTTTCATAACGAGCTCCTGAAAGAAGTACTGGTAATTGTGAGGTGCAAATGACCACTATGATTTGATCATGCCTGGTTACTGGGAATTTTTTGGTCAAGTTTGTGTCTGAAGCTGCAATGCAGCTGGATTTGGCTACTCTGCATTAATTCACACAATAAAGGCCATTTGTAAAAGGAAACAGCAGATCTATGAGGATGAAATAAAAATCAAAACAGTTGAGAGGTATACAGGAAACTTGTCTTAGATATTTTAAAATTACATATGATACAACCTTAGGGAATAAGAACTACAATTACTGTGGTCTAAATCTTGAGTTGTTAATACATGAATCATCGGCAAGACTAACAAGTGACTTGTCAATCACGTCAAGGCCTTGCGGGCTGGGGGGCACTCGATTGCGTGGTGTAGCGGTCACTTTCCAGGTGCATTAAACACCTCTAATTTAATGTGTTATTCAACTATATTTGAAAAGTTATTTCACTTAATATATACAACGTATAAAATAAGTTACAAGGAGGAAGCGGGGAAAGGTTTTCCGGTTTGTAGGATGCAAACACACAACTTTCCCATGTCAGCAGTAGTTTCGTGTGTGTCCCTTTACCCATGTAAAACATGAAAGGCTGAAAAAAGATCAAAAAGTTCACTTATAAATAGAGACAGGATTCAAAAAATGGAATTTCAACGTCGTTTCTTCCCACAATGCAACTCACTCTACTTTAACTATAATGAACATAAATAAAAACCGTATCTCAAAAATCTGTTTTTACACCCTTACCTTTAACAACACTAAATTCTTCTAAAAATTGAGAAGAAAAGCACTCCATAAGCAAGTCCATAAAATAATTTTCCATTCACAAAACACCTGTTCACCGGTAAAACCAGCAGCCCTTATGGAGGGCACGACATTAATACTTGGCCCCTCTGAGGTATAAATGCAGCTATATTTGCACTGAGTATATAGTCTATAAGGTATGCTAATGGTCTGCATGTTTGCATAAAATTGGGAGTGATGTCATCCTGACTGATTGAAAACTTATTTTTATAACTTTGTGTAATAATGGAGGTTAAATAATTTCGAGAAAAAAAGATGTACTTTAGACTAGTAACAGCTAGCAGAATTCTATTAACCAATGGTTATTACATTTAAAAAATGTTTAACATTGCATATTGATTAAACAAAAAACTGAACAGGGAGGACACATAAATATTTAAATTCAGCAGGACACCACAAAAAGCATACTAGAGATAAGTGTGAAATCAGTCAAGCTTTTCCAAAAGAAAAAATCCTTTTAATCCTTTAGCAAGTCTCTGTGAAATAGTATGCTTACAATAAAAGTGACAAGGGAGCACCTAGAATACCCCCAAGAGGCTTGCTACCCCGCTCAGCATTACTGCCCATCTCCTGTGCGCACAGATGGCCAAGAAATGACAAGTCCACTTGACAATAGTTCAGTAATTCCTTTCACCACTGCTGCCAGCTGAAGTCGTCATTGCTTCCAAAGACCAAGAAAAAGCCCAGGATAGTTGCAAAGATGACCGTGTTTCCCGTGAGAACGAGTGCACAAGCTCCCCACTCGATCTACGGACGTAAGATAGAAACGCTCAGTTAACAGACATAGGAAAAAACAGAAGGAAACGAACAGCGAATTACGGCTCTAGTTATCCGCCAATCATGATCTAAGACACATACAACTCGTCACCGTAACTGTGACACGACTGAAGCCTTAATGGTACTTCTACATTGCTGTTTTTATTTATCTCTGGTCCCTTTAAGGAGACAGAAAGTCATGGAAGATGATAATTATTCAAAAGCAAGCTTGACTTCTGGGCTATGAAGAGGCAGCATAGAATTCTACAATTTTCTGTTTACAAAGAAATTTGCTCCAACTCTTCCTTACTAAACCTAAAAGTTTTATCTAGAGAGCAGATTAAAATATCAGAGATGTGAACACACTCGTGTCCATTTTCTTAAAGAGGCAGGGGGCACATAATGGCCCTCTCCATGTGGAAGGCTGGCAGGTCCCTGGCTTCTCTGCCATGTCTACCTCCCCAAGGATGGAGGAGCGAGCATGACTGGTGAGTCCGTGAGGCCCCTTCTACTCTCTGGTACTTTCCCACCTGCAGAGAACACAAGAGCTCCTCAGGTCTTCTGTGTTTTCAGCTGTACGGGGACCAGCCTATGGCTTCAGCACTGGGTGAGTCCATGTGCCCAATTCTGAGAGTGAAGTTGCTGCCAATGCTCTCCAATTATTTCCACCAGTTACCAAATACAAAAGCAGGATTTTCATCTCTATCCTCAAGGCTCCTATGTCTCTTACCTCTTTTTCATGTTATTTACCAAAACCTTTTTTTCTGAGAAAAATTTAACACAGTCTAATGTAAAATCGTTAGTAGAAGAATGCTTTCACTTACCAGATGTGCTCTGGCAAATACAATAGGGAGTCCAAAAGCTGAGACCACAATGCCTGTTGTAAGAAATATGGCAAGTTCCTTACAGGCGTTACTCATGGCATCTGTATCATCCACTAATCTTCTTGCTATGCAGTATGGAATAGGTGAAAGGATATAAAAAAACAGAACAAAGAGGGGCCAGTATTGGCTAGAAAAAAGAAAAATAAGTTAATGTAGTTTTTGCTATCTTTGTCATTTTCCTACACACAAAATATGCTTTTTAAAAATAAGGACTGAAGCATACTGCAAGGTACAAAATATGATACAGTTTAAAAATAAGCTATAACCTGAACACTGAAATGAGAAACATTTAGAGTCACAGTATTCCTAAAAGTCAATTATGATACGATGATTAAATATTTCTTAAAATAAAAGGAAATGCTTTATAAATTATAACAAAATCAAAGCCCCAAATTAAAAATACATTTTTCATTTTAGGTTATAAATAAAGAGGTATATGAAAAATGGGATCACTAACACAGTACTTTTAAAATATTTTTATTTATTTTACTTTTTGGGGGGAAGGGAGGTAACTAGGTTTATTTATTTATAATTAGAGGAGGTACTGGGGATCGAACCCAGGACTTCCTGCATGCTAAGCATGTGCTCTGTCACTTAAGCTATAGCCTCCCCCCACGCCCCCCACTAACACAATACTTTTTAAAATTCAAGATTCATGCCCTTGACTTCTACTATCCTGCCTCAGCATGAAGCTGGAACACCCCCAAACTTAGCTCAGGTCCCAAGGAACTCCCAAAATACTGAAATCAAAATACAGAAAATGAACTGAAATATTGAAGATTATCACTCAGAATATCAAATTTATCACAATAAAAATAGATGGCTTTCAGTCTGCACTCTAGCTATTGTGTTTTGTCAACGTCATTTCCTGTTTTTGATAATATAAAACAGTTATGTAAGATATTACCCCTGGGAGAAGATGTGTGTACAGGGAACTTCTCCGTACTGTTTTTGCAACTTCTTGAGAGTCCATCATCATTTCAAAATAAAAGGTGAAAAAGAAATAGATGGCTTTTAAAGGTACCATAAAATAAAATGCATAGCAGATGGAGATTTGCCTGCATTCAGAAGCTTTTGTGATAAGCAAAGATTTATCTATATGTTTTCCCTAAAAATCTAGCCCTAAATGTTTTGAGAATTAAAAAAATTACAAGTGGACATAACCTTAACGAAAAAAACATGCAAAAAATACAAAGCACAGGAAGTGAAAAATCAACATTGCCCATGTCTTCATGTTTTCCCTACTTTCTCTTATCCACGCTCCAACTGATGTGGATTCTCCCTTTTAACTTTAAAAAGATGAATGAATCGCTGCACTTTTTCATTTAACAACATTATCTTGAACATTTTACATATTAGCAATCACAGCTCTTCCTCATTCTTTTTAAGACTGCCAGATATTTCCATTGATGGATGTACCATAATTTACCACTTTCCTTTTGACAGACCTTTAGGATACTTTCAGTGTTTTTTGCTATTAAAAACAAGGCTGCCATGAACATCCATACTCTCCCCTGACTACACATATCTTGGCAAACATCTGCAAGTAGATTTGTATGAGTAATTCTAACAAGTGGAAGGGCTAGTTCAAAGAATATATACATTTTGAGAGCTATAAGCAAACTCGTCTCCAAGAAGACTTGCACCTATTTAAACTTCCACCCACAGTACATGACAATGCTTGTCTGCTCAAATCTTTTATGTTTGCCAATGGATTTCATTTAATGTTGAGTGAGGCTGAGTATATTTTCACGTGCTTATTAGCAATTTGCAGTTTTTTCTTATTTGTTGCTCAGTTTTCTATTGAGTTGTCTATATTTTTCTTACTAATTTATCCTATTAATTTTTAAAAGTTCTTTTTATTCTAAGGAAAGTAATTGTTTACATGACTTTTTTTTTCTTAATTAGTTGCTCTTAACTTCACTTACTATTATTATTATTATTTTGCTGAAAAGATATTATAAATTTCTTGTATTTAATTTAATCAATAGGTTCTCAATATGGAGTAGTAGTGCTGGGCTTCTGTGTTGCTAGCCTGCCATTACAGACTTAGCAGTAGACAAAGAACAACAGCCAAAGTCTGTTTTGCACCCTGGTGTCCTAAAATCTTTTAAAACAAATTTTAAGTGAAGACTTAAAGTTTTTCCTTGGTAAATGACCACTTCTCGGGGCTACTTCTATTGTAGTAAAAAAAAAACCAAAGAACTAAAGCTTTAAAAGTAGAAAGATTTTACATTTAAATACTCAAAGAGACAAAAATTGTACTTACTTGTATATTGGAAGGGCACATCCAAGCATCAAAAACATCAGCCCAATTGCTCCTCCAAAGGACAAACTAATCAAAGCTGTCGAATAGAAATAGCAATTAAATTAAATTAATATTATTTTTATTAATGTTACTATTAGCAATCTGAACATTACCTGTGATACCAGAAGCAAAAAGCAAAATGAAACACACCAAAAAAGTAAACATATTAAGAGTGAGTTATCTTTAAAAGCTGAAGTCATATGGTCTCAGAGTAAGTCTTTGGTGGCATCTTCAAAGCAAAACAAACTGATGTTGATTTTTAAAGTCCTGACCTATTGCTGGCACATCACCACTTTCCCAAATTACTGGTTCCATTTCTAATGAGCATCTGAGTCTGTGAGATCAATGCTCCTCCAGACATTAGTATGACATTTTCTCCACAGATCATCACAGTTTTGAAAAGCAGTGTGTGGAGAAACTCCACAGTCAGCTTTACTGGACTTGAGAAGCCTCCTCTACAGAAAACCTCTCCTGATCAGCTCCTGCTTCTTGCACATATGCTCCTAATGTGCACAGATAAAAAGTGCCCAAGGATATCCGCAGTCAATAATCTCAATCAATTAATTTTGTTACAGATCCTTAAACAGTGTGTAACGATAGCTGGGTTTCTTTCCCTAATCTCCTACATGTTAGAAAACACGCAGGATAATGGATACAGCCCTTCTGTGGTATCACTATTTTAGGATATTATCACCAACAATACATGCATTGTACAGGTAAATACAGAATAACTTACGTCTTTTTTTTAAAAAATGATGCAATCTATTAACCTTAACAGAAATGTTAAAATTCAAAAGAGTTGCTGAAGGTCTGCAAGTTACCAAGACAAAAATCGAACATATACAAACCAAAATCAACAGTAAAGGGGTTAAATGCTGCTCAGTCCTACTGACACACTTCTCTGAATTAAAATGGTCACAATCAAGGACACCCACGGACGTGGGAACTGCGCAGTTATCATTCAGCTCACTGATGCAGGTCACATCAACCCTGAACACATTTACTCAGTCCTTCATGCCCCTAGACTTTCAGTTCACAAAGAAAAGAAAAAGAAACATCTGCACTTTAATTTATGGCAAATGAGGAACTTTACCAGGGAATGAGTTGTAAACAGTGAAGAAAATACCAAGTTTACCATGTGTTTTGTTCTGTTCAAAACAAGCCCTCATACCCTGGCTCTGATGACTTGAGTGGACACATATCACCCCGGGCCAGCATCCTGGTCTCTACAATCCAGCTGCATGGGCCTCTTCCTCTCATTTCCTGGAAACCAGCTGGCTCCCGCATCCATCTGGCCTTTGCACATGCTGTCCCTTCCACCTCAAGCACTTTTTCACTCATTCATTTCACTCAAGAAATGTCCAGAGAGACCCAAACATGTAACAGGTGCTGAGGACATGTTAATAAATGAGGCAAGGCCATGTGGCACTGACAAGAGCTTGTACTCTGGCCCCAGTTCTTGCCTCTTTCCGCCAAGTGGACTACTCTTCCTTCAGATCTCAGACCAGTCACCTCTTCCTCCTGAACTTTCCCCAAACCTCCTGAATAGACCAATTCTCCCTATCGTGTTTATTTATTCACTCATTCAGCAAATTAACTACTGAGTGCCTAAAGTGTGTTGCACACCGTTCTTGGCACTGGAGACAGAGCAATGAAAATAAATCAAAGCTCTTGTTTTCATGAAGCTCAAAATGATTTTTTAAAAAGTAAACAAATAAATGTCAAATGCTATGAAAAAACTCAAGTACAGTAAGAGGGTGGGAGGGCTATTCCAGACACATTGGCCTGGAAGGCGTCTCTGAGCAGAGGTAACATCTGAGCAGAGATCTGTATGAAATGAAGACATGAACCAATCACGTGGCCACCTGTGGGAAGCACGCCAGGCAGAGGGAGGTGTGCAGGCGTAGGCCCTCTCTGCTGTGTGCACTCCCTGTGCTCGTTTACCACAGCTGCAGTGTTACACTGATTTATATTGGTCTTTCCGTCTAAGCTGTTCATGCCACAAGAGCAGGAAAAAAGTTGTTCTGTTGATGATGCTCAGGGCCCAGCTCTTGATGCACAATAATAAATATTTGTAGAATGAATGAAAGGAACCAAAGGGAAAAGAGAGAGAGAGGGAGATGGGAAAAGAGAGAGAGAGGGAGATGGAAAAAGAGAACAGAAGAGAAGAGAGCCCAATGTCAAAGGGCAGAAAAAACACATAACAGAGTCAGGAGGCAGTAGGTCCTCACTCCAACTGGCCCCTCACTGGCTAAGTAAGTTATCTCAGAGCTGGTTCTTTCTTCTATAAAATACAAGTTGGACTAGATCTAAAAAGCAAATAACTCTCAGAACACTAAAGATACCTGTTACAAGACATGCTGAAGAAGTAAAAAACTACCTCTACTTTTCGAGATATAATTGCCAAAGAGCTAAGTTCATTATTATAACAACACCTTATTTATTCAAAAGTCATTTATCCAGAATATAGCTTAGACCCCTGAAGGAAAAAAAGAGACAAAATAAATGTCACAAGCCCATACACTGATGCTAATACTCTTTATAAACAAACACTTAGGCTCTTATTCAGAAATTATTTTTTTTTTGTGACAATTGTTGTGTGCGGATTCCAACAGAATAAAATCTTTTTATTTTAAAAAACATCTATGCTCATTTATATATATATATTTCAATAGGCAATTAGTGTACCCAGAACAAAGTGAAGTGAAAAGTAACTGGTCAACACAAGATACAGATATTAGTTACTGTTACCTGTATCTTGTCATGACAAAATTTTCTAAGCTTATTTTGTTTCCCATATTGAAACAAATGAGAAATAGGAAGGAGGGCTGCATACAAGCAAGAACTATCCTCTGGAGGGAGGAGACTGAGGGGGAAAAAAAGGTTAAATCAGGCATAAAAACATGAAAAAGTATTTCAAATTTGTGATCATCTTGGCCAAGAGATAAGTAGCCTTAGGACTCAGTTGCTGAGGTTAACTTTGTTCTATGATAGAGAACAATTACTTATGTCTTATCACCAAAAAGAGTCTAAATTCTTTAAGTATACTCTTAAAAAGTTAATGAAGATGATTTCTTTTTTTAAAAGAACTAAAATGAGATAAGATTCAGGTATCAAAAAGTAATTTTATGTGACATCTGACCTCCCAGGCATACTGGATAAGATAAATAGCCAATGAGGTTAAATAAACTGCTCAAAGGTGTTCTCAAAAGTTGTAAAGTTTCTCCAGTCTTACGAAATCAGTAACTAGGCTGATATACAGACAAACTTCATCATTTGTGTATAAATGGTTGTCCTAGATGACACATCAACCAGGCAACATTTTATATTGTAATTGAGTGATGCAACATTGGGAAGGCAAAACTTAGATGAGTCTGACTTTCACTCCCCAAACCCCCAGGCTAGGGATGGAACAGCCCAATTATCTATCTTCTCAAGAGACTGGGTGCTGGTTCTGTGATTACAAAGAGATTAGAGTAGGAGAAGGGACCAGTACCCTGACCTGGGAGTTAACATAAAAATTCAGTATATAACAAAGTAACAAGCAAGTGACTTGAGAAATAACTAAGGGATTCAATTACAGAAACCATCTCGCCTAATATTAAGATAGGCCAACAGGAAGAAAACATCCTGATAAACAATCACAACAATCAGAAAGTCTTACTGAAACCAAAAGTTTAAGTACAATTCCATTTGAAACACTTTCAGCTGATTAATATTTACGTAGGTCCACAATTACAAAGTTATTTTATAGTCCCAAAGGAGACTGGAAGGTATTTCAGTTGCTCAACTGACAACGATTTACATGGGAAATGAAATGTTTTCAGACATTACAAATACACAAGAAAACAGTAAAATGTGACTCTGGGGAAGCAGCTTAACACAAGTTGTCCTTAAAAGAAATTAAAAACAATATTAAAGTTCTTCACTTCCTGCTTGCCTGACCTTCTAAAAGCCGCAGGTCAGGAACTCAACGTTGTCAAGAGTTAAGTTGAAAACTCTGTTAGTGGTATTTGCTTCTAACCACGCTAACAACGCTATCAGTTGGAAAGAATGCAACATTCCTTATTTCTAAAGGAAATACACAAATAAACGAGTATTTTTTCATTAAGTTTAAATGAAAAACTCTTTTATCTTAAAAACCAACTCAACTAAGTAAAAACTTTGAAATTAGAAAAGCCTCAACGTGCAACTGTGGATACGACACGGAACAGGAGCCCTTTGTGGGTGGCTTACAGGGTCTACCCTATCAGACCAACACCACAAATCAAAATGCATCCGGAATAGGTGCGTAAAGCTCCGAGTACGGGTTCTGACAGTGGACGTGCTCTCCAAGGTTTTGGAAAGAACGGTTCCTAAGCCCTTGCAGGATGTTCCTGGAGGACTCGGTTCGGCTCAGCACCCGAAGTCGGCACTTGTGCCTTTATGTGGGAAATGACACTGATTTTCCATAACTGGCATCTCTAGCCACCTCAACCCCCTTAACACCACGCTCTGCCCGCCTCGCTCTCCGATGCAAACTCCTGCAAAACGCGTGTGACGGCCCAGCGGCTGCGGGACTCCGAACACTCCGCGGGTCACTTCATTCTTCCTACGGGGGGTGAGGGGGTGGGAGCGAGACTGCCGAGGTCGGCACAAAGTAGAGCCTGGCGGAGGAGCCGCCGACCCCGCCGTCCTTGCCTGGCTGCCGCCGCGCCCACCTCGGCTCCGGGGCGGCGAGGGCGCAGGCTGGGGTCGGGGTCGGGGATCTGCTGCCAGCGCAGGGACCCCGCGGCGCGCGCCAGGCCACGGGAGACGGCGTCCGGGGCCCGCGTGGGCCTCCCTCCCACTCTGTCCGGGCGGCCGCCCAGCCCTCTGGCGCCCAGCGCCCCCGGCCCACCTTTGATGCCGGCCATGGCGGTGACGTCGCTCCAGCCTCCAGGACCCGAGGCGGCAGCGGCCGGGAGCCCGGAGACGCACGGCAGCGGAGACCAGACAACACCCGGAAGTGCGCGACGCAGCACTTCCGCCGGCGGCTCGCGCGGGGGCGCGGGGGGCGCGGGGGGCGCTCCGAGCTGGGGGCGGTCCGCCAGACCCCCTCCTCCCCAGTTCCGCTGCTCTCGGATCGCCGCTGTCTGAGGCTTTCCGTCCCCGCCGTGTAGACTCCAGCCCCGGCATTCCCTTCAGTGTCAGGGGAGCTCCCTGCCGAAGCCCTCGTCACGCATCCCGCGACCTCCCACATCCTTTCAGGAGAAGGGAGCGCTAGTGGCCGCCGTCTTTGGGGAGGCATGGTGTGAAGCATTGGGGGGATCTTTTTGCGTTCCTCAAAGCTCACCCGTTTCTTTCTCCTCCCCATCACATAATAAAGGAGGTGGTCTGCACTTGGCTCTTCGCTTTCCGATACAGAACTCGGGTTCTGGTGAGACCCGAGATCGGAGCGGCGGGACCCAGAAACAGGTGGATTTAATACAAACTCGAGCTCTTGGGAGTTTTGTGAGAATAGGTTTTTGTTTTGTTTTGTTTTTTGTTTTGGTAGTAACAGGGCTAAGAAAAAAAGGAGAAAGCAGAGGTATAAATACATTTATTTAAGTCATCCTACAAATTGATTGAACATTTACTATGTGTGGGGAACAGAGGTAGGTACTGAGGTGAGCGCAACGAGGTACGGTTTCTGCCCTCAAGGAACTTTCTGTTTAGTGAGACAGTCAAACAAGTGTAAAATTGCAACAATGATAACTGCTGGGAAAATGAGTAGATGGTCTTAGAAAAGCCCTTGATTTAGATTAGTTAGAAGAGATTTCCCCGAGGGAGGGACAACAAAGGGATGAACAGGTGAGAAAAGGGAAAAGCCATGTTGGGGAGGGAAAGGTGTTTATAGCTGAGGTGGGTAGGGAGAAATGTTGGGCTTTGGCGGCAAATTGTGGGAGCCTGGAGCTTGGTCTGTTGGACCGAGGAGAGAAGGCCAGTGGAGATTATTCCGGGTTGGGGTGGGGCAGCTTGGTTATACAGCAGCGTCTTACAGGAGTTTTATTTTGTTTTGTTTTGTTTTTTACCCTGAGCAATGAGAATCTTTTGAAGGATTTAAAAATATACAGGTAGTGGTGGGGTGACATAAGATTTGAATTTTTCAATCTTTTCAGTCATCAGACTAAGATGAACTGGCATATAAGACGTAGAGAGTGAATGGTTAGAAGAGATAATAACAGCATGCTTTAAAATAAGAGCTCCTGGGAAGCTAACGGTATTGTCCATCCCACTTCCCTCCACTACTTACAGGGTTGAATTAGAATTTTTTAAAAACACATCACTTCGGTGTCTTGTGGAGGAGTAGAATTGTTTTTCTGTTCAAGGTACTGCAAAAAGTTCTGCCATCTTCTGAAACATGAAGAAAGATTTTCCACTTAAGGATGTGATAGCAGAGACACAAGGCACACTTAAACATACGCTCTGGAAACATTGCTGTTTAGACAGTCTGTGAACCACCAGCTCCCTTCCCTAAGTTACTGAAGCAGGCATATGCATCCTCCTCCCCAACATCTTGGAAGGACTAGTAGAATTTCTGGAAAAGTATATGATTCCATCCCTAATTGTCACCACTAACACTATTTGTTTTGTTCCACAGTATTCTGGCCTTGAAAGCAGGGATGGTTGAGGGAACATAGTCGTGGGGGTGGGGGTAGGACAGACACATTTTAGGAAGTCTTTTGGGGCTTCCAGAGGCCTTAGTGGCTGAGTGAGGTGCTAGTCCCCTAATTTCTTCTTGTGAGTACAAGTTGGTTGGGCATTAGACATTTATCCTTTATGACATTAATGGGCAACTGGGATTGTTCTTCAGGTCAGAAAACATCTGTGGTCATGAGGGAATCCTAAGCGATTATGCTTCTTTGACCTTTGCCATTAGATCCACAGTGTTTCTAGAAAAACAAGAATAAAAACAAAAACCCACTCACTACTCTAAGGACTATTTTTTGGCCTACACATTTTGTCTAGAGTCAGTCCAAACCTTAAAACCAATATTTCCAAATGTTATATTTCAAAGACCACCTACCACAGAATTCTTTGGGATGCTTCCTAAAGATGCAACTTCACGAGTCCCACTCCAGACCCTCTGAATCATAACTTTTGTAGGCGGAGTCCAGGAATCTGAAATTTTAACCAACACTCCAAGGGACTCCTATGCAAACTAAAGCTTGAAAATAACTGTCTGAAAAAGGTAGTGTTGCGATGAGTTAACTCTCTCCAACAGCAGCACCTTCGCGCTAAACAGACCCTCGAGAGGGCTGCCCTCGGCTCCGCCCACAGCCTCTGCGTCCCACCATTGGCCCCGCCCACAACAGCCCAGGAACCGCCCCCCAGCAACGACCAATCACGTTCTACCACGCGCCGCAGCGGCAGTGACGTCAGACTGGCGCACAGACCTCTGCGGCAGCTGGTCTGCAGATAGACCTCCCTTTTTGCGCGGCCAGAGCTGCCGGCGTCGGTGCGTAGCGGCGCGCAGACTTCCGCGTCCCGGGTTCCGGCCCGTGAGCGCAGGGCAACAGCGCGCCATCTTCACCAAGCGCCATGGCGGCGGCCGGCGGGCCGGAAGCGGCTGGACGCTGCCCTGTGTTTAGCCTTCTTTTGCTTCTGCTGATCGCCGGTTCTGCCTGGGGCTGGAACGACCCTGGTGAGTGCTGCTGTCACTCCCGCCTTCCTGCTGCCTTCGTTAGACAATTCTAGTAACATAGTGATAGAAGGATTCGCCTCCGTTTGAGTCCTTCCACCCTAATTCCTCATTTCCATCCTCTTCGCTGTTCATGTGTGCGCTGCCTGGTCCTTTTGCTCTTCCCAGACGTTCTGCTGGACGAGTGTGGACTGTTGGGGAGTGGACAGGGCAGGAAGACTCCAGTGTTCATAACGTTCCCTTCTCCCTTCCCTGGACTCTCATAATTTGCCCATTTTCTCTTTTCTCGGGCTACAGCCCTCATCCCGAGTCTGGCTGGACACTCACCTGCGCAACTTGCTTTGTTGTCATGACTGTCTGATGTCATCGTGGCTGACTGATGTCATCGTGGCTGACTGTTGTCATGGCTGCCTGTTGCTATACCTAGCAGTTGCCATGGCGGCGACAGTCTCTGAGTCACACTTAGTAGACAGGGCTGCAAGCCTTGGAGGTAGGTTAGCAGAGTCATAGACTGTACTATTTATGTAAGCATAACTCATGGTGCTTATTCTAACCATTACAGTGAAGTACATTGCGTTACACCATCTTTTCCCATTGAAATGAAAAATTTTCCTTTTCTTTTTAATGTGATGGTACACGACAAGTGATTTCTAGGGAAAAGGTTCTATCACTATGTTACTAGAGTTCTCTAACGAATTTTTATGGGATCGATAATACACCATTTAACTGATTGTATTTGTATACACACACATCACACACACATAGATTTACATTTAATAAATGATGTGTGCTTCTAAATTAGAGTGATGTGAACAGTGATTTTTAAACAATGAAAGCATCATTTTTGGTTTGGGGAGTAAAGATGTTTAGGCATGGAAAGTACCAGTATTGCAGTCTTGATTTGGTGATAGGAAAGGCCTGTTTTTGAAGTAAGCAACAGATTTATTTCTGTAGTTTCTTATTTTATGCTTAAATGCTAAAATGAGAGAATGTGTTTGTAAATACTTGACTTTGAGTACCACTTTGATATGGACGTTTTATAACTAATAAATAAAAAGCCAAGTTGTGTTTAAATGTACATACATTTTCCTTATATATTCCTAGGAAGCATTATAAAAATAGGAGACTTTGATCAGTGTTAAAATTTAAAAGCTAGATTAAAACATTAATTACTTGAACGCTCAGTTCTTAAATTAAAAAAGGAAGTTTACAGATTTAAAAAAAAAGGAACCTAATTTAAATTAATGGTGAACTGCATCCTGGTAGTTCTCAGTCTACTTACTCTATAATACTGTTCCGGAACAAAAGGCACCAAAATATTTTGCAGAGTAAACCCAACTAATTTTATAAATTCTCCTTGGCTTTAAATTTCTTTTGAGGAACTAGTTTATGAAGGCATTGTATTGAGTTAGTTTTTATCAAGTATTTAGTAAAGTAGTAATCACTCTCTAAATCACTTCTAAAGAGATCTAAAAATTTTCAAAAGTCTTTATTGAGTTACCTTATATTTATCATTCTTCTGGGTGTTGGGAATATAGCAGTGAACAAAACAGTGTTTTGCCCCAGAGGAGTTTACATCTATTGTGGAGAAATAGACAATAAACAAATCAGGTAAGTAGCATTTCATATTGTGAGTAGTGGTGTGGAAACGATAAAACAGAATAAGGAGGACAAGGTGCAGGCAGAAGCAGGGACTTTCAAAACATACATTAGTCAGGGAAGATGTCACTGTTAAGGTGACATTTGATGAGAAACCTGAAGGGAGAGGGGTGTAAATGACCTGCTGTGACTTGTATTTTAGGGCTCATTCTGTCTGCTTTGTGGAAAACAGACTAGGGTGTGGGGGTGGATGGGAGAAGCTGGGAGGCCAGTGAAGAGTCTGCTTGTACAGTGAATTCCAAGAGTGGTGATGCTTTGGGCCAGGGGAGAAGCAGCGGAGTCCATGAGAGTGGTTGGCTTCTCACCTATTTTGAAGGTGGAGCTGAGGGATTAAATATAGGCATGAGAGGAGGAGAGTAGACAAAGATGACTCCATGCTTTTTGGTCTAGTGACTAGAAGGGTGGAATTACAATTTCCTGAGATGTGGAAGACTGTGGGAGAGTCAGGTTTGATGGAGTCTGGTTTTGTTCATGTTAAGTTTGAGACTTGCAAATGGATTTCGATTTGTGAGTCTGGACTTCAGGGAACTCTGTGTCATCTTTGACTGATGTACTAGTGGGGTATGGGTGTGAGCATTTTGTTCTTAGACCTTGTCTTAGTTCAGGCTGCTAAAGGAAATACCATGGACTGGGTGGTAAACAACATTTATTTCTCACATTCTAGAGGCTGGGAAGTCCAAGATCAAGGTGCCAGCATATTTGGTGTCTGGTGGGGGCCCTCTTCTGGCTTTGCTATCTTGTTATGTTCTCACATGGCAGAGGGAGAGGGCTCTGGACTGTTCCTCTTCTCACAAGGGCACTAATGCCATCATTGGGGCTTCATCCTTATGATCTCAATTAAAATTAATCACCTCCCCAAATGCCTGCCTCCAAATGCTATCACATTGGGGATTAGGGCTTCAACATGAATTTAGGGTGACACAAAACATAGCGACCTTTAGGACCTCCAGGGAGGAAAGATGCTGTAGGGTTATGATAATGGTAACCCCGTATGTATATGACTCCTTAAACATTTTCAGTAACAGTTATCATACTTGATCACCTATTATGTGTCAAGTCCTCTGCTAGATAATTTTAGTAAATCATATCTAAGCTTCACAACCAACTTTAAGGTGGATATTATAGTCTTTACAGGTAATTTTTATACAGATAAATTGAGTTGGCTAAAGTCATGTGGCAAGTTGGCAGTGGGAATTTAATTCAGTAGTCTTTGCATTATCTCAACCCTGCTATAACAAATTCAAATTATTATTCCTATTATTTAGTTTAATAGTACTTTCTGATTTTTTAAACCATTGTGCATTTTCATTGTTACTATTTTTTATTTATTAGGAAGTAGTTTGGGTTTAATATAGCATATTTTATTTTAATATAGTTCTTGGTAAGTTAGATCTTTGGCCCATGTGGCCAAAAGTTTTTCTAGAGCTTCAGGTGGATTTTCTTCTAGTTATGCCAAAATCATTTATTAAAGAAGTGGAATTATCCTTTAAGTGTTTTTAAACTGTAGAAGGGTCCTTTTTTTCATGCTTCTGCTTTGCTGAAGGGATTGGGCCTGTTGTCCTTTGGAATATCCTACCTTCTGGATTCTGTTTTCTCATGGTGTTATTTTAGCTTTTTTTTTTTTTTACCTTCCCTGTATTTCTAGTAAACTGAATATTGGGTCCAAAGAATTGGTTAGATTCATATTAAATACTTTCAGGGATTACATCATAGGATATGTTGTAATATCAATGTTCTACCATTAGTGCTAAGATTGACTAGTGGATTAAATTGGCTTTATTTCTCTTTTGTGAAGATTTATTTTTTCCCCTCTTGTGACTTGAAAGCACTCTGTATAATGTTACTTGGCACCATATCAGTATCCATTCACTTAGTGATTTTAAAACTAATTAATCCTTACCTGAATGAGTTTCTTTAGGGATTGTAAAATGGTGATTTTTTTTCTAATTCTGTCATTTCCTCTGCATTTATTGGCTGGTATTGTTCAGTGAAGTTGAGATTTTCCTTATCATATGAGGCTGCTTCAGATTATAGTTCTGGCTGGAAAGTCAGGATAAATATTTAACAATTGGGAATTAATTTTTATACATTCCGCTCCTGGTGATCAGTTTTTCTAAGCCTGTGTTACTGCTTGAATTACATAGATTTAATTACATGTATGTTTTGATAGTGGTGGCTTTCACTTTTGGGAACTGCAGCTGCAAGAGGCTTTAGGATTCTTTCAGTTTAGTGAGAAGTTGTGACAGTTTGACGATAAAACGGATGTTGAGTGAACCGATCCACAGTGTCTTCCATCATAATCCAAGGGTGATAAATAGGAAAACTGTTCATTTTCCAATAATACTTTAAAATTCATTTATGTACATCAATGCTAGATGTAATTTCCTTGTGTTGACTTCTTTTTAAACCATTTTGTCAGTTCGATTTTTAATTTGTGGAATAGTTTAACTGTTTCTAATTTTTTTTAAATTGTGAAATATTTAAAATATTTAAAATAAACACACAGAAGTATATGGTGAAAACCCATGTACTCACCACCCAGTTTTATTGAATCTTCACATTGTACTGTATTTGCAGCAAATCTACCCCTCACCCCCGCAACATAATAAAACATTAGGGGCAGAGAGCTAAAATCTCTTCTCTTCCTCTCTCCTCAGAGATGCTGAATTTGGTATAAAGTCATTCCTATGCATGTTTTCATACCATTATTATATACATGTCTAGACTTTAACGGTATATAGTACTGTTTTACAATATTTTTACTATTTCTATAGTGATACATGAATTCTAGTTCACTCATTTTAACTGCTGTAGAATATTCCACTTTGTGAATAGGCCAGAATTTTGCTAATCCATTCACCTATTGACAGACATTTAAGTCATTAAATGCGCTTCAGGGACATTCATGTATATTTTTTGCCATTTTAACTAATCATTACTGTTGTCATACAATAGTATAACATTTCTGATTAATGAACTTTTGGTTCTTACTTCAGAAAAATTATGCAGAATATAACGATACAGGAACAGTTTAGGGGGCATCCATCCTGACGTGAAGGGAGGCCTTAAAGTTGTGACTGAATTTGTGCAAAAAGCCCGAAGTTGTTGGGATCACTTTGGGGTCTGGGAAGGGGTTTCAGCTTCTCTTTCTGAGTCATCCTCAAAAGGCAGGAAAGACTTACTTTTGAAAATATTTCTTATGACAAGAATTTTATCAGAATGAATCTTTCTGTATGATAAGATATTTAAGATCTGTTTAACTGTGTTCTTACTGTTTCAGACAGAATATTATTGCGGGATATAAAAGCTCTTACCCTCCACCATGACCGCTATACCACTTCCCGTAGGTTGGATCCCATCCCACAGTTGAAATGTGTTGGAGGCACAGCTGGATGTGATTCTTATACCCCAAAAGTCATACAGTGTCAGAACAAAGGCTGGGATGGTTATGACGTACAGGTAATATTCGTTACGTTGATAGCAGTCTAAATGGAATTTTTTTTCAGTAAAGTGTTTATTGAGACATTATTGAGTATTTTGGGGAAGCATGTAAAGAAAATCTCATGTTACCCTAAAATATACAAATGTAAATCAATCATTCATTCTCTGGAAGGAACGTCCTTCAAAAGAAATGAACTGGTTTTAAAGCCTGGAAACACTCACGTCATATTTATACCATAACTTTCTTCTAAGACGTTAGTAAATTTTCAAAACTTTTCATATACTTGGGGGTAGGGGTAAAGGATTTCTTTTGGTTGTCATTTTTCTGTCATTCCTCAACAAATACCAACCTACCCTTAAAAAGTAAAGTTAAGATGATAAGGGATTGTTGGTTGTAAATAGTGGGGGTACATGTGTCCCTATTGTGCTTCAAATGCTTGATTTTAAAATTGTTTTAGAACTGAGGGTGGTTACTTCTGAATGAAAACATTTCAGTGGGCTTTATTGTCTTTAGGACTCTGGCATTTTTTATTTAGGGTAGGCCATCTCCTTGAAGTTCTAAAATTTATTATGCTTTGGAAATGGAATAGATTTTATTCAGTGAATTCAATTTAAATCAATACCAGAAGATTTCTACTTTGTATTCTGCCCTTTCAAAAAGGATTTAAGATAGCTGGTCATTCGGCAAGAAACTTGTGTTGACAATTTCCCCCTTCCATCATAATGATATTCTTGTTTGATACAATCTTTAGGCCTAGTGTATGCAAATCAGGGAGAGAGTTCAAATTTGCTCGTTGATACCTATTTCACAACATTTTTTCCTAGTCTTGCTAACTGAATCACAGTATCTTCAGGTTAAAGCTGAAATTACTTTTACTTTTGTATTACCTTTCAGTCTTGATGGGAAAAAAGATACTAATGGTAAAGTCATTCATTAAACATATATTAAATAGTATACAAAAATGAATGATGGAGTCACAACCCTCAGGAAACTCTCTTCCTAATAGCAAAGATAAGATAAGCACTCACATTACATGTAGGTGCCAACAGAGTGTTGTGAAGTCATGTCTGGTCGAGAGGATTGGGAAAGACTTCAGGAAGAAGGTATGTACTGTGTTAGGAAGGAAGGATAAGATTTTTAGAGCTGAAGAAATAGAGAAAGGCATGAATGGTGTGAGCAGAGAAGCATGGAGGACTTCATACATGGACTTAGTAGCAGAAGAGAGCCTCTTCTAATTCTGAAAGTTTAAATATAATAATCAGAAGACACTTTTAGTATAGACTGTTAAGGAAATAACAGTGTGAAATAATAATAGAGATTTAATTTGTCTTATTTATCTAAATCAACAAGCTTATACATTTTCCTTCAAATAAAATTATTTAAAAATGAAATAGTTTAGTAACAACAAAAAAAATAGAAAAATTGTATATTATCCAAATTAACAACTTCTGGGCTTCAAAGGACACCATCAAGAAAGTGAAAAGGACCCATACAATAGGAGAAAGCTTTTGCAGCTATATATCTGATAGGGAACTTGTGTCCAGAAAATATGTAGAACTATTACAACTCAGTAAGAAGACAAATTACCAAATTTATAAGTGGGTAAAACATCTGGCTAGACATTTCTTCAAAGAAGATATGCAGATAGCCAGTAAAAACATGAAAAATGTTTAGCGTCATTAGTCATCAGGGAAATACAAGTCAAAACCACAATAAGAAACTAGCTCACACCCAGCAAGATGCCTATAATCAAAAAGACAGACATTGTTGAGGATGTGGAGAAACTCATACACTGGTATGTGAAATGACACAGCCATTTTGGAAAACTGGCTGGCAGTTTCTCAAAAGTTTGAACAAAGAGTTACTGTATGCCCCAGTCACTCCACTCCTAGGTGAATATCCAAGAGACTTGAAAACATGTGTCCACACAGAAACATACATAAAAGCTTGTAGCAGCATTATTCATAATAGCCAAAAAGTAGAAACAACCCAAGTGTCCATCACTGATGAATGAATTAATAAAATGTGGTACATCCATATAGTAGAATATTATTTAGCTATAAAAAGGAATGAAGTGCTGATACATGAACATGTGTGAACCTTGAAAATACTCTGCCAAGTGAAAGAAGCCAGTCACCTCGGACTGCATATTGTATGATTCCATTTACAAGAAATGTCCAGAATACAGAAATCCTTGAAGACAGATTGGTGGTTGCCTAGAGGTGGGAGATTTGGGGGTACATAGGGAGTGACTGCTGATGGAGATGAGATTTCTTTTGGGGTTGATGAAAATATTCTGAAATTGATTGTGGGGATGGTTGCACAACTCTGAGTATACTGACAACCATTGAAATGAGTGAAATGTAATAGTATGTGAATTATATCTGAATAAAGCTGTTATAGTGTATCTAAAGTTTGAGTGAAGAAGATAATTTGTCCAAAAAAGAGAAAAGCAATAGAACCAATCAGATCTATTTTAGTTTATGTCTTTTAAAATGTTGTTAAAGAACATGTTACCTACTCAGCTCAAAGTAGTTACAGAATTTAAACTAAACTGGGGTGCTTTTTTAAAACGTGTAAAAAGTTGAGGCTAGTGCAGATTCTTTTTGCATTTTTCTAAATACCTTTAAAAAAAACTTAAGGAAATTACTTAAAGGATTAGACCCTGGGAAAGGTGATCTATGGCTTTTATAGAATTATGTAGAAAGTTTTCTCAGATGATTGTGCACTGTCTCTGATGTTCTTTGTAGCTACCAGATATTCATATATGATGCTAATTTTTGAGCCTTAACATTTAAAAAAACCTTTATTTTTCAAGAAACCATCTTTAACAACAGTGGTAAAAAGCTGACACTTAAAAATTTGCTTAAAACTTATAAATTAGGGAGTATTTAGTACGTACAAAAGAACTCCTTATATCTATATGTAAGGAATAAGGAATGGTAATAAAATGAACCCTCACGTACCCACCACCTAGCTTAAGTGGAACATTAACATCACCAATATCTCTGAAGCCCCCCCAATACAGAAATACTCATCCTGAATTTTGTTTATCATTCCCTTGCTTCTTTTTGCTGTTTTATGATAGCTATATAGCCCAAATAATGTATATTAAATGAAAGGAAAAACTATTTGGTTCTAATAATCTGTTTCTACTTTTCTTCACAGTGGGAATGTAAGACTGATTTAGATATCGCATACAAATTTGGAAAAACTGTGGTGAGCTGTGAAGGCTATGAATCCTCTGAAGACCAGTATGTACTAAGAGGTTCCTGTGGCTTGGAGTATAACTTAGATTACACAGAACTTGGCCTGAAGAAATTGAGAGAGTCTGGAAAAAACCATGGCTTTAACTCTTTCTCCGATTATTATAATAAGTTGTACTCCCCAGATTCTTGTAACATCAGTGGAGTGCTTACCATTGTGGTGCTGCTTGCTATTGCCTTTGGAGTTTATAAATTCTTCCTCAGTGATGGTCAAGACTCTCCTCCACCATATTCTGAGTATCCTCCATATTCTCATCAGCATCAGAGATTCAGCAACTCAGCAGGACCCCCTCCCACAGGCTTCAAGCCTGAATTCACAGGTATGTTTCCCTAGCAACGGCATCGAGTAGGGTGGAAGTCAGGTCGTGAATCCTGTGCGGGTTTCTGAAATAGGAAATGGTTGCATTGGGAAACGAAAGCAGATCTGTCTCCTTATTTTATTTTGTACTTTCACCTTTTACCTCTTCCGTTTTGTTTCTCTATAGGGATAATTGTGATTACTATGTTAAGGATGCATGATTAAATTGTGAATGATCCTAATCAGAACAAACTTGATCAGATTTGGTAATAAGCATTTACCTTGAACTCTGTCTCAAACCATACACAAAATTTTTTTCCTGAAGTATGACAGAGCTCAACATAAAAAGTAAAATAATTGTTTCCAGAAGAAAACATAGGGAAATATTTGTCATGATAGGCAAAAACTTCTTAGAATATAAAAAATGCTAGCCAAAAAGAAAAGATGGATAAATTACACTTCATTTAAATTAAGAATGTCTAGTCATCAAAACACAACATTAAGAGAGTGAAGAGGCAAGCCACAGACTGGACGAAGTAACATATTTCCAATAAAGAACATGTAGCTACAAAAATAACTCCCACAAATCCAAGAAAAGAGAGAGAACCTAATTTTGAAAATGGACAGAGGTCTTGAACAGCCATTTTATAGTAAAAGAAGATATCCAAATGTCCACTAAAAATACGAAAGGTGCTCGGCATCATTAGTCTTCAGGAAAATGCACATTAAAACCTGAGTTCTTAATTAACTACCATATAACCACCATAATGGCTGACATTAAAAAGACACAGTCCCAATTAAGGGCAAAGATACAGTCAGCTGGAACTTGCTAGCAGGAGTTAAAATGATAAAACACTTTGGAAAACTGTCAGTATCTACTAAAATGGACACATGCCAACCAATGACCCAGTGATTTCATTCCTAGATACAAACCTAAGAGAAGTGCATGCATGTGTGCACAAAAAGATACACACAAGAATGTTCACAGCAGTTTATTCACAGCAGCCAAAAACTGGAAATAGAATGTCCATAAACATTAGAATGAGACAAAGTGTGGATTTTTTTTTTCACACCTTGAAATACTATACGTAAATTTAGAAAAAAGCAAAAACTGATACATGCAGTAGTGGAGACGACTCTCATAATGGTATGCCAGACACAGACGAGTACCCACTGTATGATTCTATCTATAAAGAGTTCAAGGGTGGGTAAAACCAAAGTGTAGTGAGAGAAGTCAGAGTAAGCTTATCTCTGATGCGGGTGGTATGTGTTGGGAGATATCACGAGGGAGTCCCTGGAATGCTAGGAAAGTTTAGTTCATGTGGGTAGTGCTACATATGTGGGTACTTACATATAAAGTTACTATGTTGTACACGTAAGATTAGCATACTTTTCCTTTATGTGTATTATACATCAATTTAAGAAAAACTTGAGCAGAAATTTTTTTGGGTCACTTTTAAGACCTGACTTCCCAAGTAGCAAATATCCTCTTGAATTCCTCCATGAAACACTCAGGTACAGATCTCAACTGGGGCTTCTAGAGATGTTCACCGTGTAGAAAGGAAGTAACTCTGACACATGGGGTCATCTTCTAGTGGCTGATCTTGAACAGGGCAGATGTGACCTCACAGGAGGAAACCACCCTCCCCTATCCTAAAGTACATCCGCCTTTTCCATGTGTGTGGGAAAGGCAGGTGCCCCTTGATTTTATAAACAGTTTTGTAAACAGTATTTTTTGAATACACTTTTTGAATATATGTTGTTTGTAAGTTGAGGCCTGAGCATTATTAATAAATCGTACAGGTGAAAATATCGACACGTCATACTCCCTTTAGTTTTGTAGGCTATGTTTAATCTAAGTGAGGATACGAATCATTTCTGTTTCTAGGACCGCATGGTGCAACTTCTGGTTTTGGCAGTGCTTTCATGGGACAAGGAGGACACGAAAATTCAGGACCAGGGTTCTGGACCGGCTTGGGAACTGGAGGAATATTAGGATATTTGTTTGGCAGCAATAGGTAGGCTTTGCATTTATCTCACCTGCTCTTTAATTCAGCCTTTCTTTAGAGGCTGGTTTTGCTTACAATTTGTCTGGATTTGTTTTTGTTAAGGAGAATAAATTATGGTGACATTACCCTGTTCAGTCAGATTCTCTGGGGATGGGGAAGGAATGCTGTCTGTGCTCTGATCAATATTACATGTGTTATATGAGTTATTTTCATTCACATGTCATGCTTACAGACGTGAGCTAGGAGAAAGACAGTTGACTTGACATATTGAAGGCAGGAAAGAACACAGCATTTGGAGAACTGTTGGGATTCTGGTTTGGTAGTAGAATGATAGAAGCAAGGGTGTAGAGAGCCTGGTACCAGATTTTGGAATGTCTTCAATATTAACAGTAGTTTAAGTTTAGATTTCACTTGAATGTGAATTCAGAAAGAGCCTTTATTCCCTGTCATTTTCTTCCCTCATAGCAATGACCATAACACTGGCAGAAATGTAAAACAGTATTTATTTCATGTTAATCCTAATGTGCCAGAGCGTTGAGGGAAAAACACTTGATAAAGATTTTTTTCTGATGGTTTAGGAATCAGAAGGGATTTAAAAATCACAGCCACAAGAAAAATGCCCGACACACTTTTCTGTCTTTCTAGAGCTGCCACACGCTTCTCGGACTCGTGGTACTACCCGTCGCACCCCGCCTCGCACTCCAGCTCGTGGAACAGCCGCACTTACTCGCCGCCTGGGGGGGGCCCGGGAAGCTATTCGGCATGTTCAAGCTCAGAGCCAAGAACCAGAACAGCGTCAGGTGAGAGCAAAAATAAAGTTCCTGTTACGTAAAGTACAGAAATAATTTGAAACTTAAGATGATTAACTATATATTTAGCAATCATGGTTTTCTTTGGTCTACCCATCAGAAATATTAGTTGCCCAGTTAACTAAGATTAAAATATAATTCAGATTCATTCTTTCCTTTCATTTCTATGCTATAAAACTCAAACAGGAATTTGGTTAAACTCACTTCTGCCACTAACCAAGGTTTTAAACCTTCCTGGACATTGGTTTCCATGTACATTTAATTCTGTGATCTCTAAGGGTCCTTTAAGCTCTAAAATGGAAATTTTTTAGGTAGAAGGTTGAACTTTCCTTAGTTTAGTAAAACTCATTAAAAATGTATTCAACCACACTTTAAATAATTGTCAAAAATATGTTTATTGCAATTGCTAAGAGGAAATTTTGTAAAAGAACAGAGATGTAATATAAAAAAGAATTATTTGGAGGTAAACATCCAGCTAATTATTTAGCAAAGACTGGAAGGTAGTGGATAATGAGGCAGTAATAGATTACTGTGGATTAAACTTGTCTTCTTCATCAGAGGGAAGTTTACAGAACAATGAATAATTCTTGAAATTGAGAAAATGTATTTAAATGTATTTTAAAATGTAAGAGTGGAATTCTCACAGTGCTGGTGTGAATAAATTGGTACAATCACTTTGAAAAACTGTTTGGCATCACCTAGTAAAACTGAACATAAGCGTATCCAAGATCCAGCAGTGTCACAGATATATAGCAGCATAAATGCATACGCTTGTACACTGAAAGCTAAGTACTAGGATGTTCATAGTTCATAGCATCCTTATTCGTAATAGCCTCCAACTGGGAGAAAGCCACATATCAGCAGTAAAATGGATGAATAAACTGAGTTATATTCCTACAGTGGAATACTGTGCAACAGGAGAATGAATAAATAGTTGTATGCAATAATGTGGATAGATTTCCAAATGTACAGAAAGAAGCAAGGCACAAAATATATTCAATATGATTGCAACATTCATGTTTTATAAATACGCATGTTTACAAACAAGCAAAACTAATCTGGCGTTAAATGTTAAGATAGTGGTTACTTTTGGGGAGAAAAAGGGTCAGTAATGATTGAGAGGATATATAAAAATGTAACTACATAGAACATAATGTGACAAAGGACAACTCATTTTCAGTGGACGCAAAAATTGTAAGAAACCATATATGTCAGCTAGAAGTGTATGGGACTTATGAAGAAAATCAGAAGACATTACCAAATAACTTACAAGAAAATCTGGAAAAAAATTGAATTTCCAGATAGGAACACTTGTGTCTTGTAACGTGTGTGTGTGTGTGTGTGTGTGTGTGTGTGTGTGTGTGTGGACTTGACGATGATTGGAAGGGCTGTTGTGGGAGGCGACGCACTGCATCTTGCACAGCTGGTCCACACTCATCCTCACCCCCTTCCCTCATATCTCTTACTCACTTGCTAACAGTAAACAAGTATTACTTTTGTAATTTTATAAGCAAGTCTAATGCATTAAAAAGGAACTAATGAGAATTTACTCTTCTCATTCTAGGATATGGTGGTACCAGGAGACGATAAGAAAGTGAAAAGTTGGGGTCAAACACTGGATGCAACATTTCTGATTTTTCATCTCTTTCTCTTAAAAAACTGTGCTACCTGCTGACAACTGAGCAAAGGGAATATGCAAAAGTTCTGTGGTGTTTTGTCCTGTATGGCTTTTTGTATTCTATTATTTGAGGCTGAGTTGACATGTGACACAATGCTCATGTAGAGAATTGTATGTTTGTGTAACATGCAGATGTCTATTACAGTTTTTCAAAGTGATAATTACTGTGGAATGGTGTGTAATTTCTAGAACCTGTGATGTCATAAGTATTAAGAGTGAAGGCTTTAGATACCAGTAGACACTGAGTATGGAAATTTTCAGTCTCAGGTGGTTCTAGTTGACGAGTCATTGCATCATAGAAACGATGGTCATCTATTTGGTATGTATTATTGGGTGTTGCTGTTCTTCAAACATTTAAACCAAGCTTTGGATTTCTACTTACCTGTGTGTTTTGATCACTTCTGAGCTCAGGAGCTTTGAATCCATCAGTAGTGGGTGGGGTTTTGGTAAGTGAGAGTTAACCTTTTTTAGGAAAAGGTACAAAATAAGTATCTAGAAGGTTGTTATGAATGACTGCGTGTTGACAAAAATGCTTGAAACCTCCATATTCTTTTTTTTAGAGGTAAAAGTTCAAGTGCTTCAGCAAAGGTTTTCTAATAGCAGAAACATGCAGTTCTCTGGAATCTCAAATGTTGTAGCAGTCTGTTTCAATTTTAATTAAAATGACAAAAATAACCAACCAAACAAGAGGTTTTATTGTTTCTTTCTTCCAGTGTTAACAGAAGTTAGTGTTACTTTTTAACCCTTTTTCCCAAAAAAAGGGGGTTCATGCAAAAGATCTCTCTCCCTAAACAGTAATTTCCCATGGTAGTCTTGCCTTAGCTACCAGTCTTTTTATCAAGCAAGAGCTTTCTGCCTAAAGCACATAGAAGCCAGTACTATGGCACTGGATTTTGAGAAAAGAGAGAGCTCTATATCAAGGTTGACCGGCAAAGAGACAGGAAGCAGAGCTCAAATCTGTCTCCCCCATTCAAGGAGGGTTCAGGGAGAAATTTAAGGTGTTAGGGGAATAAGCTAATCAGCTTGTCTCCAGTGTATGGTAACCAGCTGCTGGAAGCTGGATTTTCTCACTGAAGGACTTCTGGCTTTGGAGAGGGCTCTGGGGGCATCATTTCTATTGTTTGAGTTCTGTAAACTGAAGATTCTTTGTTCCAGGGTTGTCCTGGAGATGTGGGTTCCTGTCTTGCACATGTGCAGTGCTGTCTCTGTAGAGTAACTCCAGGTCTGATGAATTAACAACCTGTTTTAAGGAAGCAAAAGTAGTTTAAGCTGGGTAATGTTTTATGTGCTGTTTCAATTTGGTAAGTGTTTTTAAAAATTTTTAATTTAATTTAGAAATGGTGTGAAAAGAAGCCTCTGCTGAAAAATTACTCATTAAAAAAATAATTAAATCCTCAAGCCTTCCAACCTGCAAAGGTTACCCAATCTGTTGTAGTTAAGCTCTGTCACCTAAGAGTCTCATTTTTACCTTTTAGGAACCACTTAAAAACAAACCTTTGTTCAGACTTTAAAATGTGATTTAGGAAGCCCTTGAAAGAGTATTGTGAATAGAACTGTTCTTTGTTTTTATCACTAAAACTTGGTAGAAATCTTTATGTTATAGAGGAAGCAGTTTTTCTTTTGGTATGTTACACAAAATCCTTACCCCATTTCTCCTTACTGGAAGGAGGTCAAATATAAAAGAGAGTGCATTTTACTACCTCTTCCCTCATTTGCTAATTATTGTTTAGGAGTAGGGCATCACTATGGCCTGTACACGAAGAGGGACTGAAAAGAACAGTGGAGATGAATACATCAAGACCAGTTTTCAGAACGTGGCAACAACAATGGTAGCTGAAAATTTTGCTTGTTGATGGCTGGATCAAATTCTCCAGATTGTTCTCTGGAAGGCATTTAAGAAATAATGTTCAGGTTCTTTGGACAATGTCCCTGAGGTTCTTGAATAAGGGGAGGGAGTGATCAGAAGAGCTGTCCCTTGAGAGGTATTATACCTTTAGTTAATCTAAAATACTGGGTTTCTGGCCCAGTTTAATTGGGAAAAATAATAGATGCAACCATATTTGTTCCTCAAGCTAATTGAATAGTTCATACCTGTTATACTGGTACAAAGTTGAACGGTTATATTGCTTCTTGATATGGATGGACATTTTATTATTGTAGCCTTTTTGGCAGCTACATCTCTCTACTATTTCATATTGAGCTTATGAAGATGATTTAAAAAATGCCACTCTTTCATATGAACTACAGTCAGAAAATTTGCCACTATACTGCATTTGTAAAATAGGCTAAAAAACAAACAAACAAACAAAATTCAGGAATTCCAAGTTACATTCATTAAACTTCATTAATTTGCTTTTACGGAGCACAGGAAAAGATTTGTGTTGTCAATACAAATGCTACTAATTCTTACACCTACACTAGTTATTATACCTTAACCAATGGGTTTCAGAGTTCTTGCTTTCTTGTAAGTTGTGAATAACTTTGAAGAGCAAGCAATGCCAGATTGTATTTTCCCTGACATAGAATCACTCATGGTACCTCCTAATCAAAAATTGTTACGGAGTAACCTGTCATGGTACAAAGAACCCAAAACTTCAAAATGTGTATTTCCTAGCATTGGTTGCCACTGCCTAGCTTTTTCTAAATTTTTTTCTTTCGTCACTAGAGGGCAGTAATGTTCCACTATACAAAGTTTCTGAGCAGTGAAATGTCCACTTTTAGTATTTTGTGGGTTGTTTATGCCTTTGTAGACCTACTAGATAGATTATCTTCTCCTAGACTGTTACCAGAATATAAGGGTTGTTGTATCACAGTTTTTCATATGAGATGTTTTTGACATACTATTAGAACCAGTGTGGTCTGCTGTCACTGGTCTCCCATTTTCAGTTATAATACTTAATTATTTTCTATACATAAAAATAAGTCCAGATTCTGATGACATCTCATCTTTTCCACTATTGCCACTCAGGTTCAGATCACCATCATCTGTCACTTCAACAAGGTCTACTCTGACTGCTTGCATCTGTCAAGATGGACTGGTTACAAACAGTCCCCAAGTCTTACTAGGGGCTTCAGCTCATCACAGTTAGCTCAGGGGTTCTGGCTGATAGAAGTTTCCTTTTGGGATGTTCTCCTGCTATTTCTGCAGCAGAGGGGAGGGCATGTGTAGAATCATGCACTGTCCGGACAGAGCTTCTGTCTGGAGATGACATACCATTTCTGCTCTTCATTGGCCAAACCAAGTCCCGTGGCCATACCTAGCTTTAACATGGTAGGGAAGTACAATCCTTGCATGGGCTTGGAAATGGAAACCCAAATATGTTTAGTAATCAACAGCCATGAACTCCAACTGCTCTAAAATTGCCAGCTCCCTATTTCTGCCCCAGGACGTTGCATCTCCCTTACTCTGTTGCATGTTTTCCCCACAGCACTTATTATCTTCTGATTTATTATTATTTTTTCTACCCCCTTTCACTAGAATATAAGCCCCACAAGAGCAGGGGGGTTTGTCTACATTGTTTTATACTGTATTTGCACTGCTCAGAACAGTGTCTGTCTTATAGCAGGCATTCAGTAGGTACATATTGAATGAATGAATCAGCAATCAATCATATGCTGGTTTTGTTCTCCTCATACAATGGCCCACCATAGCTGCTCTGGCTAGCAAGAGAAGGACGATGGCATGAGTTAGAGAAATTGCTTCCTACGGTTATTTAAAACCATATTAGTTAGGAAAACCTCTGCAAGTAGGACGTCTTACTGGGAGAACGAATTCTTTTGAACCTGGGAACTCCAAAATCATCATGACAAACAGATTGATAAAATTGTTTACTGTATCATGATAGTTGGGTTCACATCTGGTAAACAAAATAATCACTTATTTTAAATATATGCTGTTAGGATCCCTGCAGAGGCAGGTGGACCCCCACCCAAAGTTCGGATTAGATGTCGAGACTGATGACATCTCCCATACACAAGAGGGTATGAGAACTCAGGTTTATTATTTACATAACTGAGTTGTCTTGGGAGAACAAGGCAGGCCTCTCAAGCAGGTTTCAAGTGAGTTTTAATCATGATTAGGGGGTGGAGCTGGGGTGAGAGCTCTTATGCAAGGCCAGGACACAAGGGGAAGAGGGAAGGCTGAAGCTTAAAAGGTGTCAGCAGTCAGACATCAAAAAATGGAGTCAGACTCTTCATTACAGCAGCATTCGTGTTACTAGATCAGTATTGCTTGACTTGATATTTGTCAAGGGATTCACATTTGTTATTTAATGGACTTCATGGAAATGAAAGGATCTACTGTCACTTTCTGCAGGGAAAGTGCCAGCACTGGTGGGAAACAGACAAAGGCAACCTCTCGGATGACTTCCATCTTTCCGTGTTGTGATGGTTAATTTTATGTCTCAACTGGGCCATGGGGCACCCAGATATTTGGAAAAACATTATTCTGTGGGGGTGTTTTTGGGTGAGATTAACATTTAAATCAGTAGATTCAGTAAAGTAGATTGCTCTCCCTACTGTAAGTGGGACTCATCAGTTGAAGGCCTGAATAGTACAAAAGGGCTGACCTTTCCCCAAATAAAAGCGAATTCCTTCTCCCTGACTGCCTTTGAACTGAAGCATCAGCTTCAAGCCTGCCAGTCTTTGGATTGGAACCATACCATCACTTCTCCCGGTCTCCAGCTTGCCAACCCACCATGCACATCTTGGGACTTGTCAGCTTCCATTCCAATACCACCTTTGAGAAATAATAAGGTGACACTTGAAAAAGAAATTGTCTTGTCTCCTTGCTTTCCTCTCCTGCTTCACCCTGTAAGCTTGGGAAAGGAGGGGAAAATAGTGGTGGAATGGGGGAGTTTGATGGTTACTTTGATTTCAAAGAAGTCACAGATAACTTTTTGTTTGTTTTTGGTGAGAAAGACCATTGGGTATATGTGGGTTCAAATTAAGACCAGAGCCCACTGGAACAAGCATTAGGATCTTAAATGGCCAAATTTCCTTAAATTAATAAACACCTGTTCAAGAGCATCAGAGACATCTATTGACTAAAATAATTGAGTTCCCATAGGACAAGCTTTTTAAAAATAAGACACCTCTTCTGCTTTCCCTTAAAAATATATGAGCATCATATAAAGTATGAAGTCCGATCTATTTTTAAAAGCTAAAGTATAGTTGATTTAAAGTGTTGTGTTATTTCAGTTGTACAGCAAAATGATTCAGTTATATTTATTTTTTTCAGATTATTTTCCATTGTAGGTTACTGCAAGATAGCGAATATAGTTCCCTGTGCTATACACTAACTCCTTGTTGCTTATCTAATCTCCATCTTTAAAAGTAGCTTTCATTAGTATTTTGAAAAGATTATCATGTATATTCCTTGTGCTATACTAGTTTGGGCCCGTCTGACAATCCCCTCCGTACACTGACCCAGCGCACTGTAGGGCCTCTGGGAAACGGTCCTGTCATGTGCCCCTCTCTCCTGTCTCTACTGCCTTCCATTCTGTTTCCCTCACTTCTCCTGCCTGGGGCCACTCTTCCCCTTTCTTTTTTCCTCAGACTATTGGAGGATGGGCCCTGGGGGAGCTTGGACGACTACGGTGGGAAGCCAGCACAGGAGGCAGTGATGGGCGAAGAAAGATGGCCCCTCTCCCTTCCCCACTTCTACCTCCACTGTCAGCCACCAGCTCCAACACTGGGAGTGGCTTCCTCTTTCAAACCCTCAGTCTTTTCTCAGAGTCGGGAATTTGCCCTACTCCCATGCCTCCCTTTGAGGTGATGGCTGGCTCTCAGGACTGCAGCTGTGGGAGGGAGGGAGCAAGGACCTGTCAAGGAAACAGCTGAGGCTTTGCAGAAGGCATCACCCAAACCATGCCCCAGGCCAGGTACAGCACTTCTGCTCTGCTCTTATCAGATCAGGAGGGCAGATGCCCAAAGTCAATGCCTTATTTTTTTTTTCAAACCTTTGGTCAGGGTTTTGTTCTCTCTGATACGAGGAAGAGAATGAGGTGGACTTATAACTGACAAATCAGCAGATCATGCCCACAGCTAATCTTATCTATTAAAAAAAATCCAGGTTACCCTTTTGGAAGTGTGTCTCAAATGTGACTTTTCTTGTTCAGGTGTGGTGTAGAGGAAACTGGGTTGAGAATCTCTGCCCTAATATGTACTATATGCATCTTCCGTAGGTACATCTTAGTCCGATTTCCTCCCCCTCCCAGGTGCTAGGGGGTTTTCTTGCTAGTGACGTCACTTACGATGGAAATTGTGTGAAGAGAACAAGTGGAGAAACCTGAACACCTTGTTCTCTCTCCTGGGTCACGTGTCGGCAGAGACCAGAACAGCAAATTCATCCTCAGTGCTCAGTTTCAGATTTCCTTGTAAATAGTTTCTAATTTTAGAATGTATGACAAAAATATAACAAGTATGAAAAAGTATATCATGTATCCTTGTACCTCCTACCCAGGTTTATCAAGTCTTAAAATGTTGTCATATCTATTTCAGCTCTATCAATCTGTCCATTTAGTAGATACTATAATCTATTGTGTATATATATATACACATTCTGTGTATATAATATCAATTATACACATAAATGTTATATAAGGTATCATGTAGCTTATATATAATTATAAATTATATATAAATAAAAATAATAGAATTTCCATTATTTTCTTGCGAGCTTAGCTATGGACTCAAAAGGATGCTTCACAGATTCAGATGCAGAGAACAAACTGCATGGAACAACGGTTACCTCACTCTTTTCTTATCCTCAATCACCCTTCCCCATGTTCCCCACATTCCCCACACCTCAGTTTTATCCCATAAATACCCCATGCCCCTCGCCTTTGGGAAAATAGATTTGAGATTTGTTCTCTCATCTCCTCATTTGGCTGCCTTATGGATAAACGTTTTCTCTGCTGCCAACTTCAGTGTCTCAGTGTTTGATTTGCTGTGTGTCAAGCGAAGGAACGTGGTTCAGTAACATTTGTACCTCTAAAGCCCCTTCACCTAAATCGCTCCCCCCACTGATAACCACTAGTTTGTTCTCTATATCTGTGAGTCTGTTTCTGTTTTGTTCTATTCATTTGTTTATTTTTTAAATTCCACGTATAAGTGATAACATAGAGTCTTTCTGTGTCTGACTTATTTCACTACACATAATAACCTCCAGGTCCATCCACATTGTTCCAAATGGCAAAATTTCAATCTTTATGTCTGAGCAGTATTCCATTGTGTGTGTGTGTGTGTGTATACACACATATACGTATATGTACCTCACATCATCTTTATCCATTTCATTTGTTGATGGGCACTTAGGTTCCTTCTGTATCTTGGCTTTGTAAATAATGCTTCAGTGAACATGGGGGTGCATTTATCTTTTTGAATTAGTGTTTTTGTTTTCTTCAGACACCCAGGAGTAGAACTGGTTGCTGGATCATATAGTAGTTCTGTTTTTAGTTGTTCAAGGAGCCTCCATACTGCTTTCCATAGTGGCTACACCAATTTACATTTCCACTAACAGTGTTCCCTTTCCTCTATATCCTCAGCAACATTTGTTATTTCTCATTTTTTTGACTATGGCCATTTTGACAAGTGTGAGGTGATATCTCATTGTGGTTTTGATTTGTATTTCCCTGATGATTAGTGATGTTGAGCATCTTTTCATGTGCCTGTTGGCCATCTGCATGTCTTCTTTGGAAAATTACCTATCAGGTCCTCTGCCCATTTTTTAATCAGTTGTTTGTTTGATATTGAGTTGTATGAGTTCTTTATATATTTTGGATACTAACCCCTTCTCAGACATATCATTTGCAAATGTCTTCTCTTTTTCAGTAGGTTGCCTTTTTGTTTTGTTGATGGTTTCCTTAGCTGTGCAAAAGGTTTTAAGTCTGATTAGGCCAAGTGTTTATCTTTGGTTTTGTTTTCCTTACCTGAGGAGACAGATCCAAAAGAATATTGCAAAGTCCAGTGTTAAAGAGAGTACTGCCTATGTTTTCTTCTAGAAGTTGTGTGGCTTCAGGTCTTACATTTAGGTCTTTAATTCATTTTGAGTTTCTTTTGTACATGGTGTGAGACAATGTTCCAGTTTTATTCTTTTATTTGTAGTTGTCCAGTTTTCCCGATACCACTTGTTGAAGAGACAGTCTTTTCCTCATCGTATATTCTTGCCTCCTGTGTTGTAGATTAATTGACCGTATGTGATGGTTATTTCCTAGGTGCTCTATTTTGTTCCTATGATTATTTATTTTTATGCTTGAAAAACTCAGCCTCCTTCAGAAGCCCTCCAAGGGCCTGTACACGAGGTTTGCACCATATGAAACTGCCATGTTCATAGGTCAAAAATCATCAAAAATTGGAAATTTCATAAGGTTCAATCTAAAACTTGCCTCAGAGTATAAATTTTATTTTGCAGTTGTGAGAGGAGGAAACGTCAGAAGGGTGAAATTTTGAAAACAGAATACAGATGAGGGCTCAGTCTCTGAGGACAGAAAAGTCCCCAGGTGTTGAATTTGTGCCCATTTGAATTCTTCAGTTCTGGGCATTTCTTGAATTTTGTTGTAATTTAGTTACTCAATTTTAACCTAGCCCAATTTAGATAAAGTTTTACCAGAAAGTTGCAGAAAAGTTACATATTTTGGTGTGTTGAACTGGCCTGTGTATTTGAAATTAAAAAAAAAAAAATTCCCATTTGGGGAGCGATCATTAGGAACAGAAGCTGGCCAGCTGGCTAGTTAGTTGGCCAGGGACTCATTAGGGAGCCACTGAGGTGGCCCGCTGAGTGACGAGGAGAAAGACTAGAGGGTGAATTTACATACTTCTAGATCTGCTCTTCTTGTTAACCCTGGAGAGCAGATGAATGACTGTGGAGAAAATAAAGGTCCTGCCCGGGGCCCAAGGGGAGCGATACATAATCAGAAGCAACATCCTTGCCAAACAGAGAGCTACGGCGAGCTGGAAGCCAGCCCAGCTCCTGTCACTTGCTCCCGTAATTTGACTGTGTGATTCACTGACAAGAAAAGTGGCTCTGCAGAGGTAACCCCCACCCCAACCTCCGAGCCCCTCAGATGCTGCCTGACTCCTTTTGAATTCACTCCTCTTTCAGGGATCGGTGATTAGGTAACCTCTCTGACTCAGTTTTTATGATTAAGGTAAATTAGAAAATTAGTGACAAATTGGCTACGGAAAAGGCTTGAGATTATGGCCTGTCAAGATGTAGTTATTATATTCAGTATCTCTTAGCATGTCTCCTCAAGACTTGGGCTCACCCAGCTTTGTGGCTGGAAGGATTTGGTATCTATTCCTACCCCCAAGTTGAATGGGGGCTGAATGTTGACTTGAATGACAAAGGGTATTACCACATCTCCAAGCCTGTCAGGACTTTTAGACGATAACAGATCATACCTTTCTCTTAAATTCTTAAAAAAAAAAAAAATTAAGTAATCGGTGATAACTTCTGTAACAAAGATAAATAAAAGAACACAACCAAGGTTAGGTCACCCACGATCACTCAGACACAGCCTTATTAACACCTTGGGTGGAACTCAGGCCCTAAATGGAGAGAAGATTCAGCCCAGAGCAGATGTGGAGAAAAATGAGTTTCATTAAGGGAAAGGCATTTCCTCTGTGGAACAGAAAGGAAAAGAAGGTAGTAGCTGCAAATTCAGGCTTGGGGGCTGAACTGTGAGGGACTTGGCACAGAGGGCTCTGTATTCTTCATGAAGTGTGAGGAATGAGCATCAGCTGAGGGTAGAAGGGAAGGAGGAAGTCAGAGTTTTAGTGGAGGGGGGAGGTATGGAATCATGGATAACGGGAGAGGGGCTTAGAAATTTAGGAAGATTTGAAGTATGATTGTGTGTAAGTTCAAGGTTGAACACTATGTGTTCAACCTGCTACCTGTTTGCCTAGTTGGGGTTTCTCTCCAGCAATAACTAGTGTTGCAGGTTGAGGTAGAGAGGAGGTCGGTGATACTGGATCCATGCATAGTTAGGGTTGTGATTTGGAAGGAGTTCAAGAAGTCGAAGGTATTTGCAAGAGAGCAAATGCAGTGTTAGTCCTTGGAATGGCCACTGGATAGGGAGGGACGTGCTGGGTAAAATGTTTGGAAGTGTCAGTGTGTTGGGGACATTGAGGAGGTCAAAGAGCTCTTGTCTTGGGATGGGAGGAAATTGAGAAAGGGAAGTGAAAGCACAGGTTATGGTAGGAGATGGGATTTTTTAATTAGTGCCTTTTCTTTCTCTTCCCTCTGGCTCCTTCCTTCCTTCCTTCCTTTTTCTAAGAAGCTCAATTGAAGTGGAAGTGTCTTCTGCTGGGGTGATTAGAAAGGCTCAGTTGAGGTGAGATTTGAGTTGGTCTTGGAAAGATTTGTATGGGCAAAGAGGCTGGAAGATATGTGGAGCTCTAATTTTGGTGAATGCATCACACAAAGTGGAAATTCACATTTGCTTTCCTTTGCAACGAATAGCTTTCCTCAGTCATCGCTGATGCTGTTTTAGAGATGAACTAGTATGTCATGTCAGACAGGCTCGTGTGTGTGTGTGTGTGTGTGTGTGTGTGTGTGTGTGTGTGTGTGTGAAAATAGGATTTCAACATTTTAATTCAATGATTTCAGTTTGTCATTTTATCAGGTACTTTGCCTTTAGGGGACTGAGTCATTGTAGGAAAATCTAACAGAGAATGATTGATAAATTACAAAATTCTTACTAGTTAAGTTTCAAGACAAGAAAGTTCCTGTGGGCTGACTAGGATATTCTTCCCAGTAGGAGTCTATTTCTCTTTTTTTTCTCTCTGTCTCTCTGCATAGGTATGTATTATCTGCACATGTGGTTATGCTTTGCACCATTTATTGAGAGCTTACTATATTCTAGGTCCCATGATATGTTCTTTACTTTCATTGGCTCCTTTAATCCTCACAATGACTCTGCAAGGCAGGCATTATTATTAGCCCCATTTTTTTACATAGGAAACTGAGACTCAGAGAGGTTAAATATTTTGTTCTCATTCACCTACCTGGTAGAGCTGGGTGTCAAGTATAGTCCATAGCCTAACCAGAGCTTGAATAACTTAATTCTATGGTATGTGCATGCACATACACATATTTTAAAAATTTAGATAAACTTCACATAACAAATTCACCATTTTAACCATTTTAATGTGTATAATTCAATGGCTTTTAGTACATTCACAAGGTTTTGTAACCATCACCACTGTTTAACCATTTTCATGACTGCAAAAACAAACTCTGAACCCACGAGTCACCTCCTGTCTTCCCTTCCTATCAGCTTCCTCCAACCACGAATTGGCTTTCTGTCTCTGTGGATTTCCCTATTCGGGACATTTCATGTAAATGGAATCATACAATACATGGCCTTTTGTATCTGACTTCTTTCATTAGTTTTCAAGGCTCATCATGTAGCATGTATCAGCACTCCATGCCTTTTTATGGCAGAATAATATTCCATTGTCTGGACAAACCACATCTTGTTTATCCATTCATTAGTTAATGATATTTGAGTTGTTTCACATTTTTAGTGGAAACACTTGGCTATTATGAATAATGCTGCTCTAAATAATTGTGTACAATTTTTATTTCAACATACATTTTCAGTTTTCTTAGGTAAGGAGTGGAATTGCTGAGTTGTACAGTGACTCTATGTTTAGCTTTCTGAAGAACCACCAAACTGTTTTCCACAGTGGCTGCATCATTTTACATTTCCACCAACAACAGATGAGGGTTTCAGTTTTTAAAATGTTATAGCCATACTAGTGGGTATGAAGTGACACCTCATGGGGGTTTTGAATTGCATTTCCTTAATAACTAATGATACTGAATTTTAAATTTCATTATTGTACTTTATTTTTAACTCCAGAATTTCTATTTTGTTCCTTTCTATAATTTCTAGGTGTTTATTGATGCTCTATCTGGTAAGATATCATTCTATTTCCTTTAGTTCTTTGTATATTGTTATTTTTGCCTGCTGGAGCATATTTAAAATAGTTAATAAAACGTTTTTGTCTATTAAATCCAAAGCCTGGGCTTCCTCAAGGACAGTTTCTATTAATATCCTTATTTCCTGTTTATTGGCTTTCTTATTTTTTTTCATGCCTTGTAATTTTTAATTGAAAGCTGAACGTTTTGGATATGAGAATGTGGTAACTCTGTTCATCTGAGTCTCCCCCACTACCTAGGGTGTTTTGTTACTGCTTGTTGGAGTTGCTGCTTGTTTGGTAACTTTTATGGACTAAATTTAAAAAGTCTATATTCTTTGTCATGTGTGGCCAATGAAATCTCTGCTCTGTTAGTTTAGTGATCAACCAGTGATTCTACAGAGATGTTACTTTCATGCCTGGAACCATAACAAAAATCTATTCTCTGGAGATGGACTGGGTGTGCTGGTCATACCTTCAATGCTTGGCCAGGTTGTTTACAGTTCTGCTTTAGCCTTCATTTCCTGCCTATGCAGAGCCTGAACAATGGCCAGAACTGAGAGATCAGAGCTTTCTGAGGTCTTTTCTGAACACTGGTCCAGCCCTGGACATGTGTGTGGTTTTCTAGATTCCTAGAGACATGTGGGAGCTTTTCAAAGCCCTTATTCTCCAGAGCATTTCATACCCCAGCCTTTCCTCCAAAGCTTTTCGGTTTGCCTATTGTTTATTCCAGCATTTATTCCTTGCCCAGGTAGTATCAGCTAATATATTTTCCTTTAAATATTTTTAATAAATGACTCCCACCCCATGCCCCTGCCCCAGGTTGCAGTCTCAGCCCTGAGAAAGTTCTGAATTTCTTGAGATAAAGGTAAGCCTATTCATTTATCTGTAGAGAACTCAAATTTGAAAAGATACGTGTACCCTAATGTTCATAGCAGCACTATTTACAAAAGCCAAGAAAAGGAAGTAACCTAAATGTCCATTGACAGATGATTGGATAAAGAAGGTATGGTATATATATACAATAGAATACTACTCAGCAATAAAAAAAGAATTAAAAAATGTCATTTGCAGTAATATGAATGGACCTGGAGATTGTCATTCTAAGTAAAGTAAGCCAGAAGGAGAAAGAAAACTACCATATGGTATCATTTGTATGTGGAATCTAAAAAAAATGACAAATGAACCTATTTACAAAATAGAAACAGTTTCACAGACATCGAAAACAAACTTAATGGTTACCGGTAGGGAAAGGGGGTGGGAAGGGATAAACTGGGAGTTTGGGATTTGCAGATACTAACTACTATATATAAAATAGATAAACAACAAGGTCGTACTGTATAGCACAGGGAATGATATTCAATATCTTGTAATAGCCTACAATGAAAAAGAATATGAAAAAGAATATATATATAACTGAATCACTATGCTGTACACCAGAAATTAAGACAATGTTGTAAACCAACTGTCCTTCAATAAAAAAAAAAAAAAGCCCATGCTTACATGTGCACAAAAACATGTCTGCACTGATCCATTTTGTAAGCTTTAGGTCTGAAGTCACCTCATAACAAGGTAAATTTTCAAAATTCCCCTGCAATTGAGGTAGGTCGGGCTCATCTAATCTTTGAGAGATTGCAAAAGCAACCTTAGTGATTTCTACTAATGATAAGGGGTGGTGTTGAGAAGGCAGTCTTAACTGTAGCAGGGTTTCTCTGCCTCTGCCTTCCTGCCTGTTGGGAGTCAGTCAGGCTGGGCAGTGAAGTTGTGACAGAGAGCTGGGAATCTGGCTGTGTGAGAATCAAACCAGGTAGAGAATCAGGACAGACTAAGAGATCATGATTGACCTTTTATAGATTCCTGGATTAAGGGAGAGCAAGAGTTGAAAAATAATAGAGTGGAGTACAAACCCCATGATAGTTGAGGCTCTTCAAAACCAGTGTCTCCACTTTTTGGTTCACAGTGGACTTAAACCACATTCGGGGGTGACCCATTTAAAAATGCCATTACCTAATTCTTTCAGCTTGGGCAAATCGCTTAAATTTTCTGGGTCTCAATTTTATCACATGTTAAAAGATCTCTTCCAGTCACCACTTCTGGGATTTGATTTCACTAGCAGATTTTCCCTGATCCTTCTTGTTTTTCTTGGTTGCTTTCAATCTTCTCCGCAAGGTGGCTCTAGTCTCTCAGTGTAAACCGCTGCCCACAGCCTCCTTTTGAGCCAGGCTGGTTTGTGTGGGTTTCTTGGTTCTGCACACTCAACTTCTACTCTTCTCCAAGTCTTGAAACAAAACCACTTCATTGGTTTGAAAGCATCTTCTTCTCCCTGTCTTCCATAGCACATTACTCTCCTTGCATAAACCATACATCTAAACCCAAATAATCATCAAATAATTTATTATTATTATTTTTTGATGATACCAAGCTATTTTCTATCATAATTCCTATGGTGGGTTCTGACCAAACCTAGCCCTCCACACCTGAAGCTGGCTCACTGGTGCTCTTAGAAAAACAGGACAGATGTATGTACCTCCATGGGCAAGAGCTTCCCACATGGTTTAGGAAGTTCCTATGAAAGCCAATGAACTGAGATTCTGGGCTCTTCCATGCTGGCGGATTCCTTACTCCACTTGACCTGATGAAACCACTCAGTTCTGGGAGCTTCCCTGTGAGGAACTAGGAAGGCGACAAGGAGACTTCTACTCATCCATAGCTTTATTTTTGGGTGTGTGCTCTTCACTGCTCACTGGGCAGTTGGGTAGCAAACAAAAGCAAAAGCAACCTCAAGTCAAGTCCAAATCATTACTCTGAAAAATCACTGAATTCAGATCATTTTTGTGATGTGGTCCAGCTCAGTCCTTAATTAACTATTCTCTTATAATAATCCTGCTATTATAGATAGATGTATCTATGTGTGTGGTAAGTGATTGGAAAATTAATTGGAGTTAATTCTGCTGTGAACTCAGCTTGAAAGAATGAAAGACACTTTCCCATTTTCCAACCCTGAGTTATGCTGGTTTTGAATACGAGGTCCTTTAGGGGTGGGGTTTGTTGGTGGAGGAACACTGGATAGTATCAGGGTAGGAGGAGGGCGGGGACCTGGCACATTCACTGACTCATTTAGCAGATATTTATCACTAACGTGTGGATTTAGTTTAGATTTAGATTTAACTTGACTAAAAAAAATAGACGTTTTTTGTGCCTCTACTGTCACAAAGCTGTGTGAACCAGCTACACATATATTATCTATAGTTGCCCACCTTAATTTTCTTATGAGAACATAGGTGCCTTGAGGTAAGGCACTTGATTTGGTGCATACGAAGTTCCAATGATTTGAAAATTGAAATCTAACATTCAGTAGGCATTTCAACAAAAAATAATTTTTTAACCGAATGGATGCAAGTGTGGGGTGAGCTTTGTGAAAATGGGGTATCATCTGGCTTATCCAGTGTGGGACAGGCAAGGAGATAGATCTGGAGACCTGTGTTCCAGAGGGCTCCAGAATCCTCCTTTTGGTTGTTGCCATTGTGGGGAGAGCTGGGGTGATGATGATTCTCCCCGAGGCCTCCACGATCTGGGTCTCTCCTGTATGTGCTGTTTCTATAACCCGGCAGGAGCTGCAGGCAGTGAGATGTAGACAGAGACTTCTGTGACCTAGAAAACGCATGCTCCTAGTTCCTGTGGGGTGAGTGACAGCTCCTGGACTGTGATGCTGAAGGGGCTGGATGTCGCCCCAGGAAGCCAGCTTCTATGAGGCGCTGGCTTAGGAAGGGCCTGAAGGAGCCAAGAAACCTGCAAGGAGGGTGACGTCGCATCTGCTGTGGGCGCACAGGGCATCTGCCGGAGTCCATGCCTGCCACCTGTTCCTGTGCGCTCCACTGACTGGTCCCGGGGCTGGGGGCTGAGGAAGCAAATGCAAATGTGAGCTTCTGAGGTGCCCACGTTGCCAGGGGCCAGTCCACTGAGCTGTGTCCTCTCTCTTTCTTTCAAGCATCTTGGTTTCACGGGAAGGTGTGATGTCAAAATAGTAGATTCTGTACCGGTCCCCTGACGGTGCCCCAGGCTTTTGAGTAAGCAGGTGTTGTTAACTGTTGGAGCCTGTTGCTAAGGTTTGAACCCAAACCAGGAAAAGGGTGGGAGTGGAGGAGGGCAGAGTGGGAAGGGAGAGCAGCTGCAGGGGGTAGGGGAGAGGTGAGTCAGCTGGAAAGAGCCTCCTCTTTCCTTGCGTGCCCACACTGCTGCTGGCGCTGGAACCCGAGCCAGCCCAGCCTCCCCTCCTGGCCCTGCCAGCACTTGACCAGCCAGACCTACTCCAGGCTGCACTGCACGCTGAGATTCTTCTGTGAGCTCAGGGGAACTCAGCCCTGCCAGGCCTGTGGGGTATAGACGGAACATTCCCCAACCTCCCTCTTTTCAGCAGGCTCCTACCACCTGTATAGAGGAAGCCTTCAACCAAAGCTTAACCTACTCCCTTGCCTGGGGCAAGGGGGTACCGTCCCTGGGTCCTTTTGCTCTGGGCTGTGTAGGGAGATGGTGACTCCATGAATGTGAGTTTCCTTCCTGCCATCCTTTGTCTCCCTGGGAAGTCATCTCACTCACTGGAAGTCATTTAGCCCCATCCCCACTAGTGAACATGTTTGACTGGGCCCCCAACAGGGCTAAATGTATTGTCATCACTAGGCTGCGGAGCAGATTAATGGATGACCACAAAACACACAAGGCTAGGTGGCAAGAGAAGCCCATTCCCACTTCTGTAACCCTCTTTCCAAAAGAGAGAAAACTGGAGCAACCGAGCTTTGGCTGCAGAAGGCATGAGGGTCCTTTCCATATGACTTCCAGGAGAAGTGGAAGCTCTGTGACCTTGACTCTCTGGACATCTGTTCCTTTACGTGTAAAATAAGGAGGCTGGTAAAAGGTGAAACAACAACCACAATCTCTACTTTCTTTGAATTATCTGGGTCTATCCTAGCAGGTGGGACTGGGCGAGCTCACATGTAGAGGTTCATGACTGAGGAGAGGTCACTGAGTTTGCTGATTGGGTGTGGAGGCAGCACGTCTGGCCTTGGGAATCAGCGTTTCCGGCTCTAAGGTCGGTGGCCCTGGAGGCTGAGCAGATGGATCAAGACCACAAGAAACTGGAAGTCTCCTCTACCTCTCTGTCAGCTGAAAAATTCATCTGAATCTCCCTAAAACAACCCTTTTCCCCCCCTTTTCAGATGACTTTTGGTTACAGAAAAATAATTTGCGAATCTTAGAGTTAAAAATTTTGTCATTCTTACAGTAAAGAACATTTATTGAGACCCTGTTTGAGCTGAAATACCGATGGAATCAAATTATGGCTTTCTTTTATCGGAATGTTTTCCCCTCTTGTGATGCTGAGTTAGATCTTGCTGGTAAAGGGTTGAATTCACAGGAAGACATGGTGGGGGTGGGACTGGTACTGAGGCTTTCAGGTTCTAAGGCCTGAGTAAGTTCAAAATATTTGAGTTTCATTGTACCAACTCAAGCAGCTACCTAATTCAACCCACAGCAACAAAATTTAGTCATTCCTCCAAAGAAAGGTGAATATATATATATATTTTTGCCTGAAGCTCAAAGGTACAAAAAGAGTTTTAAATTTATTTCTTTTGATTTGCTTTATAAGTCAAGGAATGTGTTGGAGATTTTCCAGACAGAGCAGTACTTCTCCTGTAGTCTTTGACTCTCCTCTTTGAAATAGAATAATTGGTTTTGCTAAGAGCGGTGACCAGTACAGTCAAGGGACTGGCTAGTATAGAAAACATAGTTTTAAATAGTTTTAGTTGTAATTTGGTTGTTACAACAAAACCACTAACTTATCTAATGATGTCTATTGTGCTGTATTTTTGTGCTCTTGGCCTCCTAGCATCAAAATCACATGGAATTTTTCTTAGCAATATCACAAGCCTACCCCAGACCTACTGAAAAAAGTGTTCGTTTTTTTTTGTTTTTGATAGTTTTGATTTTTTTTTTCTACATAAAAGTTTTGATAAGTTTTTGGTAAGTTTTTCAGGTGCTCTGATGCATGCTAAAGTAACACGGATTTAATAGGAACCATACAACAATAAAGGTGTTTAAAAAAAAAACCAAAGAAAAAACACAGAAAAAGGAGGATTTGAAGTATTATTAAATGTTTTAAATTAAATGGAAGGTGTTAATTTGGAATTATTAACTTGTATTATTTTTAAACATGTAAAATAGTAATATCCAAGAATTTACATTCAAGATCAATAGTTCCCACTCCCTTCATAACTTTGTCAAGTCTCCAGAGGCAACTACATTATCTGTTATCGTTTACTCTGATAGTAATGGCCATAATTCAAAAAGATATGCATACATCTTTCATAATGCATTAGCTTTTTCCATTATCTGTGACTCCTGCTATGAAAGATGAGGGTGCAACACATCTTTTTGTCACTTCACCTCTCTCACCTTATACCCACATGATTTTAAATCACTTCAGAGCTTCAATTGATTATTTTGTAAATGCAAATGACACATATTCTCTATGTCTTGTTTAATTTTCTGTAGACATTCTCTCTTAGTTACTGACTGGGTATGAATATTAGCATCCTTGTAACTGCTCCATATGGCTTCCCCATTCACCACTCTCTTTTCAACATCTGCAGTTCCCTATACTTTTATATTAGCAAGGTGAATACTTTTTTCTTTAAAAATACGTAATTAGTCCTTTGTTCATGGATAATTTCTGAAGGTTGAAAACAAGCTTTTACATCAATCTATGTAAATATTTTTCATGGCAAAACGCACAGCAGAAGTAAAAAACATTTCCTTCTTTATTCGCTTCTCAAAGGTCCAATGTCAGGGTGATAATAACACTCACAGAAGAATGTTCCTAACGTCAAGGGCAAACAATTCTATTTTCTTATACTCCATTAATTGTTCCAAATGATGACACATTTTACTTTGTTTCATATGTAGACCTTGATTATTACTTGTTTGGTTTGTTGTTTTGTTTTGTGTTGTTTTGTTTTTCCTGGATTTTCTAAAAGTTTCAACTCCTGTGGTGAGAAATTAGAGAACTCCTTCTAAAAAAAAAAAGAGAGAGAGAGAGAAGAAACACTGATTTACATGCAGTTCCGCACTGTTATATGCCCTTATGCTATTTACTGTCTCTCTTTTTTAGGGTCACTTTTGCCTCTCCAACCCTATTCTAAGCTTCTGGAGGGCAACACACCACCAACTTCTTAATGCATTGTTTAGGATATATTTATTCTATTCACCTATGAGGTTTAGGTAAGAATCTGTAATTTGTAACCCAAAGGTTTAGCACATTTAGGGATATTGAGGAGTAGCTGCTGGTCCTAGGAAGGAGGATGCATGTGGTGGGAGGAGAGAGAGGTCAGGCTTGATGGTTCTGGACGCATTTGCACATTCCCCGTCTCTTCTGGAAAGCATCCTGCATAAGGGTTCTTCCACTCCCTGGAAGCGTGGTCCTAGGTGTTCTGGCACCAGAGAAAGGGTCTATTAGGCCCTCTCACCCACCGCCAGAATCTTAAAACTTCTGGACAGGGGAGGGGTGAAGAGCCTCCCATGGCTGACAGGCTCACGGGTCAACCGTCGGTCACGTCCTCTCACGACCTCCTCCAACAAGTCCCTGGCATGGTGACCAGCGTGCGCTGGACTTGGCTCTTGGCGTGAGGAGCTCGGGTTAAAGGTGAGCTGGAAATCCCAGGAGGTCCGTAGGTGAGAGCGGCCGGAAAGTGCAGAGGTTCCGGAACGCTTGGCCCCTGGACAGATGAGCTGTCAGGCTGCTGGACGCGCCGGCTCGCTTTAAGGAGGTCACGTGACTGGCCGCTGCACAGCCCCACCCCCGCCCCGCCCCCCCTGCACGCGGCGGTCGTGTTATCTGGAAGCTGAGGGAGCGTGTCGGCGAGGCAGACGTCCCGGCCGGACCAGGTAAGGCAGCCCTCCGGGGCCGTGAGGGAAGGCGTCGGGCGGCCAGCGCAAGGTGGGGCGCACACGCCCGTGGTGGCAGCGGCAAGTGTGGAAGCGGCAGGAACAGGGTCTCCCAGGGGTCCCGTGGCCGTGGCCACGTTGGGGGTGAGAGCTGGCTGCGGGGACTGGATGGCTCAGCGCCGCGGCGGACCGGAGGACAGGTGAGAGGAACCACGTGAGGAGGGGAGGGCGGCGGCTGGACACCGGGAAAGAGCCGGCCAAGGGCAGAGCGGCCCTCCAGTCAGCGCGGAAACGGCCCCCTCCGGCTCCGCCGTGCCTGTGCGTCTGTACGAAGCGCTCTGTAGGAGCCATAAACTTTGGCTTAGGACTTCTTCCAGAAAGAATGTGCGTGAGGCGGTTCCTTTGTGGCCCGGCGTGAGCTGAGGAGAGCCCGCCTCGCAGCCCGAGCACGTGGACGGGGATGGAGGGCTGTGAACGCGGCCTCGCTGCGCTCGTGAAGGCCGGGGGTGGGGAGGAGGGCGGCGTTCGGCTCCGCCGAGATTTCTCCTCCACCTCCAGTCTTTCTCTTAAACCTCTAGGCCATAGGTGAAACTGTGAAAACCGTGAGACTACTTAATATTATATATAAGCATATCTGTATATTAGAAATAATAATACATATATTTTAAACTTTCCTATTTGTTAAGTAGAAATAATATATAATATGTAATATGGTATATATTATATAATTATATAGTAATATAAGTATATATTATATTATGTGATTATATTATATAATTATACTCTATAACATACATTAATATATAATTAACATACTATATTATGTATTATATATTAATATATAGATACACATATTTATATTATTGTATGATGTAATTGTATGATATAATTAACATAGATGCACATATTTATATAATTATATATTATGTGATATAATTATATGATATAATTAGCATCTGGATACACTTATATAATTGTATATTATATGATACAATTATTTATAATTAATATATAGATACAGATATATTTATATTATAATATGTAACAATATATATTATCATAATTATATCTTATATGCTATTATTACATAGTATAATTAAGACATAGATACACATATCTTTATATTATCTCATTATATTTTAGCTATTTGTCTCCAAGGAGCTTTAAGTTCTTTATTATCTGTTTTAACCCTTTCCATGACTCTAAGAGATGGCCAGAGGGCAGAAATATTACTCCTTCTTATATAAATAGGAAAATGTAGGTTAGAGAATCCAGGAGACTTCTTGGAGGATTACAACCCATTATTGGTAGAAACAGGAGTAAGACCTTGTGTGTGTTAGACCACAGGGCCATAGGACCACACTCAGTCTCCCGCAGTGGCAGCCTGTCCAGCTGGGCTTGCTCTTCTGTTTTCAGATTTATATCCTTGCTAATGGGCCTCAAAGATGAGGCTGGCTTCTGAGAGGTAGTGGTGACTGAGGTGAAGCTTTAACGGTTATCGGCAACCCAGGACACTCAGAGAAGTGAGGTACAGACGTAGGCATGATGTTTACTTTTGACATCTCGTACATTCCCTTCTCCATCTCTGTTCCTCTCCCTCCCTGGAGGCCCAAGACCTGTCTTCTTGGGTCCCTGGCACCCTCCTGCTGTCCTGTCCTTCCCTCTCCCCTTACCCCTCTCCTGCTACTGGCATCCAAGAGACACCCTTCTTCTAAAAGATCAGTTCTTTGTCTACATTAGCCATTAAAATTAAAATGTACATTGGACCGAACCTTGAACTGTCTGGCCACTGATGTTTCTAAAGTCAGTACATGTGCTGCTCTGCATTTATTCCCTCTTCTCCCTTCCCCACTCCATATGAATAATGGGTGAGGTCAAGGAGAGGGAGGCACTGGCTGCTAATTTTTTCCCAATATTTGTTCTCTTCTGTGCTGATGGAACTCCCAGTTTTTAGCTCAGCATCTAGCTGTCTGGAATAAACACTGCATTTCATAGCTTCCTTCACAGCTGAGTATGACCTTGTGACTAAGTTGTAGCCAAAGGGATGTAAGTGGAAATATTGTGCAGCAGATTTTGAGAACCTTTCTTCATCTCACTGCTTGTAAGGAAGATGCTGTCATCTTGGACCATGAAGTCGAGACTCTATGTGATAGAGCAACAAGCTAGAAGGAACCTGGGTTCCTGTCACAGTGGAGCAAACTTTGAAATATGGAATGTTTACCTGGATTTGTTCAAGACACTTAACATTTTTTGAGCTTGTTTATGTCTTTGTTGATTTCTCCAAGCTAACTTCTAACAAATAAAGTGCAATCTAACAGCAGCCTGTAGAGATTGCTTTAAACCCAGGACTCTGGAAAATGATCTTTCATCATTTCCTAGACTGTGGTGCCTTCTAGGCTGATGCTGGTGTGTAGATGTGGATATGTAATTATGCAGTTTATTCCCTGGTTGACCAGTGGGAGGAGCAACAAGTCAATGGGCCCCGGAAATTCAACTTCTTTTAGTATACAAATCAGAGTCTTCCTTTTCATTCTTTGCCCAAAGCACAAACTTCCAAGCACTTCTCTTGAGCAACTTCCTCCCCACCCAAGATGGAGCCAATTAATCTGCATGTGCATAGTCTAGATTTAGATTACTATTTTCTTCTTTGGAATGTGTTTTATTCTTACCAGAAAGCCACTGTTGAAAGAAGGGGGAGGGTCACCAGGTCAATGAGCTGTGGCCATATGTGTCTTAGCCTTGGTTGGATTTTCTTCTGACTTTTGAAGTCACAGATGCAAAGCATCCCACAGTTCTGCTTTTTATCTTTTCCTTTTCCTTACCTCATGTCTCTTGCTACAAGGTCTGGCTGTTCTGCTCAGTTTGTTCTACATTTACTAATTTAACCCAATTTTATTTCTGCCGGTGACTCAGATGCCTTTTCCTCTTCCTACAGAATCTCCCTTTAGAAGATTCCCTCATAAACCCCCACTCTGGCTGGGGCCCGGCTCCCCACTGTGTCCCCTGTCCCATTGCTCTCTGTTTTCTGGGTAAGCCATTTACAGTGAGCTTTAAGATCCCAGTGAGTTTTCGATGGTGTATTTACGAGCAATAAAAACAGTTTTGAAAAGATCCAGGGCCTTGCATAAGACCGGGGTAAGCTCAGAACACTCCCTTCTGGGATTCCCTACTGTTATAGGTTTGGATGTCAGAGGAGGAAGGCGGGTGAGGAGAGGAGGCTGGAATTGGAAGGAATGAGAAGCAGCCTAGAACTCTGAACCCTGGTTCTGAAGTAGAAGAATGGAATGTATTCCAGCAAAAGAAAAGAAAGCTCTGTTTTCCCCTAAGGTTAACCCTCATGGCATGTTACACTGTGAAGCTAAAGGGAACCCCAGCTGGATCCTCAGCCCACTCTGCAGTGATGGTTACTCAGGACATTTGCCAGCATGGTCTTGTTTTCCTTGGCAAGTGGAGTGCATAGTCTTACCTGCTGAACTATTCATATTTCCCCAGGGGTTGTTTCTTATAATGTGTTCATCTTTGTGAAGGCATTTTGTTTACTTTGTGAATAATCTCCATTTCCCCCTTTATCTTTCTACTGTTAAATTGATTTGCATACATATTTCAGCCAGGAAAACATCTATGAGAATATTATTTGCCAAGATTGATTTGTTTGTCCCTGAACCATAGTCTGGCCTGCTTCAAGGACATACCTTACAGTTCTTTGTTCTGCCTTTGAATGGTTTGGCTGTTTCAGAAACGTTCCCTGAGCCAGATCTCTAGCCCTGGGTCATCAATCCAGAGCTATGTGGATAGCGTCTCATTAGATTTAGGTTGTATAGACATGAGCCTGACTTGCGATTTCAAATCTGTCCTGTGACCATTCCAGTGGCTTACATCAAACCTTCCGGGGGAGACCAAAACCCTGCCTGGAGTTTTTATCTTTGTCACAAATCCTGAACTGGATACTACTAATGCTCTCCAAAAGGCCCTTGTAAGATTGCCTTTTAAACCATCACCGTGTTTTGGCTACTGCTTCCCTGCTTTTGAAAGCACGCTGGGTCTCGTAGTAATTTGCTGAGACCGCGGGGACCTCTTCTTCTGAGCCGCAAGCAGTACTAAGCACACCTGTGCTTGGCTCTAATGTTCTTAATCTCTGGGGTTAGTTATCATAAAAATTCTGAAGCACAGGAACTTCACTGCACAATAAGAAAGAACACTAACAATTTCATCAACATGAAGCCATTGAAATTTGTCTCTGATCTTTATGTACCTATACCAGTGATTAAGCTGCCATTAACAAGTGTGAATGTATAATCTTGTGTTCTAATATTTTTCTTAAGATTCTATTCTAATTGGTATCAATATTACACTCACCTTGATGTTCAATAATGACAACAGTATAATCATCCTTGATGGTCATGCAATTCATGTAATGTGATTTTTACTGATAGGCTGTTTTGTTTTTAGTAATTCTTTTTGTTTGCTTTGTGTTTATTGTGTTTTCTTTCGAATTAATAGGGCTCTCGGCCTTTAGAAACAAAAGCCTTGAAATTGAAATGATCATTTGGCCTCAATCTACAGCTTAGTCATGACTGGGGAAGGCTCCTGTAGACTTAAACATTTTATTCTAAGCTAAGTACCTCTTAATAAGCAATTAAAAATGGAAAACAAAAGACTGTCAGTCATTCCCTATTTTAACACAACTGTTCTCATTATTTTGTATTCTGAGCTAGTATTAGTACATATCCATACAATATACACATTTTACAATTTGTAATTATACTGTAATGCAATTTGTAATCTGCTCTTTTTATTTCACATCAAACCACATAAGAGGTTTTAAAGTCATTATTTTAATTGGATGAGTGACTTAATAGTGAAAAGCAATTGCAGATAAAGTTGTGGTCCACATTCCTGTCTATATATAATTTTAAAAACCCTGCTGTGTTATTTCCTGGGATCAGGATCAAAGAGAATATATTTCATGATACTTAAACATATTGTCATATTGCTTTCCAATCTACAATGATGCCAGCAAAGTATGAGTTTATCAGTTTTTCTGCAATTACTGTATGTTACCATTAAAACATTCTCTGGGGTTGGCTTCCAGATATAGAATGATAATTCTGCTCAGTGTTTAAACATGGTAACTGCTGCTATTGGTCAGTAAATTAAATGACCCAAGGTTCCCTTAAAATATTTTATTCACTCTGAATAATTTTCCACAAGAACAGACAGTTCTTCTTTGTGTGACCTGGATCGGTGACGGTAATGCAATACAAAATGAAGATAAGATGGAATGAATATCTACTATGTATGTATCCGCGTATTGTTTTATTCCTCTGTTCAGGCTGTGGAGGAGTTAAGGCCGCCGATTGAACACTAGAGGGCGCTCGTGGCTACCGAATAGCTCTGTCCTACCTTCCCATTCATGCTTCTATAACCCCGTTTTCAGGGAAACCCTTGGTGGCAGCAATGCACGTGGCCTGATAAGTGCTGCTTCGTTTCCTCCCTGGCCTGATACTCTCCGAGGATCAGAAATGCAAAAGGATGTTTACCCCTTGGAGACTTGTGTATCTTGTCCTTTTCCTCTGGCAATGCACTACTTGGGTGCTTTCAAGCACAAAGATACCAAGTTTGCTGTGGAGGGAGCGCACGCTGATGCTCAAACAAAACCTTTGCCGGAGGTATCTGTGTCTCAAACCCAAATAGCAAGGATGGCTCAAGTGTGTGGGAGCTGAACCCAGACCTTGACATTTGGAGATCTTAATTGTTCCTTTAAATTGGGATGGGGACTGGACCGGGAGGGGACCAAAGGAAGGTGGAGAGGCAAGGAAGGAATAGACACATGGACTCTTGGGAGGGGTGGAAAACATGGGGAAAGGAAATAGCCTTGAGCCATTGGAGCCTGGGTTGATCATCCTCCAGGAAGAGAGGAAGCAACGTGGTCCTTAATTATTTTGCTCCTATCAGAATAATTAGAACAATATTTTGTCCTGAATCTAGGTACCTCTTTCCCTGAGGATGTGATCTCATCAGCCCTGAGGGCAGTTATGTGAGGATGACTCCCCCAGTGCTACCTGGTTTCCTGAGCAGGAAATCAAGTCCCCCAGAGGGGAGGGCAGCCAGGCCAGGCAGACTTAGGGGCCCGGGTTCTGTCTTGTGTGACTGTTGACCGTGATTGTGTGAAGCCTTCCTGGGGCTGTCGTCTGTGGTCTGGTAATGAGAGCCTTCCTCTTTCAGCTTTCCATCTCAATTTCTCTTTGCTTTGTCTTCAAATTCAGATTTCTTCGTCATTAGATACAAAACCCTTCAAAATCACAGTCCCAGCCTACCATACCCTGGAGCAAACTTCCTGTTTTTATCTTTCTTTCCAACATCACGAAGGGTGGATCTTTACTTATAAGAGATTTGAAACAACCCTGATGATTCTCATTGTTACATACATTTTGATTTTAGGCAGAAGGTGGACTATTGCTGAAAAAATTAAAAATAACATTTGAAAACTACTTAGTTACATAGGAAAATTCTCCAGATATAGTTTAAAGGAAACCATCAGGAATAAGTCTGCATCAAGGTCATACTAAAAAACATAGGCTTCCCTAATATAGGCATAAAAAACAACGTCTGGAGGGCACTAGCCCAGGGTGTTCATAGTGTGTATCTCTAAGGTGGGAGTATGGGAAATTCAAACTCTCTTCTTTGTATGTCCTTGAAATTAAAAAAAAAAAAAAGGTATTCATTTTAATAATCATAAAAAAGGCTGTATTGTTATTTGTCTTATTTTTTTCCCCACTTCCTCTCACTGCCTACCTCCTTTACTAACCCTTGCCTTTCACCTTCCATCCCCCAATCTCTCCTGAAGTTCTTTCCAAACACAAAGATCACCTGCTTATTTAACTTAGTGTTTTTTCCCTCAGCTTCAGCCTACTCCAGTGAAGATCACTTTATCTTCTCACTATCTTCTAGACATTTCCACCTGGGTGCCTACCCCGATCTCAATCTCAAAATGTCCAAAATGGAATGAATATTCTTTGTTTACATGCCTCATCTCTCCCCTGTCTCTTCCCAGAACCTAGATCACTTTCTTCTATTTATTTATTTATTTAATTTCAAACCTAATATACATTTATTTTAGGGGGAAAATAGTAATTTTACAGATATGTGAATACAGTCAAGCCATCAGGGAAGTACCAAAAACAAAAAACAAAAAACAAATCCAAAACAAAACTGCACTCCTTCAGTTACTTTCTCATTTTTAAATTACTAGATCCCATAGACCTGGACTTGAGGTAGTCCTGACTCCTGCCTCTTCTTGGTCCGCTCACCCCATCCACTCAGTTGCTGAGTCTTTGAAGTTCTATTTCCATAATATCTCTTTCATCAATTCCTTTTTCTAGAGGGGGGTTCTCATCACACTTTGTCTAGTTCAGATGTTTGCTGTCTGGTACCCAGGGCATTTTGGTGGTATCGTAACCATTTGCTTTGTTGCTAGTCTGCCCTGCACCTGTTAACTAGTCCGCCGACAGAGGACCACAGCCCAGCTGTGAGCGGGTCTGGACTCTGCGCACGTCTCCATGAGCTCCTCATGGTTTTACAGCCCCCAACAGACTTTCTTAGACTTTCTGAGGCTCAGTACCCCTTTCAGTTTTTTTTTTTCCTGCTGTCCCCCGATCTCAGCTCTGTGCTTCAGTCACCGATTCAGACTATATATCTTTACCCCAGACTTGTTCCACCCAAAGCTCGCTTTATTGTGCCAGTCAGAGAATCCCAGACTAAAAAAGGGCCAGGCTGAACACATCTAATTCTTTCCTTCTGTCATTCTTTTCTGTCCAGTTTCTTTGGAAGAGAACTTCAACTTGCTCATGACCCTTTAAAATTTTGCCCCCAGAACTGATGATATTCAGAGTTGAACAGGCCTTTGGCTGGGAAGGGGAAGGGAGATGGAGTTGATTCTGGAAAGTTCAGCCGACTGTTTGCAGCCACTTCTTTGCACGTGGCCCTGCAGAGGTCCCTGGAAGAGACTCTGACTCCCACTGATGTCCAAGGATCTAAAAACATGTCTTATAGGCCGAGGTGGTTCAGACGAGGTCAGACAGGAGAATGGGGCCCCTGAGAGGACCTCGCTGTGAGGACAAGGAGAGATGAGTTGCAAGCAACCCTCAGTATCGAGTTCAGACACTTGGAGGGGTAGGTAATCTTGGGTGAGGAAGACTTCCTGACCTACCCAGGTGAGAGTGGGTGGAGCTGGGGGTTCTGGTCACATGGATGTGGTTTACAGGAGTGGTAACATTTAGAGGCACAGGCAGCTTTGGTATGGGATGCCCCTGGCTTAGTGGGGCAATGTCCTCTGTTCCACTTCCAAAACAGGTCACAGTGCTGTAAGGATGCAAGACTGGCTGTGCTGGAAATTTCCTTTGCCATTAGTACTGAAGCCACTGGTTATGGAGTCTGGCTTCTTGGGCTCAGTCTTTGTCCCCATTCTTCTGCCTAGAAGTGAAAAGAAATCCCGAGTAAATTGTGGACAGTTCTAAACTCTCCTGGAGACTGTTGGAAATATCTCGAGTGAGGAATCCCAGGAATAGGTTGGACCTCTTGGGAGGCAAACATATGGAGGTGAGGACCATCAAGAACTGTAATAATATTTGTAGAGTTGTCCTCATTTACATTCACAGGCTGGCAAAGCCTGGGTTACCAGCTACACAAACACGGCCTTTCCCCATTGTAAGCTCTGTGAGCAAGGGCTACGCCTGTCTTTTAGTTCCGGTAAACCCAGTGCCTGACTCTTAAAAGGCATGGCACCAAAATTTTATGAATGAATGAATGAATGAACTAAAAGTTTTGATTTATATACAATAGAAAGTATGATCATCTTTTTTAAAGAGTCTTATTTCTATGAATGCAGCCCAAGACTGCATTGATGTTTGCGGGCGCCACACTGTGTTTGTGACTGACGCTGCTCTCACTGTAAAACTGATGATCCTCAAATTGGAGTGTACTTCTGAATCACTGTGACATTTAAAAAGCTTGCCCGTATTGTATCTGGGCTAATTGGACTAGCATCTCCTGGACCAGGGGTTGGGGGCCCAGACTTGTGTTGTCCATTGTGTTCCTCTGGGTAAACCTCTGCAGTGGCCTGAAGCACAGACATAGTTTTCCCAAGCACTGCGTCTCCATCATGTTTCCTTCCTATGTTTTTGCAGTTAAATTTTTAGGCTCCTGCTACATTGTATCTCATCAGTTTTGGCTCATTGCTTTTGCTCATCAACATTTTTTTGATCATGGTTCTGTCACTCACTCTATTAGCTGTTTTCCCCCAGATTTGTGTCACGTGCAAATGAAATAAGCTTGCATTCTTTTTTCTTCCTGCAGGTTGATGAAAAACATGTTGAACATAAAAGGGTTAGGGTGGAAATGGATCCATCAGTTAATACCGGAAATAACAGCAGCTTAAACATTAAAAAAAATTTTTTTTTTCAAAAATGCACTTTGGAGGGAAATAACCCCAGGACACAGGATTTTTTTAAAAAAAATATTTTTATTGAAGCATAGGCAGTTTACAATGTTGTGTCATTTTCTGGTGTATAGCACAATATTTCAGTCATATAGGAAGTGTTTGATTCGTATTTCCAGCTCTGCCAGTAAATACGTCTGTGATGCAGTCACTTAAAGTTTCTGGGTCTGACTTCCTTTCTGAGGAAACCGCAGGGAAGAGAGGTTAGTGCTCAGAGTTGTCCCGATTCCTCTCCTGTTTTTCTCCCTGGACCTGCCCCCAGCTTCATTCCTTCCTTCTAGGTGCTCAGCCTGCTGTGGCCCCTGCTGTCACCATGCGTGCCTCTTAGGGCATAATTTCCCTGCTCTTGAGCCTAGTATAGATGGATCACCTGTTCCATTCGAGTAGCCTGGATAAGGCAGAAATTTTTCAAAAGGCCTTTCTAATGGATGAACACCGATAACACTAAGGAAATAGGAAGAAACTCTACAGACAGAGAAATGGGGGGTATGAGTCACTCATCACGGTCATGTTGGATGTCTGTGATGTGTCATTGTTCCGGGTCCTGGGGATACAGCAGTGAAAGAGAGACCTTGTCCTGATGAAGCTCACACTTTTAGTGGGGGAGATGGGTGGAGACACATGGCCAGATCCACCAGGTGGTGAAATGCTTTGGAGAACAGTCAAGTCTGGTAAAAAGGACCGGGAGTGGTTTCTATGTAGGGTGTTAAGGGAAGGCCTCTCTAATAAGCTGCCGTGTAAGCAGGGCTCTGGAGGCGTGAAGGAGGGCATGTGCTGTGAGGTTCAGAAACAGCCAGGAGCTGGGGGAAGAGGAAGGATCACCCAGTGGGTGAGAAGATGGAAGAGGCAGCAGAGGGGCCAGCTTGCGAGGCCCTGGTTGGCCATGGGAGAGACTTTTACTCTGAGCAAAATAAGGAGCCAGTGGAGAGTCTTTGAGTAGAGAAAGAATATGATCTGACTTAAGTTTTTTTTTTCCTGACTTAAGTTTTTAAAGGATCATTCTGGCTGCACTGCATAGACTTTGTTGGGGTGAGTGTGGAAGGAGCTAGTGAGATCAGGGTGGGAGGTAGTGAAAGTTGTTGGGGATGTCAGAGAACTTGGAAGGTAGCCAGCATGATGTGCTGGTGAGTAGGACATAGTAGGTGTACATGTGTGTGTGAGAGAGACAGACGGACAGACAGACAGACACACAGAAATCAAGGGACAGATGCCAAGATTTTTTCAACTGAGCAACCAAAATGACAGGGTTTCCCTTTGCTGAGATGGGGGTGGTGAACATGATTTTGACTTTGGACAGGTTAGGTTGGAGATGACTTTTCAACGTCTGAATGAGTCAGGGACTGGCTTAAACAACAGAAACCATTATGGCTACATCAAGGAGAATTGTTATCTCCAAGAGGGGTTTAGCTTCAAAACTAACCTTCCATGTCGCCAGATCCCCAGGTCCTACACCTGCATGTTTAGCCTGTCCCATTCATCGTGTATAAATACCCTCATTTACTGCTTGCTAAGGCAGTAAATGCTAAGGCTGGTTTTCCCCTTTGGAGAAGCCTGACTTTCTTTAGCTGTGATTTTCACGAATGAGTCTCCATCACAGGTATTCCCGGCATAGGCTGGGTCAGGCTGATTGCTGTGAAAGGCTTCTGGGCTGCTTCTTTATTCAAAGCTGGAGTCTTGCCTGCTCGCTAAGTTCTTGTTTCCTCCTAGAGGGTTACTGCTGTCACTACCTAATTTCCAGACTAGATGACTAAGATGCCGTGGGCCTGGGTATCTTTCCAGAAGTAACCACTTCCCCAGGTTTTCTGTGGTGACTCTGAAAAGTGTCTCCCCACCGCCATCTCTCCACCCTCTTCCACTGCCCATGAGAATCAGAAACACTGCAGGTTTCCAGTGGAAAACTACTTGAAACAACGTCTCAGTAAGAGAAGATTCATCCCATTCATGCTCCTGTCTATAAATTAGAAGATGGATTATCATTAAGACAGATAGTATCCATGATTCTGAATTTGAAGGGTCATATAATATAAAACAGACATTTCAGAAAAAGAGGAAGAAAATAAGCCAAAAGGAGGTAACATTTCTTACCTTGATTTCAAGGATGATTCTGTAGTTAGATCTATAAGATTCTTATCTTAGACGAGGCCTAAGGCATCAAGTACACCTTTTCTCTGTTTCAGGTCAAGTTGAGATTCAGCATTTTACCCCCATCCCTTTTCAGTTTCATTCCTTTTATTTTCCGTGAAGGTGTTAATGAGCAGTTAATTACTTAAGGATGGGCTTGCTGACAAGGAAGGAAGAATAAAGGCAGGAAACCAGTGACAACAGGGAGTTTCAAAACTGTTAATAGCAAGTTAGCCGTGAAATCCATAGACCCTCAGAGGAAACAGATTCGAATGGAGCTGCTCTGCCTCTGGCTCCCACCCAGACCCCCACCTCATCTCAGCCCACTCTTTCTATGGGGTTTTTGCAGTAGCTCTTGGCATTTCCCTCATACACCGCCCTGGAAGACAGCTTGGTGTCCTTAGTTGTTGGTTATAACAGGCAAAGAGACTTCTGGCTACTCCCACAGATGTATTTCTTCAATGAGAGTGATTCTCATCATGGTTAGAGTCTGTAACTGAGAAATTGAGAGCCAGGTGGAGGAGAACCTGGGCTAACCCTAGACGGTGGTCTAACCTCTGTGGACTCCAGACCACAGGCATTGCTTGTACTCACTTGAGAGGAGAGTCTGAGGTTCATTCACCTTGCGACTGAGGATGCAGAGGAGGCAGAGGAAGTGTATGCTCTGTACCCGTGGCCCTTCCAGAATGCCTTGACTTTCCTCTCTCAGCTCCCTGGAGTTTCCTGTCTTCCTGCCCACCCTGCTCAGACTCATCATTCCAGTTACTTGTGCTGGGAGAGCACACACCCTCCTCCCCGGCGGGGCTTTGAGCTGCAGATCCATGCAGTGGCCTGACGCAGACGGCTGGGGCCCCATGAGGATGTGACTCACACCCAGAGTTTCCATCCCAGGCGCCAGCTGGGCAGCCCACCCATTTATTACCTGTCCCATCCCTCCTAGGCCTGTTAGCGCATCTCTCTCGGCCAGGTTGACGCTCAGTTTTCTTCCTTCATCTGAGCCCCTGGGACTGCCTGCCGCATCACCTTCTCCTGTGCTCACTGTCTCATACGATACCATTTGCAGATACTATTAATGTGCCATTTACACTCTCCTGGTCCACTCATAAGAATGTTAAATGAGTCAGAACCTGACTCCGCCAGTTTTGCCATCTGTGGCGGGTTGACATTTGTCATTACCACAAGGGTGTGGCCTTTTAAGGCAGGAATCAGACCTTAGGTTCCTAGCAGTCAAAACCAGACCCCTTCAAACTTGATATTCAGCACATGCAGTGATAAACACCCCATTAACCATAATCACTAGTAGTATCACCCGCTGGGGTGCCCTACAGAGCACTCAAAGAGCTGACTGGCATGGGGTGTAGGGAGCAGAGCTGGCAAGGAGAGCTGAGCCCGAGTTACCAGATCTGAGATCCCGTGGGCCTGTATCCTACGTCACACTCCAAACTCAACTCAAAGTGGGTTAAAGACCTGAATGTCAGACCGCAAACCGTAAAACTCCTGGAAGAAAACAAAGGCAGTAAGCCCCTTGACATTGGCCTTGGCAGTGCTTTTTTGGATTTGACACCAAAAGCACAAGGAACAAAACCAAAAGTAAACAAGCGGGACTACGTCAAATTGAAGTGTTTCCATATAGCAAAGGAAATCATCAAGAGAAGGAAAAGGCAACCTCTTGCATAGGAGAAAACATTTGCAAACTATTTGATAAGAGCTTAATATTCAAAATATACCAGGAATTTATACAATTCAATGGCCAAAACCCGCAAATAACTCAATTAAAAACGGGCAAAGGACCTAAATAGACATTTTTCCAAAGAAGACATACAAATGGCTGGCAGGTATGTGAAAAAAGTTCAACAACACTAATCATCAGGAAAATTGGAATCAAAATCACACTGAAATAGCACTCACACCTGTTAGGATGTCTGTTATAAAAAAGACAAGAAGTAACAGGTACTAGTGAGGATGTGGAGAAAAGGGAACCTTTGTACTTTGTTGGGGTGAATGCAAACTGGTAAGCTATTATGCAAAACAGTATGGCGTTTCCTCAAAAAATTAAAAATAGAACTAATGTATGATTAGAAATCTGACTTCTGCATGTATGTTCAAAGGAAATGGAATCATTATCTTGAAGAGAGATCTGCACTCCTATGTTCATTTTGGTATTATTCATAATATCCTTCAAGGTAGGGAAACAACTTGAGCATCTAAGATGGACAGATGAATGGATAAAGAAGATGTGATAAATATACATGGAATATTATTCAGCCATAAAAAGAAAGATGAACCTGAAGAGCATTGTGCTAAGTGAAATGAGCCAGAGAGAGGCAAATATCATGTGGTATCACATCTATGTGGAATCTAAAAAAAATTCAGACTTACAGAAACAGAGTAGATTGGTCATTGCCAGGGGCTTGGTGGTAGGAGAAACATGGGGAGTGGTGAAAGGGTGCAGACTTTGACTTATAAGATGAGTAAGGTCTGAGGATCTACCGTGTAACCTGATGACTGTAATTGATAATACTATGTTGTAAAATAGAAATTTGCTAAGAGAGTAGAACTTAAGTGTTCTCAAAAATGGAGGTAAATTTTTTAAAAAAGGAGGTAAATTTGCAAGGTGATGGATATGTTAATTCTATGGTGGGAGTCCTTTCAAAATGTCTACGTATATCAAATCATTATGTTGTGCACTTTAAATATATTACAATTTACATTTACAATTTGTCAATAATTGTAAGTAGCTGAAAAAAAAATCAATATAGCTGAAAAAAAGAACCTGGGGATGAGCTGGAACTTATGATGTTGGAGCACTGAAGAGTAAAATGATTAGAGACAATGGATTGTTTGAAAGATAAGGGAGATGTTATGGACCCAAAAGAACCCTTATCCAAAATGTTGGTGCAGGTTCCGCATGTAGGCTTATGTATTAGTTAGGATGTGTGAGCTGTTATTACCAACTCCAAAATGGATAATGACTCCAACACGGTAGGATTTCATTGCTCCCTCACTGTGGCCCCACGAGGGTGTGCTCGGTCAGCAGGCAGCTTCCTTCCAGGCAGTGATGAAGGGATACGGGCCCCTCTATCAAGGCTCCACCAACTTTAACACAAGACCCCCAAGGTCCCCATGCTGGGCTGCCTCAAGTCAGCAGAAGGGGAAGAGGAGGGTGGAGAAGGCACACTGGCTTTCCAATGACCTGAGCTCAAAGGGGCACACGCCAGTTCCACTCATGCTCCACACTCTTGGAGACTGGACCCTCAACTGCCCACCCTACGGGGGAGCTGAAAGTGTAGTTTTGGCTCCCTGACTGGAGAGTGTGGGAATAACAGGTGGGGAAATCTCACTCTGAGGTTTGCTTTGGTTGTGCAGCCCAAACTGGTCTTGTTCTGGGCCCAGCATTCTCAGGTGCCTGGGACCATTTCTCTAGAGCATCTTGGGTAATTGGATGATGTAGGCTCATGGGCGCCATTTTTCCCTCTTCTCCTCCACCCCTCAACCCGACCCCTTTCCCCGATGTCCTCAGGATGGAGTAGATAAGAGAAGACCTGACCTGTCCTGTCTGAAAGGGGGCTTTTCCCCTGCTGTAGGGCATCAGCCGATCACAGGAGAGCAAAGCAGTAAAGCTAAGATGGGCAACCAAACATAAGCCAGCAGTTGAAGAGGCGCTAGCTATGAATGTTATTAAAAACATTTTCAGTGAATCTGTACTGATACTGAAAATGGCCTTAGGTTTTAGAAAAAAAGTTATTTTTGCATTTACTGGATACCCGTTTTTATGAGAAAAGTAGTCTATGAATAACAGTTTAATGGGCTCCCTGCAGAGCTAATTTTTTATAGCCCTATTTGCCTCTGGAATATTTTTCAAAATAGATGTGTGTGTTTATGTAAAACAGTCAATTACAGAAACAGTATATAATGTATATTTTCTGTATAAAAATTCCATTTTCTGAGTGTTATTGAACCACAGAAGTAACATTATAAGCTTCAAAAGAAAGTGAACTAAACCAAAACAAAACTACAACTTTGAATCAACCTTATATAAACTTAGAATAAATTATGGGTACCAATTCTAATTTATGGAAGACTTGATAGGATATATCTTGTTGAGGGAAGTCCTTTGAAAATGTAAGTGCAAGTTGCTCTATTGCGTGTCACAGTGAGGTAAACCAAGGTCAGAGCATCTTACATTTTGTTAACTATAGAACACAGAGAACAGAGGTCCCTGTTAGATACTAGCCTGGTGGGGCAAAGGTCCCGTTTCAATTTAAAACTTTCTGTGCTTTATTTCTTGTTGTCATGATCACACTTCCTTTCCTCATGCTTGTGGATGCACAAGAAGCAATAGGCTTTCCAAGTCATTCTAGTTTTTAACTCTATACTTTTTATTTTACTTCCTGGGAAAGTAATATTTTAACTGGAAAGTTGGCAATAACTAGAAATGTGAAAAAATGTGTTTGTTGGAAGAAACTAGTCATTTACTTAAGCCATAAATTGGTTGTATAGAATATTGAATTTGCTTACTTATGCTGTATATGAACTCCCAGTCTGGTGTTAATTAACTCACCACTCTCATAAATGAATTCTCCAGTTTTATGTTAATTGACTTTCCACCAGATATACTGTGTGTATTCTCTTGTTAGTCAGAAAACAACCATTTCTACTCTAGTTTTTTCCCTAATAGACCTGTTTAAAATAATGGATGCCTATTGCAAATTTTGACCTAAACATAATACAGTTTCCTTTTTCCACAGTATGCTCTCAGCCAATGCCAGATGACTCCCCTGACTCTACTTTCTTTATACACATTGGTTTTTCTGTATAAACATGGCGTTAATGCACCATGCTGCAAATGTTTCCAGCCAGTGATTGCTCTGTCACTCTATCCTGAGTTGACTGTATTTTGCAATGTGTGTTGTTTACTGTGGTCTCTCTTTCTGCCAATGATTTTGTATTCTGGTGAATTGTCTTGACCCATAACAGTTGTCAAAGGTGTATTAGCAATGGTGCTGGCCTGCCATGAGCCAAATAAAAACATCAAGGTGGATATCAAAGTTCAAGTTCCATGGTGTCTGGAGTTTATTCAAGTACATCAGTGCCAAAGCAGGAGGTAAAATTTAGTAAGCAGTTAGGAGGTGGTGGACATCCTTTGACATTAAGAATAACATAAAAATGACTGCAACCTGGGAATGCCTGGTCGGCCACTGAATGAATGGACATCAATAGAAACTAACTGGCTTGGAGAAAAGCCTGTTTTGACTTAGGAGGATTTGAAGGGAACAATCTGTAATTGTCAGTGAACAATTCTGGGGACACATCTTCACCCAGGTGATGCCACAACAACCTTGTGAGCTCCGAGGGAGTCAGTGTTCCAAATCCCAGGAACGTATTACCCCTCTCCCCCACTACCTCCACCAAGTGAAAGGTACACTTGTGTTATTGCACTGGATAGAAAAACCAACCATGATAGAGGAAAATGAAAAAGCCAATCTCCATCTTCTCTTTTCCGTAGCCATTGTTAGCCATTTCAGAAAATTTTAGTACCTACATCTGCATACAGATGAGGACAAGCAGTGGCAGACTTCAGGCCATACAATATAATTAATATTTTTTTTCTGCAGCAGAAATGAATTCTATTTTTAAGTTTCCATTGGGAGGTATGAATTAAAAACAGGCATTTTGGCATTTACCCCTTCCTGTTTCTGGAGCCATGACTAAGCTTGATGGAGCATGGCTCAAACTGATGTGCATCTCAAAAGTCCAACTTCTTGAAACTCAAAAACCTTGGCTTTTTTTGTGTGTATGAATATATTTTTTTTAATTGAAGCATAGGCAGTTTACAATGTTGTGTCAGTTTCTGGTGTACAACATAATAGTTGTCATATATATACATGCATATATTCATTTTCATATTCTTTTTCATTATAAGTAACTATAAGATATTAAATACAGTTCCCTGTGCTATACAGAAGAACCTATATATAAAACTGTCTATTTTATATATAGTTGTAAACCTTTGGGGCTTTTGAACCCCTCACAGCTATTATTTCTGCCAGGATTATCAAGGCCTATTTCAAAACACAAAAGTCAGGAATTGACATCTTGTTCTCTGTGTAGTTCGCTATGGCAGTCTACCTAGAATATCCAACTTCTGCCTGACCAGGGGGAAAGGTCACAGAGGAGCAGGAAGTATCAGAAACAAAGATCACATCACTGTTAAAATAGCAACCATTGTAAATGTCTACTTTTTGCTAAAGTACTCGTGGGGGTCAGTGTTCACCTTTCTGCACATTGTTTTTTTTTTCTGTTTAGTTGTATATTTTGGAGATATGTCCATATCACTGCATATAGATGAAACTCATCCTTTTGAGCTTGCTTACAACTATTTTGTACGGCTGCATCATAAATTTGTTCAAATGGAATTTTTTTGCTCCTTTTCTTGTCTGTTGTTTGTTATCATACAGAAGGCTCAGTGGGGCATTGCCGCCCAGCTGCCCCTTCCCCAAGGGGGTTATACCCACCCTGAGTCCTGCCCTTCTCTCTTCCAGCCTTGCTCAAGGCAGCTGGTTCCTAAGGGCCTTCCCAGCACAGAGGAGAATGCTGTCCTACTGGGAGGATTACACCCCCTGGAAAAGAGTTTTCTACAAATGGTAGATTTTTGCTTAGCGGTTTTGGGTGTGGGTATTTCTATGAGGTAAATAGACATCTGGCTGCCCAGGATGAATTCGGCCTGTTGTTAGCCGGATTTCTGAAGAAGCTCATGCAGATACCTGAATGGAGAAGACTCATGTGAGTGGCAACACCTCAAGCATTCCACTGGATACTGGGTTTTGTTGGACCACCAACAAAACATGATGATCACCTTCTGATGGTCATCTCTAAGACAGCCCCACTTTTAGACAAGAGTCAAGAGAACAGCCCTGTAATTGTAATACTCAGGATCTTTGAGTTGTTTCGGGGGTCCTCTGGGGAAAAAAAATAGCTGACCAAATTCAACTTCAGTATGGAGTAGATGCTCTTAATATCAGACATATGTCACTATAATACAGTTTTTCAAATTCTGGCTGATAAAGTCAGATTCAATGGCAGGAATATACAACTCTGAAACAGGCTTCACAGGTTAAAAAAATTAAAAATTCCTTCAGTAAAAATGATTTCTGGGCTATGGTACTGAAATTTTGGGTTCTAGTGGCTCTGACCCTATAGCAAGTGGGGAGAGATTATCTAATGTTGGAAACATTTTTTTTTCTCTCTTTAAGAATTCTTTTTTTTATTAAACATTTTTTATTGAGTTATAGTCATTTTACAGTGTTGTGTCAAATTCCAGTGTAGAGCACAATTTTTCAGTTATACATGAACATACATATATTCATTGTCACATTTTTTTCCCTGTGAGCTACCACAAGATCTTGTATATATTTCCCTGTGCTATACAGAATAATCTTGTTTATCTATTCTACATATGCCTGTCAGTATCTACAAATTTTGAACTCCCAGTCTGTCCCTTCCCACCTCCCTCCCCCCTGGCAACCACAAGTTTGTATTCTATGTCTATGAGTCTGTTTCTGTTTTGTATTTATGTTCTTTTTTTTTTTTTTTTTAGATTCCACATGAGTGATCTCATATGGTATTTTTCTTTCTCTTTCTGCCTTACTTCACTTAGAATGACATTCTCTCCAGAAACATGCATGTTGCTGCAAATGGCGTTATGTTGTCAATTTTTATGGCTGAATAGTATTCCATTGTATAAATATACCAAATCTTCTTTATCCAGTCAGCTGTTGATGGACATTTAGGCTGTCTCCATGTCTTGGCTATTGTACATAGTGCTGCTATGAACATTGGGGTGCAGGTGTCTTTTTGAAGTAGGGTTCCTTCTGGATATATGCCCAGGAGTGGGATTCCTGGGTCATACAGTAAGTCTATTCCTAGTCTTTGGAGGAATCTCCATACTGTTTTCCACAGTGGCTGCACCAAACTGCATTCCCACCAGCAGTGTAGGAGGGTTTAATGTTGGAAACATTTTTTTATTTTTAAATTTAAAACTATTTCTTCATGTGCACACATAACAAGACATTTATTGGATATCAATGTTTCTTGGGTATGCACTCTGTGTGAGAGCTGCTGTGTTGGGCCTACGTCAACATTTGTCTCATTCACACTCCCACCAGCGTGTCCACAAAAAAGTTTCTTTTTAGCATTTCATCTCCAATCCTGTTCTTTCCCAAGCTGCTCTTACAATTAGTGTCACTGTCAGGTCAGGGAGGGTCAAAGCACGAAGCACGTTTTCCAGTCTGCATTCCACACCCATCTCTTGCTCACATCAGGGCCATCTGAGAATCATCTACCTGGAAAGGCAGAGGGCACAGTATGCCCCCAAAAACAGGAAGGGAGATTTTGATACCAGGGATGGGGAGGACTTAACACTAACACAACAGAGACTTGATGTGTATGAAATTCTTAGCACCGTGCCTGGCCGGTGATACGCACTCAACAGATGTTGCTATTGGATTACTGGTTTTGCCTGTAGGTTGACGTTAAGTCTGATAAGCAGGGAAAACTCACTTCCTTCCGTCTTGCTGGCTACTCTTTTAATGTGTGAAACTCCTCAGAGGATCTTTTTCAGAAAAGAAGCTGTGGCAGAGGAGCTCAGGATTAAATTTAATACAGCTGTGTATCAAGCCAATGAGCTTGAAGGGAAGAAAGATGGTTTTATAGGAAAGGAGATGAGATCAGGGACATGACATATCTCCTCCCCTTCTCCCTGACCTTTCTGGCTAAGAGAAAACCCGTTACTGTAATTATCTAAAGTAGCTGAACTTTAATTCACTTAGGGACCTCGATGTGTAATCGACTAAAGGAAATGCAGACAAAGAGTGCAACCTCACATTTGGACCCCCATCTAAACTTGCTGACAAAGAGATTTTGTCTCCAGATTTGCACATAGAAAACCTGCTCCACCCTTTGGCTAGTCAATAAATTAACTTTCCTTTTCTACCAATTGCCGGTAGAAGACATTCTTATCTGCTTTTATTTGCCAGTTTTCCCAGTTTTCACCCAGAGTCTCCCAGCATGACCTAAGTTGGTCCCTATTCTCACATATTAGAAGTTTAGTAGAATTGGAAGCACTCAGGAGGAAAATGCCAACCCCTCATCTCAGAGGTAGGAGACTGATAGCAATGAACATACCCTCTGTTGTTTCCAACCTACATATATTCACCTGCTCTGGTGGCCGTAACAAAATATCACAGGCTGGGTAGCTTCAGCAGTGGACATTTGTGTTTTCATAGTCCTGGAGGCTGTGAGTCCCAAGATCAAGGTGCCTGCAGGGTTGGTTTCTGGTGGAGGCTCTCTTCCTGACTTGCAGACGGATGTCTTCTTGCTGTGTCCTCACGTGGCCTTTCTTCTGTGACTTACGGGGAGAGAGCTCTCTGGTGTCTGTCTTCTTATTAGGACACTAGTCCTATCAGATTAGGGCCCCACCCTTATGACCTCATTTAACCTTAATTATCTCCTCTCTCCAAATATAGTCCCATTTCGAGTTAGAGCTTCAACATATGAATTTTGGGGGACACAATTTAGTTCATAACATTGCCTAAGCCTTCCAAATTTAGACTGGCTTATGTGTCCCTGATTTCTTTGATCAAGAAATTGATTTGCCGTTGCTGTATAATAACCACTCCCAAACTCAGTAGTTTAAAATAGTGATTTATTAGCCCTTGTGTGCCTGCGGGAGCACCAGTGACTGCTATGTACCTAAATTCTTCACTATTTCAAAAGGAAGTGTGAATGGTATTTACCTGGTTCACCATTGTATATTAGGAGGGTTGAGGGAGATAACACAATTTTTTATATTAAGTCATGTCACTTTATATTAACATAACATAATTTATATTAAGTCTCCAAATCAAGAAGAGTCACATCTAAACTTGATGCCGATCGTAATATCCTAGACTTCAGACCTAAAGTCAAGGTGGATTTGAACTCTGACTCTAAACTCCCTTAAGTGTAAATTAGGACTACTTAGGGGAGGATTGAGTCTTCCTTTCTTTTCTTCTTTTTTTCTTTTCTTTCCCCCTTCCTCACTCCCTTCCTCTCTTCCTTCCTAGAGCCGGGATTGACATAATAATGTACCCTACTGACTTCACTTGTGGAGTGTCTTTTTTTTCCCTAGGTCATCCACTTAATAAAGGATGTTTACCCTCATGGATTCCAGCTTTAAGAAGTGAAAGCCTTTAATTAAACCTCCCACCCTAGTAAGGCCACAGGCTTATCTTCTTAGACCCCCAAGGCAAACCCCCAGCTTCACAACTATTTACTCTTCTGGATTTGAGCTTTCTTATTTTTCCCAACCTCTAGAGAATACCATTACCATTACTTTCATGCTAGCTCATTCATGTGTTTAAAAGGTTTTATTTTCTGTTTTTTTTTTTTTTAAAGTATTCAACTATTTTTAGTACACTCTTCTGGGAGAGTTTTCTCTAAACACCTGATCCACAATGTTGCCATTTAAGGCTTCAGTATATTTTGCAACAATGATGTATCCTGCTCACTCCTTCCTGCTCTCTTTTTAAAAATATTATATATTTTGTAGTAGATATTTAACAATTCCAGTATCAGTTCCTTCAACAAATACTGATTGATCTCAACCACGTACCACCACTCTTCCAGGGTGTCAGTGTGACTGTCTAAGACAAGGTCGCCACCTTGATGGTGCTCACACCCCAGAGGACAGTGTAAGCTCGGGACCTCACTGCCACTATCCCATTGTTCTAATGGGCGCCTTCGCAATGTATGGTGTAAACAGTTGTGCAAGGTTGTGAAATGTAGTAGGCAATATTTTTGTGCTAGGTTGCTGATATCTGCAAGTCAAAATAGGGAGAAACTGTGGCATATTGATTTTTCTACTTGGAAAGGTTAGTGATTGTATGCGGGTCCGAAGATACAAGGTAGTCAGCAGATTCATGTGGATAAGCTGATTTTTGTGCATATTGAGGACGAGGAGGAAGATTGGGACTTTCATTCATGAACATTGTGTAAATGCTTTGTCTGTATGTTCTCATTTAATTCTAACCCTCCTCCCAAATAAATTCCATATGGTAGATATTATCTCTGAGGTAAACAATAGCGTGGTTGAAACAACTAGTCGTCTCCTAGTATTTTTTCCCCATTCTTTGATAACAGGTTTTTTAGCTGGGGACACGAATGGTCAGCTTAAAGACGACGTTTACCCCACCTTGCAGTTAAGTGTGGCCATCTCACTAAATTCTGTCCAGTGGGATTTAGAGTGGACGTGTGACATGGCAGCTTATGGAAAACTTCCTTAAGAGACAGCTGGTACATACCTCTTACTCCTTCTGCTGTCCTTTCTTCCATCCAGCTGCCTAGAATGAGGTTACTGCTTAGGGCCAGACTGAGGTGGCCACACCATAGATTTGGAGGATTTAAGTCTCTGAGGACTTTGGTCAGCTAGACCTTCATAGCAGCCTTGGACTGTGTGTCTCTTAACTCCTGTAATAGAAAGAAAGAAACTTCTATCTTGTTTAAGTACTGCAATTTATTTTATATCCACCCCCACCCCAAAGTCTGCCATCAAACCTAATCCTAATTATACATCGAGGCTCAAAAAGATTATGTGACTTTTCCAAGGTAATAAGTCTGGTGAGAGGCAAGAGTTAAACCTGATGATTTAAGTAATAATGACTGAAAAGGTGACTATTTCGTGTAAGGGAGCTATTGCATTAGATAAAGCAAATTACTCGGTTTGTTTGAGGGCTCTTTAATCCCTCCCTGCCCCCCCAGCTTTACCCTTCTATCCAGCTTTCCCCCCACATCTGTAACGTACACATCTTCATCTGCGCTGTCCTCCCTGCGTCCCCTCATTTGTACTGGTCTGATTGATGCTTCTAGGCTTACTTTGGAGCACTGGGATTTCAAACATAAAGTAGTCATTGAAAGATTGAGGAATATTTCAAGCAAAAGAGAGTTAGAGCTAGAGCTAGAGCTTGAATTTAAAATAAACAGGATTTGGATGGATGGAGCAGGGCAACAGGAGAAAAGACATGGAAGTCCTATCAATTTTCCATCCAAGGTGGGTCCCTAGGCAATCTATTATGTCTCTCAGTAATTAAATTTTATGTGCTAGGGAGACCACATTAACATTATGAAGGAGACTGTTGAATGGGCCACTCCTTTAATAGTAATGAAACCTTTCCAGACTTAACTCTGCCTTCATTAAGTCATTTTAAAGGTTATAAAGACAGTGTAGATTATTGCTGTAGGGTATTCTGGAGTTTGCCCTTACAATTAATTTCTTGCTAAAATGGACAACAGAGCAGTACTAATATGAATTGCTGATTTAAAAGTTTTTTTTTCATACCTTATTTGCAGTACTAATATGAATCACTGATTTAAAAGCTTTTTTTTTTCATACCTTATTTCATTTGTACCTATCATTCTTGTTTGGCTCTAAATACTACTACTTACATTGATAACTGAGGCTTTTGGCTAATTTTTTTAAGTATAAAAAATTACTTTTGGAAAGAGTGTTTCAAAAATCTGTTATTTCTCCTTTCTTGATACAGCTCTTAAATGACTGATTTTAGAGATGTATAACTTGAGAATAACCTGTAAGTTGAGAATATCTGTATGTCAGAAAGCACTGAATTCTGAGACCTGACTCTTGAATGTGCATGTGGTTGAAATTTTAAGTGGTTTGGTGCCTCTGTTTCTCCAGAATTGTGGGTGGTGATGAGATGATTCGGGAAGTTTTACTTTCTCTGTGAACAGGAATAATGCAAGTATATGGCAGTCTGGTGGCCACTATACTTTGCTGATGTTGCTTTGAGGCTCATAAAGGAGAAAGGAAGGCTCAGTGGGGTATAAAATAACTAATTATCATTAATCCAAGTCACTGCTTGAGAAAGTGGGGCTGTTGACAGATACTTAGCACAAGCACTTATGGTAAACTTAAAGATGTTATTCTGACAGACTTATACTGATTTCTTGGTTGTGGGACTTTTCAGGTCCTTAATATGGTGGTGTTGTGAGGAGAGTACAGTAGGCAGCATGCCCAAACTTCGATCGCAGGACCCATTATTAAGTGATATAATGCCCCATGGGAAACCCTTTGCAAGTTAACACTGATTTGGGTGATGCAGAAGTTGCAGGCTGTGTTGTACTAAGGACTCTGAGGCTAACTATGTGACTGTGCTACCAGTGATCTAATCTGTGGGACTGGGCCACGACGGGGCACAGAATTGTTTCAGTTTTCAGCCCAAATACTCTGTAGAGATCTTAGTCCTAACCTCCTCCTCATTTTATAGGTCAAGGAACTGAGGCCCAGAGAAGGTAAGGAGCTGGTTCAAGGTTGTACCCTGGTTAGTTGGGGAGCCCACTCTACCATCCCATTGGGTGTGATGGGCTGTCGGGGCACTGAGTTCAGCTGGTGGAGTAGACACTGGTGGTAGAGTGAGCAGTGGGGATGGGCTGGGTCATGCTCAGAGCTCCCTGGTTAGACGGGGCCGCAGGTGGTGCTGCATGAGGGAGCAGGGCCACCTGCCGGGCTCCCTGCCTGGACAAGACCAGGGCTGTGTTCAGCAACTGGACAGGGCTGTCGGCTCAGCTCTGCTGGGATGGGGCTGTGGCTGGGCTCTGAGGCTGCTCGGTACTCACTGTTCAGGCTCCTTGGTCATGCGGGGCCTGAGGCAATGCCCAGCAGTTGCGCAGGTCTGCCTACTTGGCTCTGCCTGGATGGGTTGTATGTTATGCTCAGTGACTTCCTGGCTTTAGTGGTCGTGTTTCCTAGAGTGGGGAGACTGGGGACTATGCTTAGCAATTGGGCAGGGCTATGAATTTGCTTCCCTGCCCAGGCAGGGCCATAGAATGGGATCCACCCTGGTATGGCCTGTTGTCTTGATATCCACATCAGGCAGAGCTGACAACTAGGCTTCCTGGCCAGATGGGGCCACTCGCTCAGCTCTGCAGAGAGGCAGACCACTGGTTGGTATCTCTGCTCAGGGGCTGCCGCAGAGAAGATCTCGGTCCACCACGATCTGAATGCTGGTTGCTGGAAGTCCTACCCTCTTCCCCATGTCTATCTAATCCCCAGCTAGCAAACCCTGCAGATTCCTCCAGGGAGCTCTGTGAGGTGAGACACCAGTGGGTCTTCTGGGAAGCATTCTGTCATGCAGGGAAGCTGGAGGTCCACCTTGGGCTCTCTCTTCCACTGGAGGAGCTGTAGGCCCAGGGGGCCTTCTGAGTGCAGTGCTGTGCTGGCCTGGGGGAGGGTTGATGTGTTCAAAATGCCCCTTCTAACTAGATCCTCCTTGGTCTCCGTGCTCCAGCCTCACCCCCAGGTTCTGGGATTTTCACAATGGTATCTTCTTGTGATGGAGACCAAAGGTGGGAATGACCTATGTCATGGTCTTGATCCAGGAAAGTGAAATTTCTACAGAAAAGGGACCGGTTTACCTTGTTTAACCCAGAGTTTCTCAAGCACATCTTACCAGGAAACTCTTTTCACAGAAGCCCTTTTAATATTCATGCAATCCACTCTGAGAAAGGTTGCTAAGATGATTCTCTAATGTAAGACAGAGCTAGAACCCCATAAAGCCTACTCATTTATGTTTTCCCTATACACATTTAATGAATAGTTATAAATGATTAATATATGATTTATATTTAAAGGAGTAGAGCCTTTATAGAAATGTTGTGATAATTTCTCATTACATTAAGGCTGTTTATTTTCAGTACCGTACTTTTGTATTATGTATTTTAATAATATATTTAAAATTGTATTTCCCTTTAAGGAGGATGTTTAACTGTCACTCACTTATTCAAGGTGTAAAAAAGCCCTAAGCCTTATTCACAGCTCCTGCCTTATTCTTGCAGCTACCTTCTGTTGCTGGAGTTAAATGTCTTTGCTGCAAATTCTAATGGCACTAGCAAAAGATTCTAGTCTTAGGTTCTGATAATTTTAGGCTGCCAAAGTTTCTGAATACTTCTTGGATGTCTGAGAGCGAATTTTCCATTCAAACAGCTGCCGTCTGCTTCCTTTAACTTGGCATTCTTCTGAAAAATAGAGAGCCCTGAGTGCACAGTGTTTAAATTGGCAGTAGGCTGGTTCCCTCATGAGGGTCTCTTTCAGATAGAAGATTCTTGGGTACCTGATTCCTTGTTGTACCTGCAATGATGTTATCCATAATTTAATTTAATACTTACATCACACAATGGGATACTTCCGGTCCACCTGTTCTCTAGTGCTGATGTCAGATTTAGTCTTTGACTTTTAATCACTGATGCTTTGTGCACAGACTGCTTTTTTTTTTTCTTTTTCTCCCTCCAGCTTTAAAAGGATTATAGACAGATTAGGGGGGAAAAGAATGCATAGTCTGTTTGTTTTTAATAAGTTCCCAGGAATACGACACTGTGGGCACTAATCGGTTCTGCGAGGGATCTGACCTGCTTCCTGCACATGCCTCTGGCCCATTACTGCCATTTCCCGTGTCCCACCCTGGGCATCGTCTGTCGATGTTGGCAGCAGGGGGTGCCATGGAAATCCACTGGGTATCCACATGTGTGCAACTTGGAAACGTTGGGGCATCAACGCTGATGGGGTCAACCTTGATTAATGGGTGTTGGGAACTGGTAGATAAGTATTTCTTCGGTCTACTGACAGTTCTAAAACGTATTTCACATGGCTTGTCAGACAGTCCTGTAGGAGCGAGAAGCCAATTGTCAGTAGTGGAGGCCAGCTGGATGATGCGCATCTGTAATGTCTCTTCCTCCTGGCCTGCTGTGCTGACGCTGTCACTCATCCCTTTTCGTTGGAATCATGTATCTCGGTGAAGGACTCACATGAGTCTTTGTCCCAAGCTCTGCCTTCAGGGGGTCCTATGTTAAAATAGTATATGTTAATATAACTGTATTTGCTATATTTCACAAAAATATGGTTTAATAAAAAGAATCATCATTTTAAGATTCTGAACTTATTTCTGAAATAAGTTTAGAGAGCTAGTAACATTGAATCAAATTGAATTACACATTTAACAATTCTCCTTTTAAAGAAGTGGGACTGCCTTAAAACAGTACCCATCAGTTCTTCCTTCCATGCCTGGTCTTTAAGACCAGTCTGAGGAAATGTCTTTGAGGCATTTGGTGAAGCTCACACTCAGTGAGTGACCCCAGGATGTGGATCCTGGTACAAGACCCGAGGGTACTGTCAGACTTTCTCTCCCAGGACACTTGTTTTCCTGCCACATAGCCTATGGTGATGGCATCTACTAACCAACATACATTACAGACAGATACATATCAACATTTCTTCTCCTTGTCTGGGATTTTAATTTTTATATCCTACAGAAATAGTACAAGAAGATTAAAAAAAAAAAAAACAACTAACAATGAAATAGGGTGAAGGAAAAATCAGGGTTAAAAAATAACACCAAATACATGCCATAGGGCCTGTGTAGTGACTCTAAGGGCATGTCAGTTGTGTGTGTGTGTTATAATTGTACGTGTGCTTCCTGGTAGCCAAAGCAAAAGTGTAAATAGGATGAGTAGTGATAGTCACAGCATCCATAAAAAAAAAATTTACCTTCTTTCTAGGAGATGCAGGACCTGTATTGTACCAAGATCTGAGAAAAATTTCCTGGAAGTTCCACAGAAAAGGTGGAACCTATGGGTTGATTAACATGCTTCATGACATGCCTGCTATACAGTCAAGAAGGACTTCATAGGACTCTTTAATTTAAGCTTACTTTAACTTTTAAGCCTCCATTAGTGTTGCCTAGGCAGCTCTCTGGCAGCCTTGTTGACTGAGCAAGCAGAGAGCGGCTCATCTTTGAGGTCATCTTCCTCAGATATGATTTCTCCCAAGTGAACTTTTGATGAGAATTGGGCCAGCATAAAGTTTGCTGGGATGACACTTCAAGTCTAATTGGATGCCATGTCATTTAAGTATGCATCTCCTAACTTGGTAAGGGTTTAAACTCTATAGTGCTATGTCAGGTTTTGGGGTGAAAAATGAGTGACTTGATCAACCGTGAACAGGACAACATTGTCTGGACAGCAGAGAGTCCTTTACTCCTTTTGACATCGTTCACGTTCACCTTTGGCATCTCTTCTGTCTATGAATGTGTTGATTAGCTGGTGTTTGCCTTTAGTTGAATATTCTGTGTCTCTGGCTTTGTGACCTACCTGTAGGGGTCTGCCTGTCAAGGAGGCTCAATCCCTTAAAATATTTCCTAACTTGTTTCCGGGGCTCCAGCTGTTTGGTTTGTGGGCCCCACCTGATGACAGGGCAGTCATCAGAGGAGGGTTGTCTGGTGGAAATCTGTGTTCTGACACTTGGCTGGAAAGGCAGCTCCCTGGGTGGGTGTGATGCAGGGAACATAGAGACGTGTGTGGCACTCCTGCTTTGGTGATGGTTTCCATTCTATCAGGAATGTCACTGTCATTTCTCACAATATTTGTGTGAGGAGAGGTGATGTCAGCCCCGCTTTACAGATAAGGACCTGACAGATAATCATATTGGAGGAGAATTCCAAAGTCAAACTTCCCCTTGAAGAAAATGCTTTAAAATTTTTTTTTCCCCAAGGTAGTCCTTTTCCTGACTTGTATCTATGGTTTTAAACCTTTTAAAACTAACTCAGATCTCAAAATTTCTTTGAAGCTTTTCCTGACCTCTTTTGATTGATCAAATTTTTTATTCCTTCAGGTTCCAATGGAGCTTTATGTAAACCTTTGTTTTAGAACGTGTGATAGTTATTTGCTGTTGTGAGATCCTTGAGGTCAGGGGTCAATCCCGTTTCATCTCTGTAAGCCTGTTGCCTGACATATAGATCAATGGAGCAGAATAGAGAATCCAGAATTAGACCCACACAAATATACCCAACTAAGTTTTTAATTGTTTTAAAAATTTTTTAATTGTGATAAAAATATGTAAGATTTATCATCTTAACCAATTTTTAAGTGTACAGTTCAGTTGTGTTAAGTATATTCATGTTGTGCAACAGAGCTCCAGAACATTTTCTGCCTAACTGATTTTTGACAGAGGTGCAAAAGCAATTCAGTAGAGGAAATTTAGCCTTTTCAACTAATGATATGGGAGCAATGGGACATCTATAGACAAAAAAATGAACTCAACCTAAACCTAACACTTTATACAAACAGTAACTGAAAATGATTCATGAGCTTAAATGTAAAATGTTAAATTATAAAACTTACAGGTAAAAAACATAGGAGAAGCTCTTTGCGACCTAAGTCCAGGTGACAGTTTCATAGATTTGACACCAAAGGCATGACCCATAAAAGGAAAAATTGATAGATTGACCTCATAAGAATTAGAAACTTTGCTCTGTGCAAGACTCTATGAAGAGGATGAAAAGCTACAGGCTGGAAGAAAATATCTGCAAATCCCATATCTCACAGAAGACTAGTGTCTAGAGTGCACAAAGACTTTCGGAAGTCAATAGTGAAAGAAAACACACCATCCAATAGAAAATCAGCAAAAGATATGTACAGACATTTCACTGAAGAGGCTAGACACATGGCAAATAAGCACATGAAAAAAATAATTAGCATCATTAGCCATTAGGAAATGCAAATTAAAACCACAAAGAGGTATCACTATACACCTATTAGAATGGCAAAATAAAAAGAAGTGACAACACTTAGTGCAGACGAGGATGCAGAGAAACTACATTACTCATACACCACAGATGGGGATGGAAAGTGGACAGCTGCTCTGGAAAAGCATCTGGCAGCTTCTTACAAAACTAAAACATGTGCTCACCACGTGACCAAGCAGTTGCACTGTTGGGCATTCATCCCAGAGAAAGGAAAACTTATGTTCACACACAAACCTACACACAAATATTCATAGCAGCTTTATTTGTAATAGCTCAAAACTGGAAACAACTCAAGTGTCCTTAGATGGATGAATGGTTAAACAAACTATGGAAGATCCATACCAGGGAACACTACTCAGCACTGAAAAGGGATGAAGTGTTGATACAGTCAACAACTTAAATGAACCTCTTTTTTTTAAAAAAAAATGGAGGTACTGGGGATTGAACCTAGGACCTCATGCATGCTAAGCATGCGCTGTACCACTGAGCTATTACCCACCCCTGCTTAAATGAATCTGCAAGGGAATTGTGCTGAATGAAAAAAGCCAATCTCAAGATGTTAATTACTGTGTGATTCCATTTATATAACATTCTTGAGTGACAAAATTATAGAGATGGAAAACAGGTTACTTGTTGCCATGAGTTAGGAGGGGAGGAGACAGTGAAGTAGTTGTGACTATAAAATGGAAGCATAAGAGATTCTTGTGATGGAATTGTTCTGAATCTTGACTGTAATTGACTCTGAATCTACACACATGGTAAAACTGCATGTGACTACACACACACAGACATAAACACAAGTGTGTACAAGTAACATTGTGAAATCTGAATGAAGTCTGTGGAGAATATCAACATCAATTTCCTGGTTGTGATATTGGACTATAGTTATATACGAGGCAACCATTGGAGGAAACTGAGTAAAAGGGATATAGGGTCTCTCTGTATCATTTCTTAGAATTGCATTTGAATCTGCAGTGATCTCAAAACCAAACCAAACCAAAACAAGGCCTGGGCTAGGTTGTAAACTTCTCCACAACAAATAAAACGCAGATTTGGTGGAATTCCATTTTGGCTGACTGAGGCTTAAAAATCTAAAAGCAAATAGGTTTCAGAGTCGCAGTATTTGAGAAGACTAAGGAATTCACAGTCTAGTTGGGAAGAAATCTGCAGCTTCTAGAGCAGCGTTGTCCAATAGATCTTTCCTTGATGCTGAAAACATTCTGTATCTGCAGTGTCCAATATTGTAGTCATGATTCGCATGTTGGTCGTGAACACTTGACACGCAGCTACTGTGACTGAATTTTAAATTGTATTTAATGTTAAGTAGTTAGAATTTAAACTTACGTAGTGCTGTGGCTAGGGATACTGTACTGGACAATGTAGTTATAGAGAAGCAGTGGGTTCAGAAAGTAGGAGGAAGCTTTTCGAGCACAGGCAGCTCAAGGGAGTTGATCCAAACCATGTTTTCTCACTGAGCTGAGTTTAGATCAGATAAAAAAAATTTTGGTTGCAATCTTGAAAGTTAGGTGGCTTTAAAGAAAAACTTAGACCTGGGATGGAGAGGTAGACACAAAAGACATTACTTTCCCCATGACCGAGGGCAGTGGCTTTGCACTGGGGTTGGGTGGAATGGCGAACCCTGGAGGAGAACTGAAAGAGACAATATGAACATAAATTACATGTAAACAGTATTGGCCAAAATGGAGTAGCATGTGACTTTGAATCCTCCAACTGGTCATCACATATGTCCTGAGATTCTTTAGTCCTGTGGGGGTAAGGCATAGGTGCATGGAGAGGATTCTGGTCTGCCAGTGACCTGAATCTGAATTTCAGGTGGTGTTGGCTCAGGCCCTAACCATGAGATGATAGGCCCTTCTCTGGGCCTCAGTAAGAGGGTTGGATTAGTGACTTTTAAGTTTCTTCCCCATTCTCAGGTTGTTTATCTGTTACTTTTGTATATTTAGTATGTGCACTTTAATCATCAAATCTGAGAATAATCTATTGGGTGAAGTGCTGAAGAAGGACTGATTTTGAGGTGTGAAGACTTTCTTCCCCAGCCCACCCCATTTACAAGTGAGAAAAGTGGGGTGCTATACTAATGGACAAAAGATCAGAAGAGAAATCTTCTGTGTTTGGGGTTTGATCTGAATTGGGATACCATGAGTGCAATGTCTGATTGTTTTATAAAATTATAAGATTAGAAAAGCCAGACTTGATCTAGGGATGATTTATTGTAAAAGGTGAGTTTTTTCTCGATGCCTTTGAAGGTCTTGGCTTCACAGAGAAGTGTTAAGCTTAATAAACATTTTGCATATGTGGGGCACATTTAGGTTTCTTAGGGTAAGAAACTCTGCTCCTGTCCCTCTAAATGTCTCTACAATAGCGCCAAACAAGTGCCCTCAGTGTCTCTACGACTTGAAAGAATCAGGAGACATCTTATAATTTCTGCTGGCTTCTGGGGTGACATTTCTGGGATTTGGTTTTCAGAGAAGAATGCTTTCACAAGAGAATGTGCACATTAGGCCTCTTTCCCCAGGGACCCGGTGGACTTAATTGTCAGTTTCCTGGGAGGGGCATAAGTGGGACTGAAGCTCTTCTCCCCATCATGCACTCGATGTCCCCAGTCTCCAGCCTGACTTATTCAAGGTCCCTCTGCTCTCTCTACTAATTAGGCTTCCTCCTTTGAGCTAGAAGTCTGGGCATTTACAAATAAAATGGTGAGCAGATGGAGAAGACTGAACTGTTTGATGGAATTAAGTCCCAGAGATCCCCAAGGAGTGGTTTGGTGAGGGAGCCCTTGGTTATTACTCAGGAGTTAGACAAACTTCAGTTGGAAATTTCATGGCTGAAAAATCCTTACTCAATGGGAGGCTGTGAGCACAGCCTGTTGTAGATAAACACAGACCTGGGAGCAAAGTGCTTTCCCATGTACTGTTTGGATTACGTGTTTACGTCACCCCGGACAGGTGAGTTTGGCTTCCTCAAGAGCTGAGTGCATGGATAGCTGAGGGTCTTGGAGTAGCTGACTTCATGTTCATATAATATCATGTATAATTTCATTTAGAACTTAGGATTTTATTTTAGATTCTGGCTAAGACAGTTTGTAGGTTCAATATAACATGGTGGGTCAAAACTTTTACCCAGTTCAGCTGCTCCTCCCATAAAAATGGATGCTACAAGTAAAGAGAATTAACTACTAAGATTAGCAAAAGAAACAGGGGAATTGACATCATGCTTCTAGTGGTTTGTTTTTTTTTTCTTTTTCTTTTGATGAGTCGAAAGCCACCTCAACTGATGTCCTAGTCAGCTGATTCGAAAGCCACCTCAACTGATGTCCTAGTAAGCTGAGACAGCTGCTCCTTTGTCATTTCCTGTCTTGGACTTTGACATTCTCTTTCTTTTGGTTTAAGGTTTGTGTGCATATGCGTGTGTGTGGTGTTCTGGTGGGAGACAGAGCCTGAGAGGAGCTTTCTCTGTGTTTTTCTCTCTCTGAGGTCACTGGTTTGTTTCTCTTGATCTGTTAATTTCTTCAGGCCAGTTTCTTTCTTGGCCAGCATAGTATCCCTGTTCAGTACGTAATCATTAGACTGTGTGGGAAATACAGCAGTGTTATGAAGGAATCTGGTTGTTTTCATGGTGCAGAAACCCTTTAAAGATTTGACTTGCTTTCACTTAGCCCCTTTAGAGGTTATTAAGAAGGTGTAGATTATTGCTTTGGGATGCCTTCAACTTGTGTCCTAACAATGACTTTTTCTGCTGAAAAACATCAGCAGTGAGGTGCCATTGTGGATTGTGGGCCTGTGTACTTTTCCCACTGGTTATTCTTTGATGTTTCCATCCTGCACTCTCTAGTGTGTCATTAGAATAAAGCTATGAGAATGTAGGGAACCCACGTCAGGCTCAAGCCATTAATTTTCTTTGCTGTGGACCTTCTTCAGTAATTACCTTCTTAAGAAGTGAATTTTCTCATGTCCATTTTTAATCTTTCAGAGAATTGTACATGAAGTTTTAGGAAAATTTGCTCAGTTGTTTGGGAGCTATCCAAATGCAAAAGCAGAAAAAGTATTTGTCAGCCATTCAAAAAATTATTCAAATCCTCTGTTGTACTCAGAAACCTTGAAAATAGATCAATTTACATATGACATTTATTATCGCTATTTATAGTTTGATTTACAAAATATGCTCAGCATGTAGACTTGCTGGTTGCATACTAAAAGAGTGAATACTTGAAGAAATTTTTAGCTAAATTTTAAGCTGAACTCTTGCTCAGCCAGGCTTGGTTGAAGCACATATTCTTGAATTGGATATGTCTTGTCTGTAAAAAGGTAAATGAATATGCCTTTATTAAAATAATTATATATTAAAGGATTCAAATGTAGGTTTTTACCTTTAATTCTATTGCTTCTTTTGCTGAATTCTAATTTAGAGTAAATAATACCATATTCTGCAGAAAATAGAAGAGAAATATAAGACAGGACTTCTTCTGTTCAGATAGGGGGATATGGCCAGCACGTGTGAAACCATCGTCACTGTCAGCAGACAGTACATAATCAGATGGTACATTGTGAGATATGAATTGTAATTATCAAAGGACTTCAGAGAAGGGAGAAAGAGTGTGGGTTGAAATAATCAGGGAAGAAGAGTTAGTGTCCCAGTTGTGCCAACTTGAACAACTTAAAATTCAAGCTTTCTAAATTCAAGTCTTCAAAAAATAAAATCAATTCCATATTTCCTTTGGTTGAATCCTCTTCTAGAACTCCTCCTAGGTGTGTGTTAGTCCTTCTTATTTGACCCTCTGTCTCTTAATTTCAGCCTAATATTTTCATCTTTAGGTCTCTTTGAGATTCATGTTGAGCAATTTCCTCAGATTCATCTTGGCACCAATCCTTTTTTCCTGTGTTAACTCTGCTATTTAATGCATTTGCTGAATTTTATAATTTCAGTGGAGATATATATATATATATATATATATATATATATATATACACACACACACACACATATACATACACACATACATATATTATTCCTAGAAATTTTTCTTCCTTATTTTCAATATCTGTTCTCTCTGAGCTTTTTCTTTCCTGATTTTAAGTTTTAAACAGTATTCTCCTCTTAAGCTTTTCCCATATCCTCTTTTATGTCCTTAATCATTTAAAACATAATTATTTTTGAGCTGATTCAGATTAATTATCTGCATTTTTTGAGGATCTAATCCTGCAGTTTATTGTGCCCATGATGGACAGATTCCTAGTGTATTTCTAAAGTCTTGCTCATGTATTTACAATGATTGAGCTCCAAGTTCATCTTCATTGGTACTTTATCAGTGGGACTCCTATATGGCCAAGATTGGGGACATAGCCTTTCAGAGTTGTTTTGTATTAGCATTCTAGGGTTAACAACCTGGTTGATTTCTTGGACTAAGGATTAGCACATCTTGTGGCTAGTATAAACTCAAGCCAAAAATATCCATGTGTGGCCCAGACCCAGATATATGCATTCTTAGGAGAGAATATTTTTCCCACCCAAGGTTAGGCTAGAAATAGACAACTTTCTTTGGATGTCTCTCTGCGCCTCTGGTTGGTTTGTTTTTTCTCTAATCTACCTTTCATGAGAGTGAATCTTTAAAGAGTCCTAATTTGAATCAGAGGCATGAATTCTAATTCCAACACAGACAAAATAATCAACACCCTTAGGGTACCCAAAAACAATAACGTCCCTTTCCTTCCTCTGCACCTTGCAGAGTGATGCCAACTGGAAGTCTTACCTCTGTTTTCTGCTGCTTCTTGTTTCTGGCATTTGAAAATTTTATTTTCTTGCCAACTCACTTATACTTTTAAAGAATACTTGCTATATTTTATCCAGCATCTTTAGATTGTACTATAGAAGAAAGATTTTCAGGACTTTTTCTTTTTTCTTGTCTCAGAACCAGAGATCCTCAGTTCCTTACTATTCTCTTCAGAAGGGATAGTCCAAACCTTATCCTCTTGAGCTTCATGACTGCATGGCCCCTTTGCTTACCAGTATTAACAGTCGGTTTCTCTTTTTGGGGACATTTTCCTGTCTACCTAAAATAAGCACCGATCTCCATTTGAAAAAGGTTTCCACTTGACTCTGTCTTTTCTTATTTCTGACCTAATTCTTTTCGGCTTTTCACGGTTGAAGCCATTGGTGGAGTGTTCTATTAATATATTGCAAGCTGTATGGTCTGATTATCGACTCACTTCTGAATGTCTTCTCCTGTGACTTTCATCTCTAGCGCTGCACTGAAACTACTCTCTCCTGTCACCAATGACAACATATAAGCTGATCCCACAGGCTTTTCTGCTCCCGTAGTTCTTGTGCTCTTCTGCCTCTCTGAGGTTTTGGTGTTGACCGTCTCCTGCTTTAAACTTTATTTCTTTGAGCCTCAGGCCATGATGCTGCTCTAATTCTCCTCTGTTCTCCTCCTGTCCAGCCCCCTCTTCTCTGATGTCTTCTTGAATTCTTTTATTCTCCCCATTTATTAAACAGGGGTGGCATTTCTCTTTCTGATTCCATGTCCTGCTTCTCTACATTATCCCTACTCCCATGGCACTTTTGTACAGATGAGTCACAAATCTCTATCTTGAGCCTTGCATCTCTTCAACTAAAATGCTTATTTTTCAGTTGCCTGCCAGATACTATTTCCTAGATGTCCTGCTGTCATGTCAGAATCATTGGATTTAATACCAAACTCATGATCCCCCTACCTGCCCACCCTGCCACTCTCAATAGTCCGTTCTTGTGATTTGCCTATTCTGTTTGGGTTATCACTATTCTTTCCACCTTCTGGGCTTAAAAAGTGGTTAGCAAAATCTTTCATTCCTGTCAGATTTTTCTTTCCAAGTTATTTCTGATCTATCTCTTATTTTCCAATCTTATTGTGTCTCTTGCTGTTTTTACCACTTTTGTGCTATTTGTCTTCCCAGTGATTTATCCAACCATGGGCTCACTTTTCCATAACCTACCCCACCTACCATCTTCAGGTTAGCCTTTAATTCACTGATGCCATGCCATCACCTAGCTCAAAAACCTTAAAAGTATTCCAAATGCTAACAGGATTAACTCCAAACTCCTTATTCATGTGGTAAATAAAAAAGCCTGGAGAATCTAGTGTTGCTGTTCTGGGTCTGACTTTCGCTCTCTGACTAACTAGTTTTGTAAACACGGGGAGATCATGAGTCACCAGGTAAAAGATCTCTTTCCTCTAAAATGAGGTCCTATTAGCAAGAGAAAAATAACCTAAAGAGGCTTTTCCAAAAGAGAACCAAATGGCCAATAAAAGTTGAACAGATGTTCAATCTCAGTGAGATATCACTGCATACCACCAGAACAGATTTAAAAAAGAGAGACAATACCATATTTCGACAAGGATGTGCAGCAACAGAAATTTTTATATACTGCTGCTAATGCACCAACAAGCAGTTACATTCCTAGGTATACTGTTGACCCTTGAACAATGAGGGGTTAGGGGTGCCAACCCTTGCACCGTCAAAAATCCGTCTATAACTTTTGACTCCCCCAAAATGTAACTACTGATAGTCTACTGTTGACTGGAAGCCTGACCAATAACATAAACAACTGATTAACATATATTTTATATAGTATATGTATTGTGTATCTTTACAATAAAGTAAGCTAGGGAAAAGAAATTGTTATTAAGAAGAACATAAAGAAGAGAAAATGCACTTAAGTACTCTGCTGTATTTATCAGTACTATTAGTTTACGTCATCTGTTTACAAGATGAATTGTCTGTCAGTACCTCCATCAGTGGTGTCTTGTATGATACAAAACACTGTAGATATTATATGCATTGTTAACACTAGAGATAAAAAAGGAAAAGGTAATGTGAAGAAGAAATTCATATTTATTTACAGGTATAACAATTCCTTCATTGATAATGAAGGAGCAGCAATACGATTGTTTCGTAGTAGCCTCGCCTATACACTAATGAATGAATCATAAAAGTTTTATGGCACACAGTATTACTGTCATAGTCATAATACAGTATTGGAAACATTGGTACATTAAAAAAAAAACATTTACCTGTGATGATAGGCTGATATGCAGCTTTTCCAATTATGAGAAGCATACTATAGAGTCATGTAATTCTTTGAAAGCAAAGTTACAAAAACATGAGAAAACTAACACATTACTAATTTTATATTAAATGTATGCCTAAGTAAGGATAGACTAATATTTACATATATTTTATGCACTTATGACATACCTTTTTCTTAATTTTTTCAATATTTCTAGGCTATGCAGTTTGTGAGTTTTTTCAAATTGTTCTGACTCTCCAAAATTTTTCCAATGTAGCATTTGAAAAAATTCATGTATAAATAGACCCATGCAGTTCAAACCTGTGTTGTTCAAGGATCAACTGTATACTCAACAGAAATGTTTACATATATACATATATGCAAAGGGTATGTGTATGAATGTTCACAACAGTACTATTCAAAGGAGCCAAAAAACTTGAAACCACCCCCAAACCATTGGATGGGTAAATTCTGGCACATTCCCAAATGGAATAGCACTCAGCAGCAAGAAGGAACAAACTATAAAACCTGAATGAATCTCACAGATATGATGGCAGAGGCCAGACAAGTGAGAGTACCTGCCATATGAACTCATTTCTAGAAAGCGCTAAAGCAGGGAAAACTCATCTGTGCTGTGGTCCGGTTGTGGGGATGCTGACTGGAAGGAGCACAAGGCGGTCCTGAGAGGTTGGCAGTTCTTTCCCTCTGGATCAGTTAATGAAAAGCTATTGAGTGGTACATTGTGATATGTGCACTTCCAGTCTGTCTGTCATCCTTTAAGAAAAGATTTAGAAATGGAGACATGGGGAAGCGTAGGCAGTGGCCGCTGAGTGGTAAAGAAACTCTCCACATGATAGGACAGAACGTTACATCTATGGAAATTCCATGGAAGCCACCTCTTAACCGTAGAAGAACTAGGGGTGAGAAGAGTGAACAAATACCAGCGCGTGGTCCACACACTCGCTCCTCGCACCACATGGGGGTGGTGAGAAGCAAAGGGACAGGGAGAAACTACAGGCACACGAAAGAGGGATGCTACTGAGGGGACCTGAGGGTGACTTGCAGGGACCAGCAGAAGGATTCCATCCCCCCTAAATCTGAACATCCTTAAAAGGTAACCGGGCAGATCAGAGCATGAGAGTTGGGAAAGGATTTCAAAGTGTTCAGGTCTTAAAGGACCAGATATACTAAAGAAAAGGGCCAGACATTCATTTTAAAGGGACAAACTACTTAAAAGGGAAAACCTGATTTAAAAGAACAGGCATGATTAAAAAGGATAGTTTTCTGGAGGAAAATCTTCTAGGAGAGAAAAAGGCAAAAAAGAAGGAAGATGAGCCCTTTGGGAATTGGATGGTGAAGGAGAAAAGAAGAAAACGGGAGAAATTTTGTGTCCTTTAAGACAAAGGGAACCCCCAAATTGGAAGCATCACAATCTGTTCCCCCAACCCCCCAAACAAACAAAACCCACCAAAGTATCTGTTTCTAGACCAAAAAAGGAATTAAACTAGGACCCTTCTAAAACACTGCAGTATCATAAAAATGAACAAAAGGAAAGGAAAGTTTATACAGACATATTTCAGAAAATCAGGAAATGAATTTGCATGCAAATCAACTGAGGAAAATTCTCTTCCTGAAAGACAACCATGAAGCAGAAGGAAATAATAAGTCTACACTCCAAAAAGAATAAAATACACTAAAACAAGCATTTGAGGCTGTGAAAAACCACTTTAAATCTGAAACTCCAAAGCTAAAAGCAGAAGTGGACAAAAAAAAAAAAAAAGAGTTAAGCTCAGGAAAGAAATAGATGAAAAAGACAAAATTATCTCAGAAATGAAGAAGAAATTACAAGACACACAGGGAGAATGGACCAGATGAAAATTCAGTGAAGGGCAGGAAAACAACCAAGAGAAAGGAAATGAGTAAAGAAAAAAGTAAAAAGGCTCAGAAAGTAGTAGAAATGGAAGACAAGCAAAGAATTCATGTTATCATATTATCTCATATTCATATTATCTCAGTCCCAGAAGGAGAAAAATAAAACAATGGAACAGAGCTAATATTTAAAACTATTATCCAAGATAACTTCCAGAAGTCCAAAAAGACCCAAATCAACACATTGAAAGGGCTCATCTGGCAAAATTAACCTAGAATTATCCATTCTCAGATGTAATCTGGTACAACTATTAATTCTCAAAAATAAAAATCCTCAAGGTCTCTCTGGAGGCAAAAAGATAAAATTATTTACAAAGACAGAGGAATTAGACTAGCATCAGACTTTCAAAACTGATAAGCAAAGCAAAGCAACAGTGGATACTTCTGTCTTTCTATAAATCTCCTTGAACTTTGTTTTGGGATGCAGCTGAGTTACTTAGAAACAGTTTGGTTCTTTCCAGTCTTGCTTTGATGATTTGTTAGGTGGGTCAGGAGAGGTACTCAGTCGAGGGCTAATTATTCTCCACCACTGAGGAAAGACCTTCCTGGGTACTCCACCTAATGCCTAGTGAGTATTTCCAGCTGGTGGCAACAGGAGCTCTTGGCCCTGTGTAAGTGCTGCTGCTTTAATCCTCTTGGATACCCCTTTCCTCTGTCCTGGGTAGTTCTTCATTCTGCATGTGCTGATCAATTCTCTGCTGAGTACTTGAGGGGGCACTTCTGCATCTGCAGATTTCTGCAGCTGTCTCTCTGCAGCCCTGTCTGCTCTAGCATTCTATCCAGTGAACTCTAGCTGCCTTGATCTCCCCAGACTCTCACTTCTGTCCCCTCAACTCAGAGCATCCTCTGGGCTCTGCCTCAGTCACCCTCTCTCTTTACCACGGTCTGAAAGTTCTCTCAAGGCAGGAAGTTGAGACAACTGTGGAGCTCACCTTGTTTGCTTCCTGCCTCTTGGGAATTACTGTCATTCATTGCCTGATGCCCAGTATCTTGAAAACTGTTGTTTCATGTGTTGTTCTAATATTAATTTTCTGGATTTGGGAATTATACTATGGTTAAGTAAGATGTTAACATCAGGAAAAGCTGGATGAAGGATACACAGAAATTTTCTGTACTACTTTTGCAACTTGCTGTGATTCTAAGATTAATTCAAAATAAAAAATTAGAAGTATTAAAATGGGAGGTTTACCTTGATAATTTCAAAGTTATTTGAAGCACTTATATTCTTTTTATTTTTAATTCTATTATTTATTAGCCTTCCATGTAAGTCTTATAATTGAGCATATATTCAAAAATACGTTTAAAGCTCTGCTTATGGATTCAGAAAAATGCCATTCTTAATATAATTTTCTCATCTGAATATTCCATCAGCACCTTCTCACCTTAGGGACCAACTCAAACATCACCTGTTCTATGGAGTCTTAAATAATCACCCAGGTTGGAAGAGATTTAACTTCGTGTAAATACTAGAAACACTTTGTTTATCACTATGTGAAATGTAAGACTGCAATCTTAATCAATATAAGGAGTACATATGTGAATGATCGCTGGAATACCTCTTTTACACGTGTTTTGATTGAGCCCTGATTGAGTCTGGAAGGATGGATCGAATTTGGAAGGGTAGGAAGGAGGAAAGAAGACATTTTAGGTGAGGATGCTATCATGGGGCAAAGGCATGTTACAGAAATAAGTATGGCAGAAGCAGGGATAAGGAATTCTGAGGAGAGAGCTTCTGTTGAGTTGGAATCCCATCTCTTTAGAAGGAATATTATAAAGAAAATTTTGATTTGGAATAGGAGAGTTTTGGATTTGTCACTTGTGTAACCTTGGAAAATTACTTAACTACCTCAGAGCCTCAATGTTCTCTGTAAAACACAAATAATAGGACATACTTCAAAAGATGTTTGAGAAAAACAATGTAAGATGTAAGTTAAAGTATTTTGGCAAGTATAAGATGATGTATGGTTTATTTGTCTTAACTTCTAATTTTACATCTGGAATAAAATGCCTATAAAATGACTTGCTTTTTTTCCCCAGAATTTAATTAGGTTTCTTTTTTGTTGCAACAGCTTTCAAATTCTTTTTTAATTCTTTTTTATTGCAGAATAATTGAGGTACAGTATTATGTAAGTTACAGGTGTACAACATAGTGATTCATAACTTTAAAGATTATACTCCATTTATATATATATATATAATATATATATAATATATAATATACTGGCTCACAAGAGCCCAGTATGCAGAGCTACACCTCTGGGGGCCAAAGCTGGGGTCCCTGGCCAATCCAGCACTCAGACTGATGGATTATCCTCTGTTGAAGAGCTGTGCCATGTGTCCTGTGCTGGAATTTGGATCAGAGAGGGATCATCAATGAGTGTATTAGCATCCTCAGGGACATGGTGGTAGCAAGAAACAATAGCATCAGAGCACTAGACTCTTCTCATTCTTTTCCAGCCTGGCTCTGTGTCTAGGCATTCCTCCAACCCAAAAAAGTTTGGGGTGGCACACATCCAGTGGTATGCTGACAAATGTTTAACAACTGGCTCCCTGGTGGGGAGGAAGCCCCTATTTATAGCATTGCCAATCTTTGTGGTAAATATTGCCCCTGTGGCTGACTGCAAGGTGCCAATGTGCCGTGGTGGCGCTGGACACAGTGTTGGGAAGGGATGTGTGGCAGTCCACCCTTATATCATATTTCCACCATACAGATGCAGCAGACATCACAACTTAAAGGCATGCATAGCAGTGAAATGTAGAGCAATAATTAGGAAGCAATGAGTTTTAAATATTTATTACCTTTGTTTTGTTTTGAATATAAATTATTTATGTGTTTACATAATTTAATTTTGAACAATTTCTATATTTAACAACTGCCTTGAAAAACTCCTGAAAACTTAACAATTAGCCCTCATTAGCTGATGAGAGCTAGCTCCAGCACATCACTGGATAAATCCATAGGGATTTAGGATGGCAAGAATCTCAAGGTTGAGATAATGGCCTCAGGTAAAATTGGAAAAATGACGGATGTAATTGCCTTTGTATCCTGGATTTGCAGAGTATTCATGTAGGTTGTTCGGTACTGGGTCCCAAACCCCCCAAATCTGAGATGAAATTGTGAAAAAGGATATGGTTTTGAGGACTCAATGACCCTGGAGTCTAGATGTACTTTTTCTTAAGTTCTGAGTGTTCAGAATCTCTGAGCGTTTGGATAGAGTTGGATTGCCTCCCTCACTGGAATGAGTTCTCTTTATTATCTGAGTTCCTATCCTGTTTATTCAGGCTGTTTTTCTATGAAGGAGACATGGCAGTGCATATTTTTGTTATGGCTAATGTCATTGCTTCCTTAGGACAGTGGCCAGAGAAATAAATTAGCTGAGTTGACTGAGCTGGAGCCAGTGACATGTTGGTTCACCCCATGTTGTTCAGTTCATTCCTTCTTTCATTTACTCAACAAAGAGATACTGACCCCATACCATGTGCCAGGAATTGTATTAGCAGCAGGAATATGAAGATGAATAAGACATGAACTGTGTCCTCAAGATGCTGGCAGTGTCCCATGCAACCTCCATTCACCTTGTACGAGAACCAGCACCTCTGGGAAACAGATGGGAGTTAGTGGAAATGTTTTTACGGAGAAGGATCTCAGTTGTGTCCTAGCAGATCATTGTGTTTTAAACTGTAGGGGTGAATCTTCCTACTGTCCTTAATACCAAACTTCCTCTCACTCTATCATGGTGATCTTTCTAGGACTCCTTTTTTTAAAAATGCTACCCAAACCAGTATTTGGAGCAAGGATGAGTTAAGTTTTCAGAGGTTAATTCTATCAGGCAAAGGGGAAGGAGTCCAAGATGAGGGCTTGGTCTGGAGCAGGGAGCAAAGCCCAGGAAAAGTATATCAAGACCAGGTGTTTGGGGACCTTGAGAAGCTGTGGGCCACAGGAGGGTGCTGGAGGGGTATCAGGTGATTGGGAAAGAAAAAGGGAGAGACTGGAAATAAATTCACCCATTTTTCATTGTTGCCTCATTCAGGTTCTGCTTTTGGTTAATCAGGGCAATATAAGGCACTGTATAAGCTGTGCTTTGAAGCTCAGAAGATATGTTCAAAGGAAGGGAAGTTATTTAATCTCTTTGAATCTTTATTTCTTCATCCATAAAATGGGAATAATAATTTCCTGTATGGCATAGGGAACTATATTCAATATCTTCTAATAACCAATATGGAAAAGAATCTGAAAAAAAAAGTATATGTTTAACTGAATCAGTTTGCTGTACACCTGAAACTAACAATATTGTACATCAACTATACTGCAATGAAAAATATGAAACAAATTACAATATTAACATCAAAGATCACTGACCACAGATCACTAAATTTAGTAATAATGAAAAAGTTTGAAATATTGCGAGAATTACCAAAATGTGACAGAGATACAAAGTGAGCATATACTTTTAGAAAAACGGCACCAAGAAGACTCCTTGTTGCAAGGTAGCCACAAACTTTCAATTTGTAGAAATTGCAGTGTCTGTGAAGCACAATAGAGCAAAATGCAATAAAAGGAGGTCTGCCTGAACATGAAAACACAAATGATAACCCCGCACCCTGGGGTGAGTAATAGCTGGGCCTTGTTACCACCTTGTTATGGGTTGAATTATGTCCCTCAAAAAACATGTTGAAGTTTTAATCCTCAGTTCCTATGGATGTGGTCTTTTTGGAAAGATTTGCAGCTGTAGCTGAGTCAAGCTGAGGTCATTAAGAGGCCCTAGTCCAGCGTGATTGGCATGCTTATAATAAAAGGAGAAGAGACACAGGGATGACAGCTGTGATGACAGAGGGGAAGAATGGTGTGAGCTCTCTACAAAGCAAAGAATGCCAGGGGTGGCCAGCAAACACCAGAAGCCAGAAAGGGACAAGAAGGACCTTTCCTTAGACCCGTCAGAGAGATCATGACTCCTCTTAATTTCAAACTTCCAGTCTCCATAACTGTGAGACAAATTTCTGTTGTTTTAAGCCACTCAGTTTATGGTCATTTGTTATGGGGGCCCTAGGAAACAAGAACACACCCTGGGGCATGAAGGGGCAAAGGGAGACAGAGCTGGGTGGAGCTGTGCTCTCAGGGCAACACCTGCAGGGAAGGGAGCCCAGAAAATAAAAATCCTGACCTCTTTGCCTTCTGATCCTTCATCCTCCTGCAGGAGCTCTTTTTGACTAAACTCAGCTCTGACGGCAATGTTGCTGGTGGAGGTAGTCCATACACGTCAGCCTCCTGGGGCGGAGAGCAGAGTGGGGAAGGCTAGACGGAAGATAGGGGGAAAGGAGGCTAACCAGCCCTGCAGGGCTTTCTATAACAATGTAGCTTTAGACTTTTGTTTTTGGTAGGTGGCGTGGGGTCATTAGAAAGATCACAGAGTTAGTAAATCTGTGGTTTTGTCCCAGCTCTGAGCTGACTCCCTGTGACCTTGGATCCTTCACTTAACCTTTCTGATCCTTTATTTCCTCTTCTGTAGTTGGAGGTGATACTAGATGCCCCTATGGTCTCTTCCTGGCCTTGTGTTGTGTGTACGGGGATGAGTAATCTTACATCAGACAGAAAGAGGTCTAAAATAAATTTTCTGAGGTCCACAACTTGAAGCTTTTATGATTTTTGAGCTAAGTTTGTTGAAGAAAAATACTATTGTTGATGATCATTGTATCTTTATTGGACTCGTCTTTACAATTTAAAAATGTGTTTTCCAGTGGGATGGAGAAGATGGCGGAGTAGAAGGACGCTCGCAGGTCACCCTCTCCCACAAATACACCAAGACCCACATCTACAGACCCACTCAGCCAACCAGAGCACCTGTGGAACTCCGACAGAACATCGCCCTCTTCAAAAGATAAAGACGCCAAAAATCTGGTAGGAGAAAAGGAAAAAAGAAAGAACAAAAGGCAAAGCAGCGCGGGACGGGTCCCGCGGGGGAGGGAGCGGCAAAGGAGGACTGGCGCTCGCTCGCTGGGTCTCCCCTCTCCAACTGAGACAGGGGGAAGGAGGGGGAGCCTCCGAGGCTCGGATCTGTACAGAGCAGCCCTTGACTAACAGAACTAAGTTAAATGGGCACAGAGCGTCCCCCCGACACCCAGCCTGAGACGCGGGCCGGCAGTGGCGGGCAGGGCCAGGCTGCACAAGCCGGGTGGAGGACGGAAGTGGCTGCACGAAGGCAGCCCCGGGGGAACGCAAGGGGCTGTGCGCCGTGGCTGTGGGTGCACAGGGCAGAACAACCTGGGCCCTCCATAAAACAGCAAGGTTGATGTGCTCTCAGGGGAAGGGTGCACACCCCCATCTCTGAAAACCCGCGGAAAGTTTTCGGGGGAAGAGAGGCGGGGCTCAAGCACAGCCGCCATGTCCTCTGCGCTTAGCACTGGGGCGGGGGCGGGGGCGAAACCTGCATCCGCACCGAAGGGCTTAGCAGCCTCAAAGGCCAGACTGAGACTGGCCTGCAGCTCGGGGCAGATAGGATCCTTCCATCCTGGTCCCTCAGAAAACTTGCTCCACAAAGACAAACAAGGAGCTGGGTTTTGGCTCGGAGCAGGGACAGGGCTGTCCCTCGGTCTTCCCCGAGCCCACCTGCGGAGGGCCGACCAGGGCGGAGCGCCGACCAGGGCGGAGCGCGCAGCCGCACAGAGCAGCGGAGCTACCAGCAGCGCAGGTAGAGCGAGAGCGGCCCCCCGCCTTTCGGGCAGGAACACAGCCCCTGACCGAGGTGCTGGGAGGGGGCACGATCCGCCCTCCTACCTGGCCAGTCTGCAACATCTGACTGCAGCATCAGGAGGGCAGCGACCCGCCCGCCCACAGCAGAGAGCTGCATCTGACCCAGTGTTAGGAGGAGGCGCGATCTGCTTGCCGACAGGTGCTGGGAGCAGCACAGAAGAGGGCGCCAACGGAGGGCCTCTGAAAACAGCAAGCTGAGCTTCCAAAACAGGACGAAGACAGAAAGACTTCACAGTAAAAGCACACAGACTCCAGGAGAACACCGACAACCCCCCCCCTTTTTTTTAAATCTGTTTTTACCTGTTCTATTTTCTATTACTCTCTTAATTTTTACTTCTTAATTTATTTCTGTTTCTCTTGGGTTTTGATGTCCTGCTATTGATTAGACACAGGTTTCAAATACATCTATTCATCTCCCCCCCCCTTTTTTTGTAAAGGTTTTAAAAGGACGTCTCAACCCGATTAATACTCTGCTTCAATTCACTCTTCTATTATTCATTATACACTGTTTTCAAACCCTTTCTCCCTTCTTTAAAAATTCTTTCTCTCTCTCTCTTATTTTTTTTTTCTTTTTTTCCTAAGTTCTATTCCTAAATAGGCATTAGGTAGATAAAATCCTTAAGGACCAAAATAAACAACTGATACTCCATAAACCACAGTGCCAAAGAGGTATGAGCAAGATGAAGAAGCAGAAAAACCTTTCCCAATTAAAAGAACAAGAGAAATCCCCTGAAAGAAAGATCAACGAAATAGACATCGATAGCCTACTAGATCAAGATTTCAAAAAAGGAGTGATCGAATTGCTGAAGGAATTAAAAGAGATAGTGTTTAGAGATATAAAATATGTCAAAAATGAAATTGAAGCTATAAAGAAGAGCCAAGTAGAATGGGTAAACTCATTGACAGAGGTGAGGAATGATCTAATAGCTGTGCAAAGCTGACTAGATAACGCAGAGGAACGAATTAGTGATCTAGAAGACAGGGCAATAGAAAGCACCCATTCAGAAGAACTACAAGAGAAGCAAATAAAAAATAATGAAAATAGCATAAAGGACCTATGGGATAATATAAAGCGTCCTAATCTTCGCATAATAGGGGTCCCAGAAGGAGAAGAAAGATCAAAGGGGATTGAAAAGGTTTTTGAAGAAATCATGACTGAAAACTTCCCAAACTTAAAGAAGGAATCAGATATCCAAGTACAGGAAGCTCAGAGGGTCCCAAACAGGAAGAACCCAAATAGACCCACACCAAGACATATCATAATCAAGATGGCCAGAGTCAAGGATAAAGAAATGATTCTAAAGGCAGCAAGAGAAAAGCAAAGAGTAAGTTATAAGGGAACCCCCATAAGGCTCTCAGCTGATTTCTCTACACAAACACTACAGGCCAGAAGGGAGTGGCAAGATATATTCAAAGCCCTGAATGAAAAAAAGAGGCAGGGAAATATAGAATATTTTTTCCTTTCTTTTTTAAATTTTTTTTAACAGTAGAATGGGTTTGAGATCATGTTACTATCAGTTTAATAAAAACGGTTATAGTAATGGGTTGATAGATTTACAAAAAAGGGTAACCACAAGCCAAAAATTTACAAAGGAGTCACAAAAATTAAATAAAATCCATGATAATACAAAGGAAAATTACCAGACCACAAAAGGAAGAAGAAAGGAACAAAGAGGATATACCAATTCAACTGCAAAGATAAGTTCAAAATGGCAATAAACACACATCTATCATTAATTACTGTAAATGTTAATGGACTAAATGCTCCAGTCAAAAGACACAGAGTGGCAGACTGGATAATAAAGCAAGAACCTTCAATATGCTGCATACAAGAGACCCACTTTAGGGAGAAGGACACATAGATTGAGAGTGAAAGGATGGAAAAGGATATTCCATGCAAATGGAAAAGCCAAAAAAGCAGGTGTTGCAGTACTGATTTCAGACAAAATAGATTTTAAAACAAAGGCCATAAAGAAAGATAAAGAAGGACACTTTATAATGATTAAAGGGGTGATACAAGATGAGGATATTACACTCGTTAATATATATGCACCCAATATAGGAGCACCTAAGTACATACAAGAATTACTAACAGAGATAAAGGGGGATATTGATGGGAATACAATCATAGTTGGAGATTTTAACACTGCATTAACATCACTAGACAGATCTTCCAGACAGAAAATAAACAAGGCAACAGAGAAATTAAATACTACAGTAGAAAAACTAGATTTGGTGGATATTTTCAGAGCATTACACCCCCCAAAAATAGGATATACATTCTTTTCAAGTGCACATGGAACATTTTCCAGGATCGATCATGTACTTGGGCACAAAAGAAACCTCAACAATTTTAAGAAGATAGAAATTATCTCAAGCATCTTTACTGACCAGAATGCCATGAAACTGGAAATCAACAACGGAGAAACAAAGGAGAAAAAAAGGAAAACATGGAGATTAAACAATATGTTATTGAAAAAACAATGGATCAATGAGGAAATCAAAGCTGAAATTAAAAAATACCTTGAGACAAATGATAATGAAAGCACAACCACTCAAAACCTATGGGACACAGCAAAGGCAGTGCTAAGAGGGAAGTTTATAGCGATACAGGCCTTCCTCAAAAAAGAAGAACAATCTCAAATAAACAATTTAACCCACCACCTGAATGAATTAGAAAAAGAAGAACAAAAAGCCCCAAAAAGCAGCAGAAGGAAGGAAATAATAAAGATCAGAGAGGAATTAAATACAATAGAGATTAACAAGACCATAGAAAAAATCAACCAAACCAAAAGCTGGTTTTTTGAAAAAGTAAATAAAATCGACAAACCTCTGGCCAAACTCACAAAGAAGAAAAAAAAGAGAGCACAAATTAGCAAAATAAGAAAGGAAAATGGAGAAATTACAACAAACAAAATAGAAATACAGAATATCATACGAGAATATTATGAAAAACTATATGGAACCAAACTGGATAACCTAGAGGAGATGGACAAGTTTCTGGAAACATACTGTCCACCAAAACTGAATCAAGAAGAATCTGAACACTTGAACAATCCGATCACTAGAAAGGAAATAGAAATAGCAATTAAAAACCTCCCTACAAATAAAAGTCCAGGACCGGACGGCTTCACCGGAGAATTCTACCAAACATACAAAGAAGAACTCATACCAGTCCTTCTCAAACTCTTCCAGACGATTGAAAAGGAGGGAATACTCCCAAACTCATTCTATGAAGCCACCATCACCCTGATACCAAAACCAGGCAAAGACACTACAAAAAAAGAGAATTATAGGCCAATATCACTGATGAACATAGATGCCAAAATCCTTACCAAAATATTAGCAAATAGAATCCAACAACACATAAAAAAGATTATACATCATGACCAAGCAGGGTTCATCCCAGGGACACAAGGCTGGTTCAACATACGCAAATCAATCAATGTAATACATCACATCAACAAGAGAAAGGACAAAAACCACATGATCATCTCAATCGATGCAGAAAAAGCATTTGATAAAATTCAACACCCATTTATGATAAAAACTCTCGCCAAAGTGGGTATAGAGGGAACATATCTCAACATAATAAAAGCTATATATGACAAACCTACAGCCAGCATAGTACTCAAAGGTGAAAAACTCAAAAGCTTCCCACTAAAATCTGGGACAAGACAAAGATGCCCACTATCACCACTCCTATTCAACATAGTCCTGGAAGTCCTAGCCACAGCAGTCAGGCAAGAGAAAGAAATAAAAGGGATCCAAATTGGAAAAGAAGAGGTAAAAGTGTCATTATATGCTGATGACATGTTACTATATATAGAAAACCCTAAAAGGTCCACACAAAAGCTACTAGAGCTGATTGAAGAATTCAGCAAGGTAGCAGGTTACAAAATTAACGTTCAAAAATCAGTTGCATTTCTTTACACTAACGATAAATCAACAGAAGAAGAAAGTAAAGAAACAATCCCCTTTAAAATAGCACCCAAAGTAATAAAATATCTGGGAATAAATCTAACCAAGGAGGTGAAAGAATTATACACAGAAAACTATAAACCATTGATGAAGGAAATTAAAGAAGACTTTAAAAAATGGAAAGATATTCCATGCTCTTGGATTGGAAGAATCAATATTGTTAAAATGGTCACACTGCCCAAGGCAATCTACAGATTTAATGCAATCCCTATCCAATTACCCAGGACATATTTCACAGAACTAGAAAAAATCATAATAAAATTCATATGGAACCATCAAAGACCTAGAATTGCCAAAGCATTACTGAAGAGAAAGAAAGAGGCTGGAGGAATAACTCTCCCAGACTTCAGACAATACTATAGAGCTACAGTCATCAAGACAGCATGGTATTGGTACCAAAACAGACATATAGACCAATGGAACAGAATAGAGAGCCCAGAAATGAACCCACAAACTTTTGGTCAACTCATCTTTGACAAAGGAGGCAAGAATATACATTGGAATAAAGACAGTCTCTTCAGCAAATGGTGTTGGGAAAACTGGACAGCAGCATGTAAAACAATGAAGCTAGAACACTCCCTTACACCATATACAAAAATCAACTCAAAATGGATTAAAGACTTAAACATAAGACAAGATACAATAAACCTCCTAGAGGAAAACATAGGCAAAACATTATCTGACATACATCTCAAAAATTTTCTCCTAGAAGAAATAAAAGCAAGAATAAACAAATGGGACCTAATGAAACTTACAAGCTTCTGCACAGCAAAGGAAACCAGAAGTAAAACAAGAAGAAAACCTACGGAAAGGGAGAAAATTTTTGCAAGTGAAACCGACAAAGGCTTGATCTCCAGAATATATAAGCAGCTCATACGACTCAATAAGAAAAAAATAAACAACCCAATCCAAAAATGGGCAGAAGACCTAAACAAGCAATTCTCCAAGGAAGACATACAAATGATCAAAAAGCACATGAAAAAATGCTCAATATCACTAATTATCAGAGAAATGCAAATCAAAACTACAATGAGGTATCACCTCACACCAGTCAGAATGGCCGACATTCAAAAATCCACAAATGACAAATGCTGGAGAGGCTGTGGAGAAAGGGGAACCCTCCTACACTGCTGGTGGGAATGCAGTTTGGTGCAGCCACTATGGAAAACAGTGTGGAGATTCCTCAAAAGACTAGGAATAGACTTACCATATGACCCAGGAATCCCACTCCTGGGCTTGTATCCAGAAGGAAATCTACTTCAGGATGACACCTGCACCCCAATGTTCATAGCAGTACTATTTACAATAGCCAAAACATGGAAACAGCCTAAATGTCCATCAACAGGTGACTGGATAAAGAAGAGGTGGTATATTTATACAATGGAATACTACTCAGCCATAAAAACCGACAGCATAATGCCATTTGCAGCAACATGGATGCTCCTGGAGAATGTCATTCTAAGTGAAGTAAGCCAGAAAGAGAAAGAAAAATACCATACGAGATCGCTCATATGTGGAATCTAAAAAACAAAAACAAAAACAAACAAACAAAAACAAAGCGTAAATAAAGGACAGAAATAGACTCACAGACAGAGAATACAGACTTGTGGTTACCAGGGGGGTGGAGGGTGGGAAGGGATAGACTGGGATTTCAAAATTGTAGAATAGACTACACTGTATAGCACAAGGAAATATACACAAAATGTTATGATAACTCACAAAAAAATGTGACAATGAGTGTGTATATGTCCATGAATAACTGAAAAATTGTGCTGAACACTGGAATTTGACACAACATTGTAAAATGATTATAAATCAATAAAAAATGTTAAAAAAATAAAAATGTGTTTTCATGCACAATTAAAAAATGTCTTTTCACGCCTACAGTCTCTTTTTAATGTAACAATTCTGTGACAGATTCGTTACTTAGAGGTTAAAATTTTTTGTGCGTGTGTTTACTGTCCAAGTGGTCCATCTAAGAGAAGAATTGAGATTCTTATCAATGCATTTGCTTTTGTCAACGAACTCGCCACTTTCTCTCTCTCTCTTTTTAATAGTCTTTTCAGTTACTCTTTCGGCATAGAGTTGATAAGGAAGAGAGTGAAATAGAGAAAGAGAGGGTGTGTGAGTGTTTGGTGTTCTGTACTCTAGTCACTAAGGAGCCAAAGGGTTGCTGATTGATTGCTTTCTTTGACCTTCAAAGGCAAAGGTGAACGTGATTTAAACTCTTTGTTCTTCCACACAGGCTATAGAATTCTCGGTATGGTGATGCCCTTGGGGACTCTGATATCCTTGCTCCAGATGCTAGAGTTGGCTTTCAGCAAAGGCAAAAGCTAATGGTCCAGTCATGTTACACATCACAGACAAAGCTGGCGGACTCCCATTTCAGATTTCCTAGTATCTGCAAGGTATGATTTTCCCCTTTGTGTGAGGCCCCGCTCAACTCATAGCTCATTCACAAAGTTTTCTCAACACACGAATCTGCTGTGATCATTTTTCTTCTGCTCTCAAAATGGTCTCAGGTAACAGCTCATCGAAAACAGTTCATTGAATGAGTTGACCTTCTGATGTCAACTCATTTCTCAAGGCAGGAATCAGGAGGACTTACGATATGGTGACACAGGGAAGGATATACTTATTTAGGGACCAAGAAACTCAACCAAATTCATGATAGACACATACTCACAAGAATATATGACTTTTTTTTTTTTTTTTTTTTTGCCTGTATATAACAGGACTGTAATTCATGGATGTAAATTGGATGACTGTGTGGTCAGAGATACCTTTGTAGGAAGCAGCAGGGCAGAAGATGTTGGCACAAGGTAGGGGGAAGAATGAGAGTAAGGATGGAAACAAAAAAGCAAGAGAAGATGGTATTGTTTTATGTAAGTTCCCTTTTTCTCAACCCTGCTCACCTCTTAGGAACTTGGCAGTGGCTCATCTGATACAGAGCAGAGAACTGCAAACTAGCTGAGTGTGAGTCAGCGACTGCAAAGGACACATTGAGGCAAAGGGAAGCTAAGATTCAGAGACACTAGCTGGCAGCAGTAGGGATAGTCTGTCTGTGGGAGAGGCTTTTGTATTTGCCTCCACAAAGTGTATTTGCAACATTAGGAGAAGGAAGGGAGTCCCAATTAACCTGGGCTCCACAGACCAACGGGTCTTTGGATAGAACTGTATTTTCATGTATTCATTTCTGTGGTGATCTTGTGTATTTTAAGAACATGATTCTGCCAAAGAGGCAGAAAGAAAGGTTAAGAATTGCCAAATTAGGAAAACAAGTTAATAAAGGGGTCCCGAGGTGACTGATGTCAGTGCATTTACTAGTTCCCATGTCAGCAGATAAACTGAGGCCTGGTGGGGTAAGCTGCATGCAAGTCAAGGTCATCATTTAGGCAAAATGAAGAGCTGGTGAGGTTGAAGGGGCCCTGGGACACTCAATAGGTGATATATGTGCAACATAAACTTTTTGTTCTATGAATGTAGTATGGTTTCCTGGTAAGAGGAACTGTTCCACCTGGTAAAGCTTGACACCCACTTCCTTTCTTACACCAGAATAAATTCCAGAAGGATCAAATGTTTAAACATAAAAATACAGATCTATAAAAACACTAGAATAAAACTTTTATGAATTTTAAAAACGATCTTGGAATGGGCATGGCTCTTTTAAGTATGATATAAAACTTAGAACTCTAAAGAAAAGGATAAACAGATTTGCCGATATAAAAATAAAAAATTCTACTTGAAAAAAATAGCGTAAAAAAAGTCCAAAGACAGACTGGAGAAAAAAAATAACAGCAACACTTGTAACAAAAGGACTCATTTTCTATAAAACCCAAAGAACTCCTAAAAATAGAACACAGGCGGAAAATTCAGAGAAAAATGGGCATTAGACATAAAGAGGGAGGTTGTATAAAAAGAATAGAAAGAGATTCATGCTCACTGATAATGGAATACAAAATAAATGGGGAGATGAGCATTTTACCCCCATTGGATTGGCAAAGATGGAAAAGCTGGATAATCCCCTCAGTTGGCTAAAATATATGCCAACAGATATTCTCCTACACTGTGTTTGGGGAGAACAAATTTGTACAAGTGTTGGAAGATAAATTTGGCAATCTATAAAAACCTACAATGCTCAGTTCCTTTGACTCACCATCTCTACTTTTATGAATTTATTTCATAGATAAACTCATAAATTTGCAAAGTGATATGTACAGGATGTTCCTTGCTGCTTTCTAATAATAACAAAAACAAACACATAGACACTAAGAAATAGCCTACGTGCCCATCCGGAGGTGGCAGTGTCCATTCATTATGGTACATGAACACTATGGTTTACAACCACTATAACGAGGTAGATGTGTATGTGTTAATATGAAAAGCTGTCTAACATATATTACATTAAAAATACTAAGTTGTGGGATAGTATATAGGGAACGATCCAATTTGTATTTAAAAACATTCAAAATACTCACAACACACGAAGCTGTTAGCAGCGGTTACCCTGGTGGTGTCGAGTGGGGATGATTCGAGAATTGCAGAATCTCCCCCCTCACTCCCAGGTGGAGCCTTCTCTACTGTGTGATTTTTTAAATTAAGTTTACCTTTTGAAAAACATTCAAAAAAGTTTTATGGAAAGGGATTACTTATTAAGAAAAAAATGACTGCCTGCCTCATATATTAGGTATTCTTATTGTGTGACATTGAGAGGTAGGAGAGGGGCTCACTAAGGTCTGGTTGGTGGCTTTGGTGGCTTTGAGGAATGTCTCTAGACTCACCTTACCTCTTGAATTTTTGGAGAAGGAGAGATTAATGTTTAACAGAGCAGGCTCTTGATATCATTGAAGTTATGATAGAATCTTAGCTCTGCTGTTCATTAGCTGTGTCACCTGGACGAGTTGTTCTTCCTTTCAGGGAGGAAAACAGTAGAGGCTGCCTGAACAAGACATATAAACCAGATAACAGAGTAAATCCGCACTGTTTGGGTTAATTCAGTAGAAAACTGTGAAGAATTTGTTGTACGTTTTATAATTTTCAAGGTGGTTTATTTAATCAGCATTATCTGATTTGATTCCCAAACAATCCAGTAACATAGGTAAAGAAGGTATTTATCCTTCTTGTTTTATAGGTAGAACTAGAATACAGACAGAGGGGCTTGTCTAAGTTATGGAGGTATGATAGGAACATAACCCAGAATCCTGACTCCCATTTCGTCCATCTCAAAGCCTGGAGAGCATTTTTGGGCAGCATCAAATAAACAGAATGAGAAATTTCATGTGTTTAAAAGCTAGTATATCCTTTTTTGGATGTTGGTGGGGTGGTCTCCTATAGAGGCCATTGACAGTTTCCCCTCAGCCATATTCATGGTGGGAAGTCAGACAAATGAACACCTTGAACAGGAAACAGGTAAGCATTTTGCACCTTGTCTCAGTTTGCCATCCTGTGACTTTCCTGGACAGAGGTTGTGTCCTTCTGGATTCAGGGGCATTTGACTTGACTGTGTCTGCGTTGAGTGAAAGCCACCATGTTGCCAGCACCAGCATCCACTCCGGACTCAGAAGCATATTTCTCTGGCCTAGGACTATCGACCAATCTGAGAATAAGGGCAGTGCTACAGGCTGCATGTTTGTGTCCCCTTCAAATTCACATGTTGAAACCTAACACTCAGTGTCATGGGATCAGGAGGTGGGGCTTTTAGGATGGGATGGGCCATGAGGGTGGAGCCCTCATGAATGGGATTAGTGCCCTTATAAAAGAGACCCCAGAGAGTTCCCTTGCCCCTTTCACCATGTGAAGTTGTAATAAGAATGGCCTTCTATTAACCAGGAGTCAGATTCTCACCAGACACTGAATCTGCTGACACCTTAATCTTGGAGTTCCCAACTGTCAGAACTGTGAGAAATGAGTTTGTGTTCTTTGTAAGCTACTCAGTCTGCAGTATTTTTATTACAGCTGCCTAAACTAAGACAGGAAGCACAAGAGAATTTTAGAATTAAATTTCTGAGGATAGGACTGTTGCCAAAGAAGAATGTATAGAAGTGGGGAAAATGTCAGTGGCTCTTTTGGTTGTGGTATTTCTTGTGTTACGTAGAACAAAAAGAGGAAGAATTTGGGGATGTATTGTGCTTTAATTGGTGCCTTTGAGGCAGATCTACCTGAACTTTCCTGAGTAGAGGGGAGATAAACCCTCTATTTTTGGAGTGAGGGGAAAGGAGAAAAGGCTGAAATAGCTTCTCATTCCATCCAACAACCTTTAAACGTTTTTTGTGGAGCATCTGCAAGTTGACATAACGTTGATCCATTCAGTCTGGTTCTAAATTGTTCTGTTAAATGCTAGACAACTTTTGTCACAGAAGCTGTCCCCCCTCCTTCAGAATGATTGTCTATAATTAAGGAGGAAACCGGAAAATAATGATAGGGTTCTCTTTGCCTTTCTAATGGCTTTCTTATTAAGTATGTCTGAAAAAGCTACGGAGATGCTGATTTCCCACGTAACCAAAAGAAGCCAGCCATTATGTAATTACGTCTTTTTAAAGACTACAAAGGGAAACGTATGAGAAATGCTTTCAGTGGGCTAAAGACACCATGAAGCAAAGAGAAAAAAAAAATTCCTCTCCCACAGTGAAAAGCAGTGAATCAATTAGTTGCGAAGGAAATGTCTTTCCCAACCACTTTGAGGTGCCAATGGCGTGGTTGTTGGAGGCATGATTGCGGCTGGAGGGGGAGACCAGGAAGGAGGGGATGTGGAAGGGAGCAGTGCGGCTGTGGGTGGTACAATGGTATTTGTGCCTTTTAATTAAGTCTTCATTTAGAGAATCCTCACTTACATTTTCTCTGTTGGAGGATACCAAGATGTTCGCAGGCTGAGACTTGATTCAGATCCCTGGTGATGTCACCGCTGTTAGTCATATGTGTTGGGAAGGGGTGAGGTCCATGTTCTAAACACCCAAATTCTCAACTACCAACTTAATACTCCTATGGGTGCCTGAGGGATTGTGAAAATACGGGGCACGATAGGCTTCCTTCTGCCTTCATGCCCTTCTTTCATTTTCCCCTTCCCTCCTCCCAGACAGAATAAAGAGAGAGATTTTGTTAGTATAACTATCCATTGAAGTTACTCAGTGAAAGGTGGCCAATATTAACATGAGCCAAGTTTGTGTGTCCTATAGGTGTTTTAGTCTGAAAAATTTGAGGGCTGGAGATGCCACTATCAGCCAGAGGTTACTTGGGGCCGAGGCCACCTGCTATGAATGAATGGCTGGGCGTTCGGTTTCCAGTTCTGCGATACTTTTTCTCTGGGGATCTGGGCTCCTTTACTTCAAGTCTCCTTTCCCCTAGCCCTCATTATGGTCCTTTCAGCTTGGACATGACTCCCTGCCAAGAAAAGGAGCGTTGCCCCAGGAGAGCTTTTGTGCTAGTCCAGGATAAACTTCACCCCATCCCCAGGGGCCCCATTTTGTTCTTGGAGTCTGTTTCATGCTTTACTCATGTAGGAGTTGCTCCTCCTTGAAAGTGTGTTGATGAGCAGGGTAGGGGCTGGTTTGAAGTGACCTGAAGAAGTGATAGTGTGTGGCCAGTGATTGTCTTGAAACGTCGCCTTGGTATCACAGATCCCGCTGTAGTGGAAAGAGCTTAGACTGGAAGATGCAGATGATTGTCCTGGGATGAGCCATTTAACCTCCTCAAATCTCGGTTTCTTTGTCCATAAAATGGAGTGGGGGAAGGGTGCCTTATTTAGTATTTAAAATTTCTTGCAGTTAAAAGTAGTTTGCATGAATTAGCTCTATTAATCATACAGTCATGGGATATTTGACTCAGAAGAAATCAGTATCAGGATGAACGTTCCTGGGGTCAGGAGCATATTGCCTCGCAAGCGAGCCATTTCAATTTTTTCCACAACTCTAGCAGATGGCAAAATGTGCACCCTTGTAATGTCTCCTCATGGTCTAATTCCTGTTGTGATGGTTAATTTTATTCGCCAATTTGACTAGGTCACAGTACCCAGATGTTTGGTCTAACATCAGTCTCAATATTGCTGTGAAGGCATTTTTTTTTTAGATGAGATTAACATTTAAACCAGTAGCCTTTGAGTAATGCAGGTTACCTGCCATACGCGGTTAGGCCTCATTCCAGTCAGTTGAAAGTTTTTTAAAAATACAAACCACTATATATGAAATAGATAAACAGCAAGTTCCTATTTTATAGCACAGAGAACTGTATTAATAACTTATGATAATCTATGATGAAAAAGAATATCTATATTATTGAATCCCTATGCTGTACACCAGAAACTAATACAACATTGTAATTCAAATATACTTCAATTAAAAAAAATTACAGACTGAGGTCCCTTGAGGATGAGGGAATTCTACCTTCAGACTCTTTTCAAACTCAAGTTGCAGCATCAGCTCTTCCCTAGGTCTTCAACTTGCTGGCCTCCCCTGCAGATTTTAGACTTGCCAGCCTTCACAATTGCTTGAGCCAGTTCCTTAAAATCAATCCCTATCTGTCTATCTGTCATGTCAGGTTTTCAGATATTTTGAGTCTTCATACTGCCCCATGTTAATTTGGATCCTGAGAATGGGTTGATGGTTTGATGGAACTCTGGGCAAATCAGAGCAAACTTATTTCTGGATTCAGGAAGGGCAGAGACAAAAATGCCACGAGATGGAAGAGAAAATAAAGAATGCCAAGTACTGAAGGTGTTAGCACAGAGTTTTGCACCTACTAGATCCTCCTTTAATAAGAGCTATTACGATGAATAAAGAGACACCAAGCCAAGAAAGCCCATCACCACCCCCTCCAGTATCCTCTAACATTTGTAGAGCTTGTCGGGCTATCACAATATTTGCTTTCACGCTCGGGAGATAATTGGCACTTAGCTGTTCCAGCAGCAGCAGTAGGGAGAGAAAAAAACCCACGAGGAAGAGGGCAGGTCTGCTTCTCATCTGCTGGATCCGCACACACCCCTGTGCACGACAAATTACAGCTACGGGATGGCTCAGCGCCTGGACATCTGTTGTCGCCCTGCGTGGTAGCTGCGCTTTCTCCTTTAAGCATGAGTGAGGTGACTAAGGGGGAACTGGAAAATCTCTGCAGTGTAGGAGCCAAGGACATCGTCCCCAAGGCAGCACTGAAATCTGCCTGCGGTCTGGTTCTTTGTGTGGGGGCCTACTGTGAATGCTTGTCCCGGAAATGGAAGCTGTAGCTGATTTTCACTCAGGCTTCCATGGAGGGCCCTCCCAGCCCCCATTGTGTCAATGGTACCAACACCCTGAGAATATTACAGAAAAGCAATTCAATAAAAATCTTACAAGTCCACAGCCCAAGCATAACTGTTTTCAGTTTTTGAGATTTTTATCCACCTGCAGATATACTTTAGTGCAATTATAATCAGTGGATGAAGAGAATTTTGTATTGTATATTTTTTTCATTTCATATTCTATGGGAAACATGTTCTGCTATTGTTTCTCTTCATCAGTACCATTCTATAGCTGTGGTTTGCGGTGTTTTGCAGCTGATGCACTGTGGTTAGGTTAACCATCCCTCAATGTTAAGCATTTCCAAAACTTGTTATAACAATCCCTACAATGAATATCTTGTGTGTAGCTTTTACCTTCTGTTGAAAAACTTCCTTCAGCATTTCCAGAGAATGAATCAAGAAATATGAGTATTTTTGTCTTGATAGGTATTGCTGTATTGTATTTTTGTGTTATACCAATGCAAAGTATATATACAATATTGTTTATTATATTATAGCAATACAAACTCCTAAAAGGGTATGTATTGGTATAAATCACAAAAAGACTGTTGCCAGATAGGATATTAATTATAATGAATAAAAGTGGTATCATAGTTTTTTCTTTCTTTCTTTTTTTTTTTTTATTAACAAAGGTTACCATTTTCCTTACCGATTACATTTCTTCTTGTGTGCATTATCTGTGCCTGCTGGCGTCTGTTGGGGTATTGATTTTTATAAATTAATTTAAGTGAGCTCTTTACATATTAGTCATAATTAACAAATATTTCTCTAGTTTATTATCTTTAATTTTGTCTTTATTATTTCTTTTTGTGTAAAGATTGAAATTTTTCTTAATCTTAATAGACTTTCCAATTCTTTATTGTCATATAAGAAAAACCCTTTACTCAACTTATGTTGTCTTGTACTGTCTTTTTGGTTTTTGTATGCTACTTGAACTGGGTGGAATATTGCCTGACTTCTGAGAACATTTTGATATTCAAGTTTAGTTCTGGTCCAAAATGGTTCTGGTTACCTTCAACTCAGCCAACCAACAAACAAAAAAATTAAAAAATAAGCTTTGGTTCATTTTAATATTCAGAATATGTGACTAATAGTTCAGTTTCTGAACACTTGAAGTATAATTCACTCCCATGTTTTGTAACACGGAGTGCTTGAAGTCCTTGAATGGTTTTAGTATCTTTTGTATGTGTTCCATAGGTATCCTCTAGGAAGGGGAAATACCTTTGAAGGTGGGGTTTATGTGCTCCATTTACATGGTGTTAAGCCCTCTCCCCAGCCTGGGTAATTTCCAACTGTATCCTTCTCCCACTCGATCAAGAACCATGACTAAGCACCTACCATCAGTGACTGATTCTGCCCCAGAGAATCCAGAGGCTCTGTCTTTATCTACCAGACAGTAGGCACTAACTCCAGCCTGGGCTGGACTCTGCTGTCTGTGTCTGGACTTCCCTTTGCCCTGGGTACTGTCTGGGTCAAGGTCTCTCACTAGCTGTGAAGTGACCATTGGTTTAGGGCTTCCACTGTGACCAGTTGGTTTGTGGCTTGCCTCCCTCCCACATGGAGATTGAACAGGAACTCTGCCTCAACTAGGTGGGCTCGTATTTAGCCCTCCTCTGCTCTCCTGGGTTAAGGCCAAGACTCTGCTGCTCACAGTGAGGGCTGTGGCTAATTTACAAGTGGGCTCCAGAATGGAAGGTTGGAAGACACAGCTCTGTAGAGTGTCTTGCTCACAGTGGCTTTTTAGTAAGTGGTGTTTACTCATTTGTTGACAATCCAGAGATTCTTTCTTATCTTACTCTGCAGGTCTTCTTAGAACCCAATGGCAGAGGGACGGAGTAATGCAGCAGGAGATGTGGCCCTGACTGAGAGCAAGCTTCCCAAAGCATTCTGTAGCTAAAGTTAAAATGTTCAGAAACTGCAGTCAGCAGGGTCCAGCCCAGGATGGAGTCAGTGCCTTATGTCCAGGTGGGGAAGACGAGGCCTCTGGGTTCTCTAGGGTAAAATTAGTGATTGATGGTAGGTTGCTGAGTTGTGGTTCTTGATCGAGTGGGAAATGGGGAAGAGGAGCATCTAGATGAAGCAGAATCCAAGGCCCTGGAGGGAGCAGGGCTCTACATGCAGGGATGAGGCTATAAATTGGGGCCCAGATAAACAGTCTGGGTTCTGAAAGAATCTAGCTTCCTGCAGGGAACTGGAAATCAGTGGGAACCTAGGAACTTGACAGAAATAGAGTCAATTGAGCTGGAAGAACCCTGGAGAGGGCAGGAGGGCAAGTTAGTGCTCATGGTGGCCCACTCTGGACTTCCGGAGAGCAGGGCCAAAATTGCCTGCATGGGGTCTTGTCCTGCTTCTCTGCCAGGCTGTCTGTCTTGCTGATCTGCTTCACTGGGTTTCTGGGCAAAGACTCAGACTCAGACTCTTAGGGGAGCGTTTCAGCTCTGGGGTTCTCAGAGGAAGCTTTGAGGCCTGCCCTTCTTCCCAGACTGGGTTGTATGGCCCATCTGTGTACCCTCTGGTGCCCTGTTTAGATGTTTAGTGTTGCTCTCAGATTTTGTATCATCATCATCATCATGACTCAACTTTCAAAATAATGCTTATGTATTATTTCTAACATATGAAGAAAAACCCTGGATAAATAATACAGCAAAAAACTATGTTTTTGCCTGCCATCCAGATTTAATACAGGTTAATATTCTTATTAATAAGTTTTATAAAGAAGTAAAACATTACAGATACAGCAAAAGTCCCACCTCTCCATCACATCTGCTTCCCTCACTCTTTGGACAGAGGTAAGCACATAATGATTCACTGTTTTTGGGACTTGAGCCTCTGGAGTGTGTCTTCTCGGAGGCTAGCACCATATCTTATTCATCTTGAGCTTTTAATTGCAAATAGCAGTGCCTGACACAAGCTAGAGATAAATATTCAAACAATGAAGGAATGAATGAATGGCAGAGATTATTTATTATTGTTATTATTATTAATTCTCCACTGAACCTAATAGGGGCTCTATAAATGTTTGATGAGTTGGGGAATTCAAAATAAATCTTGGTATCTTACTGAGAATAATTTTCCCTGTTTTGTCATGTTCCTTTCTCTTTTGTGTTGACTCATAGCGCACATTTGCCTCTAGCTCTTACAAAAGGATAATGTTTGGGCATCTTCAGGCTTTGTAAATAGGTGACAAAGAAACACGAGCTGCCTTGAGGAACTTGCAATGTATATTAAAAGACCAACTTGATTTCTTCAGAACTAATTTCAGATACAAAAGAGAAAGGGAAAAGAAGAATATGTGTGAAGGTATTGATGCATCAGGGAAGAAATCAACTAAATTAATGTCATTAGAAGCCGCATTTAACTGGGGTGGAAAATATTCTAGACTACTGTTTCATATTATCTCTTATCCAGAAATGCTAGTCCCAGTAACTTGAGACATATGGATGTAGACACACACACACACACACACCCCCTCTGTTTATTTGTGTCTCTCCTTTTAGTCTGTGGCTCCATGAAATCTCCTGGGGGACTTTTAAGGCTGGGAATGTATAGTGTAGAAAAACTGGAATTCTGGTTTTTCTTATAGGAAGTGTCTTCTTATAAATTAATGCAACCAACCTCACAACACACATATTTTTTCTGTGGGACACTGGCAGTCTCTTCCATGCTTCCATTTCTTAACCACCTGTTTTCTTGGTTGAAGGATATTGATGTTTCCATACAGATTTGGAGGAAAATGGCTTGGTTTTATTCATTTTTCCCTCTGAATGAGTGATGCTTTTCAAAATGAACATACTGAACAGCAAATTATCATTCCATTAAATGCTTAAAATTATAAACAGCTGTGCCAAACCTGCTGCCCTTCCCTTTCCCTGGGTACAGTCTAACAAGCCAGCTACAAATTCCAGATGATCAATTTGGTTAGCTGTCATGATAATTTACAAAACTCAGTGTTTTGCTTCAAAGCCATTGAGAGACATTCTTGAATGATAGGCTACGCTTTAAGTACTCTTTGGCTAGAAGCTTTCTGCTTGGGCCCTTGTATTTTTCATGGTTAAGGTGTCCAGCCCTAGCAGTTCTTGGTATCAGAAAGGAGCCCTCCACTGTTGATTCCACAGCCACCACTGTTTCCACATTTACCGTTAGTAAATATCTCTTTATATGAAATGCAACAGTTGTCCAATACCTTTATGCACAATATGAGTGACCGTGAGGAATAGGGATACATGCTCGTATACATTAACTCATGTATTAATTGATCCATTCAACATTTACTGGGACCCACTGTGTTCTGGGTGCTGTGCCAAGCATTAAGGATTAAGAGATGAGTAAGAAATAACCAGTACCCTAATGGAGCTCACAGTCCAGCAGAAAAGAGAGACACATACAAGAGAAAAGAAAAGGAAGGCAGTGCAATGGCCTGTGATAGAAACTGGGGCAAAGTGTTCCATCAGGTCTGCATTGATCAGGCAGCTTCTGAATAACATAAGAAGCCCTTCCAACAACCATGTTTCCTCTACCCTCATGGTCCACAAATTTGTGTAATGATTGTCTGTGAAGGTCAAATGATGTCATGATGCAAAGGAAAAGAGTATCCAGTAATTCCAATTTCCCAGTAGACCCTCCATGCTACTGTTACTGAGTCCAAGTTCATACTGCTGGCTGCATGATAGGCCAATAAATCAAGAGATGAGGTCTTGGGGCAAGTAATAGGACCTTATTCAGAAAGCCAGCAGACCGAGAAGATGGTGGATTAGTGTCCCAAAGAACCACATTACCCCAGTCAAAATTCAGGCTTTTTTTATACTAAAAGTGGGGGATGTGTGGCTGGTTGCTGCAAACTTCTTGATGCAGAAACTCTTTGTTTTTGCAGCTGCCAATGTAGATCTGATTACAATGTTCCTATAAACCAGTAATAATTGTTATTTTCTGTTCTGAAGCTTTTAATATCTATAAGAATGGAAAAGTGTTATCCCTTTAAAGGTCAGAGCCTTGAGAGTGGGCTATCCTGTATAGTTCAGGCTATAGGCAACATTCTCTTACAAAAGTACAGAGTCAGCATGACTAAGCACAGGCGAAAAACACAAGGATTAGAGCTAAGGGAATAGATCCAATATGGAGTCAGTTTTCCATGTTACACTACCCCCACAGAGTACATGTCATAGGAACTGGATTTACTCATTATTCCCAACTACACATTGCCCTGCTTTCCTTCTGCTCATGCTCTTTCCTCTTCTTGGAATTCCTCCTCCCTGTTGCTTTGTTTAGAAATTTTACAGGCCCGCTTTGCTGTAAGCTCCTGAGGCACTTGGTACTATTCATATAGTGTAGAGTGTGGAACGTGTGGCCTTGCTTGAGTGTTTTAGGTCCATCTGAGTCTCTACAGTGGACTGTGAGCTTCGCAGGGTCTCACAGGCCCTTGGAGGGCAGAAAGTGCCTTATGTAATTTTCAATAACTAGTTGCAGTTGTAATAGGAACAGTTTGATACCAAGGAGAGAAGACTGAGTTTAGATTTTCCTGGCTGAGCTGTTATCAGAAAACCCCCGAGACTCACAGTTTGCATCTCATCATCCTTAAAGTGAGGAATATTTATAAGCCTAATAACGACACCTCATTGTCTGGAGACATGACCTGAAGGGAGATCAAAAAGCTTGCTCTCTGTGTTGTGTTTTTATAGCATATAAATATTTCAGTTAATTTTATGGCAATCCAGAAAAAAAAAAAAGCCTTCAGTGAGATAAGGAGGACCTGCCTCCAAACAGAAGTATTGACTCACAGATCTAAAGTCACACACATTGTCTTGGAATTTGCTTGTCACTTTGCACTTTGACTTGTGCAGCTATAGCAGGAGGGTTATTCTGTCAGCCAGGGTGGGGTTCTATTCCAGCAACTTGGCGTGAGAGGCTGGCTGGTGGAGGCAAGATCCTTCATCCTATAGATCCTGGATGTGATTCTTGATTGTTGTCTTGCTGGGTCACAAGATCCAGGTCCTTGAAACCTCACAGAGATTTGGTAACTTTCTTCTAAGTCGGTATTTTCATAGCATAGTAACAATGTTTGATAAATCATAATGAAGAGTGAATCTCACCATGGGATTGAAAGGGAATACATATCACTTTAGCTTCAGAGTCTTACAATGTAACAGAAGAAAAGAAAAGCACATGTTCCAAAGGCATGAAAGCGAATAGACACCCATAACTCCATATGGCTTCAATGCTTTGTACTTCACTCCTGGCTGAGCCAGATGGTCACTTAAGTCATTGGGGGCTGGGTGCATGTGACATCAGCCAGGAATCATCTCCATCTGATTCTGGAATGATGGATGTTAGATTCTATAGATAGTTCCAGTTCTGAGGAGACCAAAGGGATCATAGCAGAGCTATGGGGATTGCAGAAATCCTATGGTTGACTTTATTGGCACTTATAGGGTGTATCCAAGAGTTGGGAATAGATGTAGGTGAGACAGACCTGGGTGTCAGCAGCCATGATGGGTAGTGATGCTGACCATGTTGGGTTTGAGTTATCTCATAACCAGATTGTAGGATGATGATCCTGGTCCAAGTTGGAGATATCTACAAGGTTAGAACAAACGTCCATTGATGTAAGGGTCAAAGCATGGGGTCCAGGATTCCAGGCAAGGAGGTTTAGATGTAGAATCTAGGTCAACAGCTAGAAAGATCCTTCGAAGTTCCCACTGAGGTGGTGAACTTCATCAGGGCTCTGGAAGAGAGGAGGAATATATCTTTATTGAGAGGACGGGTACATGTGAAGGAAAATGGCACATGATTCCTATCTTCATAGTGAGAAGACTGGTCCAGGATGTGTCTGGCACTTCTGCAGTAAACATCTTTGCCAAAACCAGTTTTCCAGCACAACTAATTGGCCATAAGGCCATTTTACTGTAAAAGATAAAATAACTGGTTGAAATTTACATCACACTAGAAAATGATAACATTATCAGTTTGCAAATCCTTCTGTGAGCTAATTTAAGTCAAGTTTTGTTAACATTTTGACGAAACTTAGGAATCACGGAACCGTTTTCCTTTTTGGAGATACAAGGAGCTTGATTCTTCTTTTGCCTCCAACTTCCAATATTGCATAATAAGTTTGGTAAAGATGGCATGAAATAACAAGCTGTTGTATCTAAATTTGCTAAAGAAATGATCATTAATGCTCTCCAAGACCGTTGTGAATTGGTAGCTGCCACTTTTATAAAAATTTGTAATAGCTTGGTCAACTTTTGGTTTTGACAGGTGGAAGGGATGACTGAGTTCGCCAAAGGATTTACAGAAATGAGTATGTTATTTCCTAGTGGAATGTAACTGTCAACCAGTTATTTTATCTTTTATGGTAAAATGACCCTATGGCTAATTAGCTTTGCAACAAAACTGCTTGAGGCAAAGATGCTTACGTTGAAAATAACCTAGAACTAGTCCAGGATGCTGATCTTTCCTTCCAGGAAATCCAAGCATCAGGAACTACCTGGAAGCCAATGAATGAATGAGGGTGGCATTGCCATACTAATAACTGGGCATCTGTTTCTCATTTCAAAACCACTATTGGGATTATTTATTTGTCTTCCTTGGCAGTCAGCAAGAGTTGGCAACCCCCTTGGCAAGGCGTAGTCATGAGGGAGTCTTGGAAATCTGTTGCATTTTAAAATTGTATTTGAAATTCTGAGATATTTTAATCAGTTTAAAATTAATCTACCTCAGAAAAAGAGGATACAAATTCGAAAGCCATGCCATTATAGCTCTTTAATAGCTGATTATGCTATAGGTAAGGAAATGGTTAGGCAGTGACTGTTAGAATGAATAATGGCATTAAATGAAATACAAAACAAATCTATACCAGTTTTATTGGATTGGAAGTAAGAGACAGAGACAGGCTGAAATATCTGAATCTGATTAGGGAAATAAACTCTCAGACAGAGAAATGATGAATGATGGTGTGAACTGATTAGCTTGAGCTCCACTGGGAGGTAACTGGGAGAGAATGCCACAGAGTTTCAGGGCTTGAGAGAGTTCAGATATTTAATCCAGGTGTGCTCATTTTTACCAATGAGAAAACTTAGGTTTAAAGAAATAAGTAACTTGATGAAAGTCCTACCAACTAATAAGGGACCAAGTTTGAACCTGAATTCACACCTTCCAACTGTTGAAGAGTTTGCGATAATTTGATAAATCACAGTGCTCAGTTTGTTGACCCACCTGCCTGTGAGAAGTCCTCAATACACATTGATCAGGCTACTCAAGTCAGTTTTCCTTGCCATCTAAGTCCTTTAGTCACCTGGTCAGATGCTTGGGTTACCAGTAGGAGAGCAGCAATGGCATGCAATACTGGAGTCCCATTCTATGCCCTCTGTTCTGGGTACAGCAGGACCCTGTGCTGGATCTTGGTTCCCTTGGCTCTCAAGGAAGCTCTCCATCTCTAGGTTGACTCAGCTGACCTGGTTGCATGTGTATCTGCCTCGCAGAGCCCTCCACGTGCCTGACCTGCTGTCAGCAACTCATCTTCCTCCTGGCTCTCACCTGGGCCCTGGGGCTTCTCCAGTGGGTGGGGCTACCACTCTCCAACAGCCTCAAGACAGGGAGCCTTCAGTAATGTTTGCCTTTCTCTGTCCTTTATTTTGTACATGGAATCAGTGTTAAAGGCAGATTCTTCTTAAACTCTGCGGTCCCATGGCCCTTTCTTCTGTTTCTTAGGTCACTGCCTTAGATCAGGAACTCACTGTTTTCTAATCAGCCTCTGTCACCAAATAACTTTCTCTGCCATTGATCTGGCCATTGCATCTTCTTTATTAGGCCTGAATGTGGTTTTCCATTCCTTTTTGGATCAAGCCTAAGATTTTATCACACTCCTTTTCTTATCTTGTCACCTTTTATGTTGAATTTTAACATGTTTCAGTCTTAGAGAGAAATATGAATCTGTGGAAACACTTGGGACCTGCAGGGAATAAAATGAGGACATGTTAATATTAGAGCAGCTCAACCCACGGTGGCTGTTGAATTTCTTTTCTAGTCCTGGAACATGAAATATAGTCATATATTTCTCTTGGCATTTTTAAAGGGGGCCTCCAGAAAGTGAAAATCAGTTAGCTTTCTATTTATGGTACTTTATCATCTTTGTTTTGATAAAAATGCTGTATTTTAAAAAGATTTGAAGTAGCATTTTACTATCTATGCAGTATGTTTTTTTTTTGTGACTGAAGATGGTTTTAGATTTCTGGAAGCTTTTTAGTCTCCAGACGTGTATGTTGGAATGTGAAGTGGCTATATTTTCCCCAAGATGACACTTTTAAAAATCATAATGGTCAAAACAAAAATTCTGAGGTTTTGGCTTCTGGTTAAAGATTAAGGATTGGGGAAGTTGGCTCAACTGTTAGAAGATGACCATGTAGCAAGGTGGGCAGTGACTGGGGTTGAGGAAACCCAGAACACAAGGTATTCTCAGAAGGGTATGTGATGCCACATAGTCCTGGCCCAAAATTTGCTTTTCCTTTCCATATCTCTGAAATGCTATCTCATTAACTGATTTTGGCAATATTTATTAAGGATTAACTGAATTCTTTATTAGTTACTATGGATTCAAAATTGAATAATATCCTATCTTACACTATACATACAAATCAATTCCAGATGGATTGCAGATCTAATTGTGAATGATTATACAGCTTTTAGAATGTAGTTAACTTTCATGACCTGGGAGTAGGCAATGATTTAAAGAAAAAAAAAAAAACAGGATACAAAAGAAAAAGGAATGCCTATTTTAAAAATATGAATTTAAAAATTGGATTATATTAAAATTAAGAATTTCTGTTCAGCAAAAGACACCATGAAGAATGTTATTAGTCATCAGGGAAATGCTGGCTAAAACCACAATTAAATACTAGTACACATATACCAAAATGGCTAAAATGAAAAGATAAAAAATATCAGAATTGGTGAGGCTGTAGAGCAACTAGTTCTCTCATGCACTGTTCATGGGAGGGTAAACTGGTAATTTGGAAACCATGTTGGATAGCAGTTAAAACTGAAAAAGTGCTGAACTCTGACCTAGAAATTTCAATCCCAGGTAGATAAACACACTCAACTGATGATCCATTTTAATGGCTGAACGAAGAATAATTAGGGAAAAAGAAAATGCAGACAGAAAGTGCACACTATTCATTTGAAGGGTTTGGCTGTTCAGGTGGGAGAGATGGGATAGCGAGAAGGGAACTAGGTCAACGGAGGGCTTCTTTTGGAGGAATATGATCAAGAAGTAGAGGTTCAAAAGATAGGCAAGATTAGAATTAATTTATAGGGTAAGTTCCCATATAACAAGAGGCTTTAAGTTAAAAAACACATTTCCCCCTTAGATTTAGGAAGAAATCTGAGAATTAATATAGATACAGGTGAGTGCTGCGTGGCTAGGTGTGTGTTGAAGGAGTTGTCTGTTGATAGCTTCTGTTTTCTTGGAGAAAATGCTAGTTAATTTGCACGGTGAGATGGACATGGGTCAAGTTGGGGTCTGTAAAGAGTGGTGAAGGTTTGCAATAGCTCCTGTCGAGGGTGGGAGAGAGAGGTGATTGCGGAAGGTAATATTGGTGAGTGTCATGTGGGACTCGGGTGCTGTGGGAGGACATCAGCTTACACTCCGACGTGCTGTCCTGCAGGGTTACTCAACAGCTGAGTGTAGGGCATAGACCAGTCCAAGTGAGTTGAGCCTTTTGGCAAAAGGAGTTGAAGAGATGCTTTATGGAAAATAGGCTGGATAAGAAAGGATGAGAAATAGGAACAGAGGTGGCGGACAGGTAGAAAGGATAAGAGTTAGAACTGAAGGTCTTGATGGGATGTAGGAACAAGAAGGAAGACCAGACTTGGGGGAAGAAGCTGGCTGGAAGGCATGGTGGTTTGGGGCAGATACAGACCTGTTGGCCTTTGTTTTCCCTTGATGAGAAGGTCCAGGGTCCAGGCTGTGAGAATGGGTGAGAGTGGGCGAATCTCACTAATTCAAGAGGTCGAGGAAATTTGCAGCCAGACTGTTAGCTAGGGTCGTTCTCTTGGACACTGAGACTGCAGGATGATAACAGGAATGGAACAGGAGAGAGAGAGACCAGGAAACAGATATTAACGTTCTCAGCTGAATCAGAGGTCGTGACCAGGTACTCTGTGAAGAGGGTCCAAGAAAGGATCAAAGGTGATAAAACTGGGAAGCAGGGATTTCAGAGGAGGGAGTATTTTTATGCATGGGCAAAAGAGGACCATCTTGGAGATGTGTAGGGAAAAGGAATAACGCAGAACCTAATGCTTGATGGTGTGGAATGAGAGTTTCAGAAAAAAGATAAGACTGAACTTGAGAGGATCCTTGTCTCCCAGAATTCTCCATAGCGATTCCATAATCAGGCCAGCATTCAGCCTTAGAGGAGAGCAATTTGTCTTTTAAGGATAGGTTAATAGGTTGCCATTCACAGAGCAGTAGGCAAGAAAAACAGTAAACAAAGGAACAATCACACTAGCTCTTGAAGCTCCTTGAAGGCAGGAACTGTGCTTTACCTGTGCAGGGCTCAGCCCCCAAATTTACATAGTACCCCTGCACATATGTGTCAGTGTGTGTGTGTATATATAGATGTGTATGTGTATACACATATGTGAGTGGGTGGATATTTGAATGTGTGTGTGTGTGTATATATATATATATAATCTCATCCGTATATGATCTCATTTGAATTTCTAACACCACATGAATGGTCTAAGAATTGTACCCCGTTAAGAGTTATAGAAACTGAAACTTAATTTGGTGAAATGTCTTGTATGAGTTCGGAGGGAGTGGTAGGGCCAAGATTCAAATTTGGGTCTTCGGACTCATCTAGGGTAAAAGCTAAAAATTCAACTAAAAAATGTTGAATGCATAGATTCAGAAGAAATATATTGCTTTAGGGTGCTGTATTTCCTATGGAATAGAACCTTGATTTTTTGATCGCATTTATCAATATATGACGTATATATGATAGCATGTATGCAATATATTTTAAAGTAATTTTAAAATTAAAAAAGACTGCAACAAAAACTAAAACCCATCAGCCCATGTTTATTCCTATTCTTGGTGTCTTTGTGGATATTTGCACTTGACTGGGAGGAAGTGAAAGAAATCAGTTTCCCTCTGACCTACCATAAATGTACTGACCTGGGGATGCTATAAATTGGTACAGACACTTAAACCATTCCACGATCATTACAAATTAATAGGGCCACTTGGCCATTTTCCGACATGCAAAAGTGGTTCGATCTGAATTAATCACAGTGATATTAATCAAAGGAAAGCTTCTACAAGGTGCCCTCTTTTGAACACATCCTATATAAATGGCTTCAGTTTTAAGGGAAATGAAATCTTTTACTCCGAAAACCTGGGGCGCATTGTCCTTCAGTTCTGAATATTTTGTGAAATGGTTTCCGAGCTGATGGAGCAGGGATGCCTGCAACCACATTGACTCATGTTCCAATTCAATCCCTTTCCTGAATCTACTGGAGTTTTTATGGCCACTTAGAAACCCTGACATTCTGCAAAGTGTATGGTGAACCCTTAATGATTTCTGAAACAAGAGTGAGGTAATCTTCACAGCAATTTAAAATATTCCAGAGGTCAAGGGGGCATTTATGGTTTCCTTTATCACAGGCTGAATTGACTTTTTCAGTTAATCATTTAAGCCACAAATTACAGATATTATGTGTATTATCACAGAGGAATCTGGTTTTTGTGCTCCTTCTCCTAGGTGCTTTGAGTATTTGTCAGAAAGGCAGGAAAGTCAGACCAGATGGCATGGATTATTATTGGGAGCAGATCATCGAATCCAGCATGCCTTTCTTCTTTCTCCCTTCCTCCAGCCTGTCTTTGGTTCTATCAGCAAAAACAGTAATTGGCTCCCTGGAAAAAAGGGGAGATTTACTCCCTTGGAATGGCGGCCTGAGTAAATGAAAAGGTGCCTTTTCTTTAGGTGACCATATGTGTGCTTTGTTCTCGGCTCAGATTGAAAATATTAGCTTTGTACATAGTGTGATGGAGTGGCTGATAACAGGAAGGGCATTTGAATGTACTTTTGTGGCTTACAATTTCAGCTTACATAGATGTCTTTTTTTTTTCCCCTTGAAAACACCTTTATGAAAGAATGTGTTTGTGAATTAGGTCATTTTGGTCTCTGTCAGACTTTTGAAGGCAGAAGTAAGGTACACATCTGGGTGGCCGCTAGTCCAGTGTTCCACATCATAAGTGCTTTTGGATAATAATAACAATGATATGAATAAACACAAAAGTGGGTTGCACTTTTTGAGCCTGACCTGATTGTGAGAATGGTGTGGGTCTTTCAAATTATTGTCAAGACATGGAAATGACACTGCTCTCTGAGGTGGGGGGTTCCATGTCCACTATACCAGTTTGTGGCTGAATCTGTGGCTTTGTGAGTTGCTTTCAGAATCCCATTTCCAAACACTCCAAACACTTACAAAACTTGTAGATTCTGGTCGTAGGGAAGGGTTGTAAAAAGCCCAGCAGAGTCTGGAGTCAGGGATCTGAGCTTGCCTGAATGTACAAAGATCACTGCCTTGGGACACTGTTTGCTGAGGTTTCTTGGTAAGAGCGAGGAAGGAGGGGTGTGGTGGGAGGGCTTCTTAGCTGTGTTCAGCATTTCCTAACTACTTCCTCTGGCTCAGCCTCAGCAGGCAAATGGGATGGAAAATTCTAGAAAGCATACGAGAAAATCAAATCCCCAAATCCCTAGGGTCTGAATATAATTTGGATAATTGAGGAAAAAGACTTGAGGGTTGGAGAATATTACTGGAGAAAATACCTAAGCTGTTGCTGCCCCGCCCTGCTCCCCTCCACCCCCATTTTGCTTTCTGCGGAGAAAGCTGACTTGTGAGGGTCTCTTTCGGGACTGCTTCTATTTTGATCGTCCTCTCCACCCCCCCCCCCCCAGACTGGTATTCTTTTTGAACTGTGAGCCATCTGTGTGTGTGTAGGAACCACGGTGCCGTCTCGAGATGGTGGTGACCATCCAAACTTCCTCTCCCCTCCATCAGAAGATACTTCTTAGCTGAACAGCTCTGCAGGGTCATATGTCATTATTTTCCTTCCTGGTTGGTACCATTTGCTATAAGGGGGCATGAGGGCAACAATGGTCATGGATTACAGCTGCTGATTGTGGCCACTCTCAGTAGAACCAACCAACTCCTGTATTAGAATGAGTTTATCTCCCTGGGAAATCTGCCCAGGCTGGGGCAGCCAGATGTGGGATTTTTTTTTTGTTTTTTTTTTGAATTGTCAAGGCCTCGGCCACTCATTCACATGTGTCTGATCTGAGTAGGTGGCGGCTGTGGAGGAGATATTTGCATTTCTGACCTGCTACATGCCTTTGCTGAATGAAATTCATATAATTACTACACACCATGACTTCCTCTACAGTGGTATCCGTTCTGGTTGGCTTTTTTTCTTCCTCCACTTCATCAGCATCCAATTAATTAACGGTTGCCATGGTTACTGTTGCCACGACAGCATAAAATTCTCCCAAAGGGCTTCTCATTCATATTCTAATGAAACACAGGCGCATAGCATAGCCCGGGTGGCTGGAAAAAGTGGTGAGGAGAGTTCAGGAAGAATGGAGGCAGAACTAGGGAAAAGCTGCTATATCTCAAAGTTCTGCCCTCTTTAGCTTTGGCCTCGACTACCTTATCTCAGAAAGAGTATCCTTATTTTTCTTCATTTTTTTCCCCCAATGTCCAATTTTTTCCTAATTAAAAAAATTCTAAAGCCTGTCTGTTCTTGGGGTCAGGAATAATACATAGATTATTGGGCAAAATTGGCTTTTTCTGTTCTGCTCTCCTTCATACACTGAGGGGCACATCAGTTTCCCTTTGTGGTTCAGTCTGACAGGTCTGCTGGTGGGATTTCTGATGGACTCTTCGTTGGTCAGATAAGGAAAGTGGAGCTGTGTCACTTACAGCCATTGGCTGCTTCCGTTTCTCAAAAGAAGATAATGTTTGTGTCACCTGCCCATATGTAACTTCCCAGAAAGCAGTGGTTGTAGCAAGAGTTCTTCACTGCCCTTGCCAATCTGGCCACTGATTATGCATTCCTGTTTGATGTCTAACTATATTCATTCGCTCTTTCACATTCTTCAGAAAGGTCTAAAAGTCACCATGACTCATCCCCTTAGCCCACCATCTCCTCCTCACAGGGTGCCTCGTATTTTGGTCTGAGGCCCTCAGTACCTCTCCTGTAGTTCAGTTTGGGTCCTGTGGGCTTGCTTTCTTTCCTGCATTCAGGCCTTACCCCATCCAAGACATTGTCCACATAGCTGTCTATTTCTAAATCACAGGTTTTACTATAAGTTACTTCAGCAGTCTTCAACTTCTAAAGGGTCCCATTTTCTATAGCAATGGTCCTCAAACTTCAGTGTGCATCACTTGTGAAATATGCAGATCCCCGGGGCATCCCTCCCAGAGATTATGATTCAGTAAGTTCAGGGTGGAGCTCAGAGACCTGCTTCTCTAACATTCTAGGTTGTTCTAATGTAGACAATCTGTGGACCCCATCTTGAGAAACACTGGCTCAACGGTGAAGCCTACACTCTCAGCGTGAGAACAAAGCCCATGGCAATTTGATGCCATTCTATTTCTGCCTTTTTAACTTCTCTTCTAGAAATGATTCTCCCTCGAATCGTCCACCCTTGTGCCTGGGATTCTAAGCATATCAAATTTTTCATTCTTCCCCATCCATGCTACACACAACTCAAGCTCCAAGCCTTTGCTTAAACTCTTCACTTGTCTGAAATGACCTTGCTCTTGAGAGGATCAGAATATGCCACCCGAAAATAAGCCACTTTGGCATCAGATTATTTTGAGCTAATAAGACAATAAAGAAACAGGGAGTATAGAAGGAATTCTGTGCTCTCCCCCTTTCTGCCTATAAGCAGGGCATATGTTTCCCTTTCTGAAGCTGTCCCCCCCTCCCCCACACCAGGAAGAAGAGAACAACTCAGAGACAACTAGACTCTTATTACTAAAGATAAGTGAGATTTAAATTTCATTTTTAATATTTAATTAAGATTTTAGTAAGATTTACTAAGGTTTGTTATGCAGACTTGAATCTTACTTATAAACCTTACTAAATAATTCTCATCTTTGGTTAGTTTCCCCCATGTATTTACTTTCCCACAATTTACTGTCCCTAAGATCAAACCTCTTTTTCTTTGTTTTGTCATTTCTCCACAATTTTCTGCCCTTTGTTAAAAGGGTATATAAGCTCACAGGCCTAACTGCTTCTTGGGGTTTCACTTTTTTTCTTTGAGGCCCCCTCCATGGACACATGAAATAAACCTTTTCTCTTGTTAATCTGTTTTTTGTTACTTTAATTCACAAGCCTCAGTTACTAAACATAAGAGGGTAGAGGAAAAAGTTTTTCTCTGTTACACTCTCTGTGATCCTGGTCTGACTCCTCCTCAGTACAGTGTCACCTCCTTCTTGAAGCCTTTTAGTCTCTCCCAGAAAGAATCAGTCTTTCTTTGTGTCACATAGCACTTTCTTGGGCCTATGCTTGTACTTACTACATTTTATTTTAATTCTCTCTGTAAGAGTTGTAGTCCTTGCTCCTTGAAGTTTCTTGTTGATGAAAGAAAATAATTACTTAGCATCCACTGTTAATGGTGCCAGTTAACTATTCTCCTCATCATAAACTCCTTTTTATTTACTTGATTCTTCTTCTTCTTCTTTTTTTTTTTTTGTTAATGGAGGTACTGGGGATTGAGCCTGGGACCTTGTGTGTGCTAAGCATGCACTCTACCAGTGAGCTATACTCTCCACCCTACCTGCATTTAACTAAAAACAACGACAACAATAATACAACCACCTGAACTGAGTCCTTGATTCCAGGTAGTGTGCCAAGGGATATATATACATATTACCATTTAATATTCATCAAAACCTTGTGAAACTACTATTGTGATTATTTTTTTTTAACCGATAAGGAAAGGCCAATAACTTACCCCAAGTTGATAGCAAATGGCACAGTTGAAATTTATCCAGATTAGTCTGACTTCAGAGCCTGCCTGGGTTATTGAATTTAAGGTGGAGAAACTTATCCAAGGGTACCCAGCTAGAGGCAGGAGAGTCTGGCCAGCGAGCCAGAGCTTGGTGCTAGGTATCCTTTACACTTTGACCCCTCAGCTCCTCCTGTAGTTCTGGACACATCGTTCATTGAATGGGGCCCTGTTGGGTGTTCACATGATTCTTATATTAAGACTCAGAGAAGCGACTTATCCAGGGTAGTATAGTTAGAAACAGGCTGAGCAGAAACTCCAACACAGGTATTTACACACTAAATTGAATTCACCAAGTCACAGAGACCTCCTCAATACTGTGAGAACTTGGACGAACTTGGGATTCTGACCCCTGTTTCAAGGGAAATGTATATCCTGGGGTTCTTGAAACTGTTATGGTGAACATTCAGCACCCGAGCTAAGTGGGGGCTGTGAAATAGGCTGCATCCCTGGAGCTGCTGTATTGCTGGGCCCATCACCAGCAGTGTTTGCATCTAGATCCAGGCAGGGATCTGCAAAGTAGTTGGGGTCTTTGGAATTAGGAGATTTCAGTCAAATGTTTGGTACTTAGTCCAAAAGAGCACATTTGGAAGAGGATTCGACAGCACCTGGCAGCTGATGAAGGAAGGAGATGTTTTCTCACCTAATTTTCACAAATGGTTTCCGAAACCTCACCTTCAAACCACTTGCCAAACACAGCTCCGTCTGCAGAGAAACTAAAAAAGAAAGTGCAGTTAACCCCGTATGTTCTGTTTAGAAGAGCATCTGGGTGACAACTTAGAGCTGGAGTCTGATATACTAGGCACTTTCTGATCAGAGGTCTGATGATTTTTTTTTCCCTCGGAATTTAATAAGCCAGAGATCCATCTGTCTACCAAAGATCTGAAGTCAGCAGGGCTTCAGATCATTGGTGCCCAATTTTACCCAACTCAATGGCAATGCTACCAACCCCATCCTGCACGAGCCTGTAGCTGGGGCTTTGTTCTGCCTAAGCTTCTGGGGGATGGGCAGCTGTTGGCTCTTTCCCAAGGTGACTGCCTTGGGAGTTCACTGGGTGCTGGGGAGAGAGAGGGCCCCTGTGCAGTGATGAGGTTCCATCGATTACTGCCTGCCCAGCTATATCCCTCCGATGCACCTGCTGCTGGCCACCAGCATAAGATACCCTGCTTGGGCGTGAGCAGAGGATGCTGTGAACTGTTCATCTCTGGATGATTCATCAGGCCCCCACTTCCTGATCCACTCCCACACTCCCCCAACCCTCCCCCCCCCCACCATGTCACCAGCAAGAATAGCAAGGCATTCGATTTGGAAGAGGTAGAGGTTAGAGGGCGAAATTATTAACCTCCACGTCAATTCTAATGAATGCAGTATGCCACCTGGATATTTAGTGACTGGAAATGAAATCAATTTGAGTTTTAAAATTTAATTTACATACAGCTGGTACGATAAATCAGTGACCCATTGCTCAGTTACTCACTTCTCTGTAGTTAGGGGGAGAATTTCCATCCTCGTTATATGAGTATTTTGCAGATTCAGAAATTAATCCAGAGCTGTTGGCAACTTAAGCAAGGGCATGCTGGTGTAATGGCTTTGAAAAATTTAACTCTCACTGCAGCTTGGATGTGAAGAGGAAATATAATTTCTGAATTTTGTTTATAGCTGTTTTCATTTAATTCATGATTCCCTCCCTCCCCACCCCACAGTGGGGAAAAAATAACTAAATGTCTAATTTGGTTTGAGTGAATGTCTGATTTGAGCATTTAAATAGAGCCTTCAAGGAATGCTCAGCCTTTCTAGGAAAAAAATGCTTTGAATCTTAGATTGCCTGCATCCTCCTGCTGCCTCTCTTCCTAAAACCACATCTGGTGTAAGGAGGCATCCGGTGTATGGGGGAGGGGCTGTGGCTTATAGGACCTCATGGGGGAGGGGAGGAGCCGGGTCCTTGGTTAAGGGGGCTGTGTTCTCAAGTCACTGCCTCTCTACCTGCTTCAGGCATTATACCTTGAGTGTGGCTGGTGTAACCTGGGCCTTGTTCCCTGGCTTGTTCCCTGGTTTGTTCCCTCGCTGATCTCTGACCCTCAGTGGCTACAGTCATCACACCTGACACACAGGGGCAATGCCACGTAGCCAAGGACGTAGAGTTGGAGTGATGCACTATAGAAGCCAAGGAAGGCCAAGGATTACCAACAACCACCAGAAGCTAGGGGGAAGGCATGGAATAGATTCTCACTCAGAGCCTTCCAGAAAAACACTGATTTCAGACTTCTAGCCTCCAGAACTGTGAGAGAATACATTTCTGTTTTTAGCCATCCAGTATGTGGTACTTTGTTACAGCAGCCCTAGAAAACTCGTACGGGTCATTACAATGTGCAGCCAACATCGTCAATCATGGCTGTAGACGGTGGAACGTAGTAGGTGCTCAATTAGTGTCAGCTTTTGCCATCACCCCAAAACAGATATCCTGAGCCTTATTCAGGACTCTGATGACCCCCAGAAAAGCATCTTGGATAGTAGTAGTTGGTGCTCTTTGAGAGGAAAGAGTCTTATGCAACCCCATTCTCTGAGGATACGCTAGCTACCATAGTAAATCAAGGGGAAGCAGTAGATTTGACCACTATGAGGGGAGCACAGCCTGTCCATAGTCGTCTGGACAGCACAGGCTCCTTGTCAGTTGGGTTATATAAGCTGGAGAAACACTGTCTTCCATAGTCTCCCCTTTGAAAAGTTGGAGTACACAGGAGCCTTTTCAAGGCTCTGGAAAGTCCTGTGGTAAAAAAAAATCCCTGTGACTTGACTTTTTCCAGAATTTCCCAAACCTGTTTGACCATGTAGGGTCCCAGCTCATTTTTACATAATCCCAGCAGAATTGGTGCTCTGGAACCTCTCTTAGGAAATCTGAATTGAGGCTACAGCATCACAGGTGGGTAGATACTTGCCTGGAGGGCAAACCTGGATGAAAGTGATCCTGTCATTTTGTCACTAGTGGAGCTCGGCAGAGGGGCAACACTGGGTCTGGGGGAGCTCAAAGATGTTTACAGTTCAAGGGCACAGGGGCAGGCAACAAGGAGGTGGGCTGTGAGCCCAGAAACTGCTCTCTAGGGTAAGAATTGCGTCCCCTGCTGTGAAAAGGGGACTCTTGGTCAAGTTTCAGATCAGGATTCAACCTGTCATCCTTGAATGCAGGCTGGGGTTGTGATGGATGGGTTTTAAAGAGCAGCATTGTGTGATCCTCAGAAGGTTGGGGGAGGACTTAACAGCTGTTGGCAGGGGATTGATATCAGCTGTTCTTCCTCTTTATGGAAAAGAAAATGAAGCAGAGAAGTCCTGTGAGATGTGAGGAAGAACTTTCCAATAATTAACACAGCTTTGAAGTGGTAGAGTCAGGATTTAGAGCCAGGTCTCAGACTTTAAATCCTGTGTTCTTTCCGCTGTGGGATTTTGGTAGTAGGTATAGACTGAGATGTGTGAAGAATGCAACTTTCTTTTTCTATAACTCAACCATTACAGATCTCCATTGTGACAGAGTGGCAGAAACTGAATTTTAGTCCATTTAAGAGTTGCTCTTACTGCTACCTTAAGATTCAGTAATCCCACTCCTGGGAATATATCCAAAAAGAAGAAAACTCTAATTTGAAAAGATATATGCACCCCAATGTTCGCAGCAGCACTATTTACAATAGTCTAGATATGGAAACAACCCAAGTGCCCATCACAACAGACAGTTGATTTAAGAAGATGTTATCTATGTGTATATATATATATATATATATATATATACACACACACACACACATATATATATATATATATACATATAAATATACACACATACACATACATACATACAGTGGAATATTACTCAACCATAAAATAAGAATTAAATATTGTCATTTGCAGCAACATGGATGGACTAGAGATTATCAGACTAAGTGAAGTAAGTCAGACAGAGAAAGACAAATATTGTATCACTTGTATGTGGAATCTAAAAAATAATACAAATGAATCTATATACAAAACAGAAACAGACTCACAGACATAGAAAACAAACTTATGCTTACCAAAAGGGAAGGCGGAGGAAGGGATAAATTAGGAATTTGGAATTAACAGATATTACTGTATGTAAAATAAACAACAAGGACCTACTGTATGGCACAGGGAACTGTATTCAATATCTTGTTATAACCTATCATGGAGAAGAATCTGAAATATATATATATTTATATATATAACTGAAAAGGAGCAAACAAAAAAACAAAGAATTGTTCATCCTTATATGGTATTCCAGGAACTTATATGGTATTCTAGGCACCATATAAGTTGGTAGAGCAGGACGGTGGTCCTTAGTGTCTTCTGTCTGTGTAGGTGTCCTGTTGGGTATCTGTTTCCTTGTCTGGCTCTTTGTCATCAATTCATGAAGATTGTCCCTATCACCATAGCCATTTCACTTTGGTGGCTCTACTTGTGTGCTGTTTGAGGGCATGGGAGTCTCTATCAGGCTGTATCTGCTCTTGTTAGTCTGGGTAACCTACATACATAGTCATTTTCTCTCTGGTATCTTGCAGCCTCCCTGAGACCCACCAAGAGGCGGGGTAAAGGGCCATGCTCTCCTTTCCCTCAAGGGTGTCAGCTTTTGGAAACCCAAACCAGGAAAACCTTACTTCCTTGTGTTCCACTCTGTCATATCCTTTTCCTGAAGAAATGGATCAGAAGAGCTGGGGAGGAGGGTGAGGGAGAAAACAGCTGAAAAGACTTTGGGAACTACTGGAAGGAAAAAAACCCATCACTGGGTACTCCAGGAACTGTTCTGCCTGAGCTCACTCCCATTGCAGTGGGCTCCAGAGGAGAGATGTGGCATCTATGCTTTCCCTACTCATGTAGGTGGACAGTTTCTGGGGCTTTGGGGCTTGGCAGCATATGGTCTACCATCTGATATCTTGACCTCCAGTTCTTAGTGTTAAAGAGCCTTCCCAAGCAAGGATGACCCAACTGTCCTGGTTTCTGGGACTGAACGATTTCTTTGGACATGGAACTTTCATTGCTAAAATTGGTACAATCCGAGACAAAACTGGGTGGTTGGGTCACCATAAAGGACCCTTTGATCATTTTCCTCTGGGACTAAGATTCTGCCTTCTAGGTAGATTGACCCCAAACTTGTCCAGTCTGTCATGCCTTCTCTGCTGTATTGAGAGCAGTAGGGACAATCATTGAGTGCTTGTTAAGAATCAGGCACTTTGTTTCCTGGATTGATCTGACCCCAATCTCCTGAGGATGGTAGGATTTGCCTTTTAGAATGAATGTCATGGTTCTGGAGTCTGTCTAGTGAGAGCCTTGAAAGCCTTCTTTTTATCACTGCTCGTTATCATCAGCTTGTTATCAGCATCTCATCTGTTTTTACTCAGATAATTATTAATTTCTGCACCTGCTTATGCTTATGCCTGGGGATGGCCTTCCAATTATCCACTGAAAATGGGAAGAAGACAGATTTCTCTATCAGTGGATTAGCTGTCAGTATGAATGGCATCAACAAGGAGCTCACTGTGTGTGTGTGTGTGAGTGCGCGTGCACTTGGATGGTGGGCAAGTGGGTGTAGGAAAGAGAGAAAGGAAGCTGGGAATGCAGTAGAGAAGACCATCTGTTCCTTGTGGCCAATTTTAACTCTTTCCCCGCTTCCTCCAGTTTTTTCATACTTCCCTGGTTATCATTGTCTGAACACAGACTTTGAGTACTAGATATTTCTGGCATACTGAGCTGTCAAAAACAAAAAGTGACTCATTTTCCCAGTTTTCTACTCTTTAAGATGCCTGACTGACAGTTGGGACAATAGAAATCCTATAGTTGAAGGAAATCTGGATTCTGTTACATCTTCACTCTAACTTCCCATGCTTCTTTCCTATTTATTTGCTCTGTGGCTTTGAGAAAATCAGTTAACCTCTCTGATCATCAGTTGTTTTGTAATGAAATAATAGTAAAAGAACAGAGCCCTCGACATCAAAATGTGCTTTTGATGATGTGGTTTGTAGAATCTTTATTACATTATTTTTCTGCTCAAAGACCTAAAACAGGATCTGAGAAAGCCCCATAGCCTATAAAATAGAATTTAAACTACTTAATATGTCAGTTCGTTCCCTACAAAATGTGGACTCTGAAAGCCTGAGTTACTTATTATCTGTTGCTTCATGTGGCCCTCTGACACATACTAAATTGACTTTGGTTACTTTTAGTGAGTATCTATCTTATTTTTAAATTTATTTAAAAATTCTTTGACAGATGGACTGCTTTTTACCATTAAAAAACCCCAACACCTGGCAGCCGTTTTGCATCTAGTGAGTCCTCAATAAATGTTACACTGAAACTTATTTTGTGTATACAGATACTTTTAAAAAATACAAATAGCTCATGGATTTTAAAATTTACCCTGAACTTATTTCCAATCTTTAGAGGGGCATTTACTATTTCACCAGTAAGTATGGCGTTGCTATGGGCTTTTCCTAGATGCTTTTTTAACAGAATGAGAAAAATGCCTTCTATTCCTAGTTTGCTGAGAGTTTTTATTAGAAATGAATGTTGGATTTGTTAGATACTTTTTCTGGACCAATTGAGATGACCGTATGATTTTCTCCTTTATTCTGTTAATGTAGTGCATTAAGTAGACTGATTTTTCATTGTTGAACCAGTCTTGCATTTCTGTGATAAATTGTACTTTGTCAATTTCTATTATCCTTCTTATATATATATATCACAAATAGTATTGGTCTGTAATCTTCTTTTTTTGTAATGTCCTTTTCAGGTTTTGGGACCAGGCTTCTGTTGTTTCATAAAATGAATTGTGGAGGATAGTATTAGATTAATAGAAAAGTTGCAAGGATATAACAAAGAATACCTATATATACTGCACCCAGTTTCTCCTATTGTTAACAACTTAGACTTCTATGGTATATTAATCATAACTAATGAACCAATATATGTACATTATTATTACCAAGTCTTTATTCAGATTTCCTTGGTTTTCACCTAATGTCCATTTTCTGTTTCAGGATTCAATCCAGAATACCACATGACGTTTAGTTGTCATGTCTTGTTAGGATCTTCTAGAGTATGACAGTTTCTCAGATGCTCCTATTTCTGTTGTTTGTTTTTCATTTCATTGACTTTTGCTCTTTATTTATTTATTTATTTTTACTTTTTTAAAGTTTATTTTTATTCTTTTAGCTTTTTAAAGTGAAAGCATAGATAATTGATTTTTGAAACTTTTTATTTTCTAATATAAACATTTGAAACTATAATTTCCCTCTAGGCCTTGCCTCAGCTCCATCCCACAAATTGATTTATTTTTATTATTGCCATTCAGCTAAAAATGGAAAATCTGAGAAAGAATCAAAATGAAATGCTAGAAATCAGAAACATTGTAACAGAAATGAAAAATGCCTTTTATGGTTTCATCAATAGACTGGACACAACTGAGGAAATAATCAGTGAGCTTGAATAAATGTCAGTAGAAACCTCCAAACTGGAATGCAAAGAGAATAAAGAATGAAAAAGACAAAACAAAATATTAAAGAACTGTGGGATAGTTACATAAGAGCAATGTATGCATGATGGAAATTGGAAGAAGAAAGAGAAAGAAAACAGAAGAAATATTTGAAGCAATAATAACTGAGAATTTCCTAAAATTAATGATAGATTCCAAACCACAGATTCAAGAAGCTCAGAGAACACCAAGCAGTATAAATACCAAAAAAACCTCTCAGATTTTCCATTTCTGTGCTTACATTACCCATCCATTCTTGCATGTTGTCCACTTTTCTTCTATTGAAAACCTTAGCATATTAATCATAGTTGTTTTACATTCACAGTCTGCTAATTCCAACATCCCTGCCATATCTGAGTCTTGATTTTTTTGTATGTGTGTGTATATATCTCTCTATATATTTATTTATTTATTGAAGTATAGTTTACAGTGTTGTGTCAATTTCTGATGTCTAGTATAATGCTTCAGTCATACATGAACATATGTATATTCATTTTCATATTTTTTCACCGTAAGTTACTATAAGATATTGAATATAGTTCCATATGCTATACAGTATGAACTTGTTTATCTATTTTATATATATTAGTTATTATCTGCAAATCTCGAACTCCCAATTCTGAGTATGGTTCTGATGCTTGCTCTGTCTCTTCAAATTGTGTTTTTGCCTCTTAGTATGTCTTGTAATTTTCTCTTGATAGCTGGATATGCTATATGGGGTTAAAGGAATTGAGGTAAGTAGAATTTTAGTGTGAGATTTTATTATCTACCCAGGAGTTAGTCTGTGTTGACTGCTTTCTGTAGTTGAAGGTGTTGGAAGATAAAATTTCCTCTAATGTCCTTGTTTTTGTCCTGTTACCTTTCCCTAGAGGCTTCTTCTTAAATAAGCTCTGAGAGGTACAGTTCTTTAGTTGTATCCTCCTGTTATACAGGAATCTTGCTATATAGGAATCTGGGGAGGGGAAGCATTCTATAATCCTATGACTAGGTCTGAGTTTTTTAGTGAGCATGTGCCCTTGGGCTGTCACTGTTACAAGTGACTTTTAGTTTTGTTCCTCCCCCAACACACACACATAGGTGAGGCAAGAAAGCTGAGGGGGTGGAGGGAGAACGGAGTTGGGTATTTCTCTTCTACCACGTGAAAAGCTAGAGGCTAAAGCTGGGAATGTTCTTTCCCCATGGCTGGTTAGGCTCTGGGAGAATTTCAGTTGCTTAGAGACTAATAAAATAGTCTGTTGAGAGCAGACCTTATTATGAAGCATAAAACTTTCTGGGTATTTCAAAATGGCTATTTTTCTGCTCCCCTGCAAGAAGGACAAGAAAACCTTTCTCTGGTCTTTCTTGGGAGAACCTAGTAGGTCTCCAGGACATAAAACTTATAAAAGTCTGGTGACCACCCTAGGACTGCTCTCCCTTCTCTGGAGTTTTTATCCCTCAGTTTGTCAGTTACATTTTATGATTTCCTGCCCCAGTATTGATTCCAATGGAGGTTTCTGCTCATGGGATTCTTCTCCAGTAAATTCTGATTCTCTGTATCCACCTTTCTCTTTCTCCAATTTTGAGGCACTCTGTTTTCCATGTAACCTCAATTCTCTTATGGATGCAGGAAGAGTTGTTGATTTTCAGTTTGTTCAGCATTTTTTCTTGTTGTGAAGGTGAGAGTCACAACTTCCAAGCTCCTTTTATACTGGACCAAAACCTAGAAGTTAAAACCAGTTCTTCAAAAAAACCTGTGCAGCGTTTCTAATTGTTTTCAGCAGAATTATTCGTTGGATACAAGCTGCCACATTATAACTAGAAATCAGTAGCCTCAAGTATTATTTTTTAGTGACATAATTTTTATCATATTACTATTTCATTACTTATTTTAACCAGTGTCCTATTATTGGATATTCTGCATGGCTCCATTTTTTTTTTACCATCATAAATACAGATTAATATCTTTATATGTAATGTTTAATTTTTTTTATCATGTCCTAAGATAAATTTCTTAAAGTGGAATTTCTGGGCCAAAAAGTAAGCATATTTTACTTAAGCAATTTTGGTTATTTCAACAAGTTGCACAATTGGAATTATTGTTTTAAGGAGAGGTTCAGATCAGCCAGGTCCAATTAGTTAGGTTTTATCTGAAAGACTTCTCACTTAGGCTAAGGAAAGAAAGGTGCATAAAAGTTCAGCCTTAATGTAAACCTGGAGAAAGCTTAGCCTTATTAGTAATAAATTAATCTCATGGAGTTTGCCTTTTGAAACTCATACCTTGGAAAGAGTAGAGAGACAAAATACAAAATGTTGGCTGACCTGATGATTCTCCTGAGTCAAATGACCATCCTAGGAAGTTCCTGCCTCCTTTGGGAATAAAGTTAACACTGCAGACCTGTTGCTAAGGGAGAATCTGGAATATTCACTTCAAAACACCTCTTTTATTATGGCAGCCCCAAGCCCTTTACACGCCCTTTCAAAATTGAGAGAACAAATCATTTACATCTGAAAGAATTCAGGGACTTTTGAGAGCCAGGGCACTTAACTTCTTAATACTATGGCAGGAAACCTAAGTGTGGGATGAGCATAGTTTTGGGGAAGAGAGGTAGCAGTTTAAGGACTGTGAGCCTTCAGATTTATTTCTGTTTACTGCAGGGAACCAGGTCACCTGGCTGAGTCAGTCTTAGATATCAACACTGATAAATGGCAGTGAGAAATGTCTCATCCTCTGAGATGAATTTAAAAGATGCTTCTCCTAGAAAATGCACGGAAGGTTGCAGCCTTGTTTGAATGATTGTGAATAAGGAAGGACTCATCACTCCCTAGAGGGCAGATGAATGGATAGTTCTGGGAAGCCAGTAAACCGGAAGTCAGGAATTAGAGGTTTCATGGCAGGGAAAACTAAAGAACAAAAAATATGAGCGATCCTGGTACGTGGGTGCAGGAGTCAATCTCTCTTTTAATTGAACTTCTCAGCTGGATGTAGGTCTCTTTCTGAGGGGCTGTGATCAATGTAGGCAGCTTTTGTACAACTACCAGCTCTTTGGTCAATCTCCCCCTGCCCCTGCCCATCCCTATCCCCAAATGATGCTGTGGTTCCCAAAGACCTTCCTGTGGAAGTTTCCTGGCCAGGTCTCCGTGCCAGAGAGAAGCTGGAGACTCATGCAGAGTCTCAGACTCCCTCCCACCCCAACAGTTTACTAAGTGTTCTCAAGATCCTGTTCCCTTCTCAGGTTAATAAATGTAATCCCACACTCTGAGGAGGGCAAAGGCAAGCCAGTTGCGGTGAGCAGAATTAACTGCATCCTAAAGTGAACATAAATCATTCTGACATCATGATTCATATGACATTTTAAGGCTGAGTCAGTTCTCTTTGGCTTTGCCTTGAAGCTACTATGATGGAGAGGGAGGCTGCTGGTTGATCAGTCACTTACCTGTAAAGGTGGCAAAGGATGTGTGGGGCCTCCAGACTCGGCAAATTAAAAATCAAGACGAAGGCATGATACCCTTCCTTGAGTAATTTATAATATACTGGATGCTTAGGCCAAAAATAAACAATTGTTGCAAATATAAAACCCCAAGCAGTGCTAGCTAACATTGATTGCATACTGACTATAAAGCAGTCATTAGATTTATGTCTTTCCATTATTATGGAGGATGCTGTGATGGTTAATTTTATTTGCCATCTTGACTGGGCTATGGGATAGCCCAGATGGCTGCTAAAGCATTTTTTCTGGGCGTATCTGTGAAGGTGTTGTTGACTCTGGCTCCCCTGGTTTTCAGGCCTTTGGACCCAGGCTGAATCATCCCACCAGTTTTCCTTCTTCTCCACTTTGCAGACAGGAGGTTTCAGGACTTCTCGGCCTCCATAACCATGTGAGTCAGTTTCCATAATAAATCTCTTCTTTTTTTACAACTATTGTATAATTGACATATAATATTACATTGGTTTTAGGTGTACAACATAATGATTCAATATTTGTATATATTGCAAAATGATCACCACGACAAGTCTAGTTAACATCTGTCATCACGCATAGTTAAAAAATTGTTCTTCTTGTGATGAGAACTTTTAAGTCCTACTCTCTTAACAACTTTCATATATTCAGTACAGTATTGTTAGTGATAGTCATCATGCTGTACACTACATCCTCATGACTTATTTTATAACTGGAAGTTTGTACCTTTTGATTCTCTTTACCTATTTTGCCCATCCCCACCCCATCTCTGACAACCACCAGTCTGTTCTCTGCATCTATGAGCTTGGTTTGTTTGTTTGTTTTTAGATTCCACATATAAGAGAAATCATATGATATTTGTCTTTCTCTGTCTGACTTATTTCACTTAGCGTAATACTCTCCAGGTCCATTCATGCTTCACAGATGGCAAGATTTCATTCTTTTATATGGCTGAATAATATTCCATATTATATATATATATATGTATGTGTATATATAATATATATGTTATACATTTTCTTTACCCATTCATCCATTGATAGACACTTAGGTTGTTTCCATATCTTGACTATTGTAAGTAATACTACAGTGAACATGGGGGTGTATATATCTTTTCAAGTTAGTATTTTCATTTTCCTTGGGTAAATACTCAGAATTCTAATTGCTGGATCAGATGGTGGTTCTATGTTTAATTTTTTAAGAAACCTCCATACTGTTTTCCATAGTGGCTACACCAATTAACATTCCCACCAGCAGTATGTAAGTGTTCCCTTTTCTCCACATCCTCACCAACACTTGTTATTTATCTTTTTGATGATAGCCATTCTAACAGGTGTGAGGTAGTATCTCATTGTGGTTTTGATTTGCATTTCCCTAATGATTAGTGATGTTGAGCATTTTTTCATGTGTCTGTTGGTACATCTGTATGTCTTCTTTGGAAAAATGTCTGTTTAGATCCTTTGCCCATTTTTAACTGGATTTTTTTGTTTGTTTTTGCTATTGAGTTGTATGAGTTCTTTATATATTTTGGATATTAACCCCTTATTAAATATATGATTTGCAAATATTTTCTTCCATTCAGTAGGTTGCCTTTTCATTTTGTTGATGGTTTCCTTTGCTGTGCAGATATATATATATATATATATATATCTCCTCTTAAACATCTGTATATCCTATTGGTTCTGTTTCTCTGGCAAACCCTGACTAATACAGATATCTTTCCATAAATCAAACTATAGGTTTTATTTCTCTGGAGAAAAAGATGCCGGAGAATCACTTTGGTCACTCTAAGTTCTGCTGGGCCTGGGAGAGAAGGCAGAGAAAGTATCACATTAAGTGTCTAGGTCTGTAAGTGGCAAGTATCCAGAGCATCCTCCTCCCATCAGCTCAGCAGCCTGTGCGCTGGAGCGTTGCTGTCCAGTAAAAATATTATGGGAGCCACCAATGCAAGGCAACTATATATTTTAAAATGTTTTAGTAGCCACATTAATTAAAGGAAAAAGAAACAGATACAATGAATTTTAATACTATATTTCATTTAATCAGTTCATCTAAAATATCATTTGAACTTGTAATCAATACAGAAATTACGTATGAGATATTTTTACATTCCTTTCTTTCAGCAAAGGCTTCTAAATCTGGTATATGTATTTTACATTTATCATGCAGTTGAATTTAGACTAGCACCATTTTAAGGGCTGAAAAGCCACTTGTGGCCAGTGGCTACCAGATTGGACAGTACGGATCTACAAAGTATCTAGCATATTCACTTGCATATCTATGCATATTCATTTGACACTCATTCAACAAATGTTTCTTTTTTTTAAGTTGAAGTATTGTAGGTGTACAATTTCATGTAAGGTATAGGTATACAACAGAGTGATTCACAATTTTTAAAGATTATACTCCATTTATAGTTATTATAAAATATTGACTATATTCCCCATGTTGTATAATACATCCTTGCAGCTTATTTTATACATAATGGTTTGTATCTCTTAACCCCCTACCCGTATGCTGCCCCTCCCCCTTCCCTCTCCTTTCAGATGTGTACAAAATTTTCTTAAAGAGAGAATGAGTACCCTTTTCTCTTTTTAATTTTAATTTAACTTAGTTTTATTGAAATATAGTTGATTTTCAATGTTTGGAAGGTGATTCATATATATATATAATATTCTTTTTTAGATTCTCTTCCATTAGAGGTTATTACAAGATATTGAATGTCTTGTAATATATCCCTGTGCTATACAGTACGTCCTTGTTGTTTATCTGTCTTATATATAGCAGTGTGTATCTGTTTATCCCAAATTCCTTATTTATCCCTCCTCTGCCTTTAAACTCTTTGACTCTCACTCTCACCTGTGAAATGGGTGCACAGTCACTGACTTTCTTACTTCCAGGTTTGCTGGGATCCACACCTTCCCCTAAGAGAATGACTAGGGGATAGAAGGATAGGACGGGGGAGGGTGAAGGAGTGGTCACTGTTAATTGGGTGGGTGTAGGGGGTAGCGGGAGGGATTGGAGGACAGGGAGAACGTGGTGTGAGCTCATCACATGAGGAGAGGACAGGAAAGCTTCAGAAGAAGGGGCTGAAACAGGGCACTGCAGGTTGGGTGATGTGGTCGCATGTGTACACACATGTGCGTCTCTGTTCTCTCCTGCTCCTTGTCTGGGAGCACCAGCACCGTCAGCTTTGAAGGGGGACAGTCCAGCAAAACTGATGAGCTGGAGGAGGGTGGCAAGAAGGAGGATGAAAAGGGGAAACAAAACAAGTATTGTTCTTTGTTTGGTTATCTGTGAGGATACAGTGGGAAATCTCTGTTCTTCTGATTTTTTTTTTTTTTTTTTTTTGTAAACCGCAGAAGGAGAAAGTAGAGGCAGCAGCTCAGCAGTTGAGGGGCTCACTGTGAGAGGACACTGTCCTGGGACACTTGCATGTCCTGGGAGCGGGAAGGCAAAAGTGAGGTTTCCTCGAATAATGCTCTCTGCAGTTAGATGTGTGTGCAGGGGGTCACCATTAACAAAGCCCAGGCGAAGTCCAGTTCCCCAAAAAACAGACCAGAGTCCATCTGAATACCAAGAAAGAAGGGAAAATCATGTTTGTTATTTACTCCATGGGAGGTCTTTTACACACATTGTCTTGCCTCATGATGGTCTCAGGATAGAAGTTTTCAAGTATGTGAGGAGACTCAGGCTCCAAACAATTGTGAGACTTGCCCAAGACCCCACGGCAAGGCCATCTCCAGGGTTCAAACTCTAGTCGATGTGGCGTTGACGTTCCATCCACTCTCAGTAGCTGCCCTTGAGAATTAGGAGGACGTCGCCACCAACTAGTGTTCACATATGGCATTTCTTTACCTCTTGTCACAGCTTCTGTTTTCTCTCATATTTAAAATGTAAATTTCAATCACTATTATTTCACTCCAATCCTTTATTTCATGGCCGAGGACATATGGCAGACCAAATATGCTCAGATTCATATTATTCCAAGCGTGTAAGATAACCCTGGGAGGTTCCCCAAACTCAGTGCTTTTGCTTGACGGAAAAGAGCATCTTGCCGATTCAACCCCATTATATTCTTGCAAATGTCATAGTTGGGGTAACTCAGGCCCAGTCTTCTGTCTTCTTTGAAATCTTATCATTGGAAGCCAGACCAAGAACATGACCTGCAACTCTGCATTAAGGATGAACAGTAGCACCGTAGAAAACACCACTGTCAAATAGAGACGTCAAGAATGGTTCCACTCAAAAACAACTTTTCCACTCCGATGACGTGTTTCAAGGAAATGAATTATCTACCTGAGTGGAGGACAAAAGAAAAAAAAAAGAATTCTTTCTTCAGGCTCAGGAAGATTAGTTGGCTGAGTCACACAGACAGTCTGTCAACATGCTGGTCCTTAAATGGTGTCACATTTTAATCTCCTCATTGGAATTGCAGAGGTTGAGAAGGAAATGCTTCCATTCCTTTCAGAACCTAACCTTAGTGAGGACCCAATGGCAGCCCCCTTAATCTTGAAGCTTGTATCTGACAAAAGGGAGGGGCCCTGCTCTTAAGGGGGAAGCAATGGATCTGAAATTTGAATTGATGGATCTGGGCATGCAGACATGGTCACCATTCCGACATCCAAAAGGTTCAGTGAGAACAAAGTCAGCCTATAAGGATCAATCCCCCTGGGATCATACTGGACCTCCCATCAGTATTCATAGAACTGAACAAGAAAAATGATAATAATAACAGTGGCAGCAATGACAACTGTGTTCTCTGTTGGTTTATGTGCCAGACTGTGGAGCAGCACCTTGGTCCTTTCTTCCAACATAGCATCCCAGTAATATGGGGTCTGAAGAGGTAAAGAATAGAGACTGGAGACCGATTGCTGGAATCAAACTCAAAATCTGAAGAAGGGGAAAATTAATAATAGTGAGGGTTCTGAGGATGAAATGAGTTGATATATGTGAACCACTTATAGTGTCTGGCACATTTTAAGCCCCGCACCAGTGTTGGTGCTTATTATTTTTATATGCACAAATGAAGATGTTAAGGGTCTCAAGGGTTAACTAAATCATGTAACCCCGGCCCAACTACAAAGCTCTTTCTCTTTGCACCAGACTCCTCTCCTTCTCTCTTGTGTCCAGGTCTCTAGAATGGGTCTACAATCAAAAGAAGCACACCCAGCAGAAACAGTGCTGCACAGCACAATTTCCCGTTCCAAGGCTGGTGGAGCTTTAGTTAATTCCTCAGGGTGAGATGGGGAAGGGGCTGTTCCTCCAGGCCCTGTCTATCTACCCATAGCTGTGTGAGTTTCGCCTGCCACAGACAATTCTTAGTTTTGAGAATCTGACCAGAGAAGCAGGTTTCTGGGAAAGTGATTTGATTTGTTATTGAGTGGTCTTGGAGGAGAAGGACATTTCTTTTGTTTACTAAATATGACCTCATTCTGAGCAGGTCTCCCCCATGTCCTGAAGCTTCCCCGGCCTGCCCAACCCCAGTCGTTGTCCAGCAGGAGTTAAGTTGCCCACCTGAGCTCAAATTTGTGGTCTGGCTCACAGACGCCACATTCACTGGCTCTTGACCAATTCTCCCTGAGTCGCTTCAGCAACAATGTCATTTGACAATTAGGTCATTGATAAGCTCCCTGACAGCTCTAAATTGCCATAATTCTGAAACCAGTTAGTATTTGGATTAACTTGGGGACCTCATATCAATCAATGACATTTTGCTTTTCTCTAGGACTCTGCCAGTCTCAGTGGGGAACTTGTCTGAGGTTCCTACCTTACTAGTCAGGCACAGGTGAGGCCCGTGGCTGGTGGAATGTCTGGGGGATGCACAGTTTTGAAAAGCCCAGAACAGATGGTTCTGTCTTGAGTGGATGCTGTTAGTGGTCACTGATCAACTGTAGCTTTCATGTTCAAAAGTGCAGAGAAAGTGTTACAAACACAATGGGGAGACAGTGTGCATAAGTTAGAAAGAACCCAGTCCACTTGATTT